>NW_004524622.1:8440590-8447944 GCF_000260255.1 Octodon degus
TGCCCCTCTGAAGGATGTTAAGTGGAAAGTAGAGAAGGTAAAGCCTGTTTTTCCCAATAAACACATAAAACTCATCTTTAAAATATGATAATATACAGGCCCCACACATAGGCACACTGAGCCAGCGACGGAGACCAGATATGGTGGTGTACTCCTATAATGCCAGTGCTGGGGAGTCTTAAAACAGGAGGATCCCTACAAGTCTGAGCTGCATAGTGAGACCCTGTACCAAATACACAAAAAATAAATACATAAATAAATGATAATATATAACAACAGAAAAAAGAGTGGTATATGATTAAAAAAAAATAAAACTGTCTTCTGGGTTATTAGTAAGGACAAAAGTCATTCTATTAATTAGTGCCAATTGGTAAAGACCAATCAAACACAGTGTTTAGCACTATAGAGCAGGACACACAAAAATCTTTGGCTACAAATTTACATATAGTGTGTTGTGGTTTTTAAAGCAGTTATTAATATACCAAGAAGAATTTTTTGTCAAGTTTCTCTAGTGTTGCTTTTCTACGTTACAACTGTTCGTTTTAGAGTATTTAAACATTGTAAAATCTAATGCTGTCACGGCAACTAATAAGCTAAATCATTTCTCATTTGTTATGTATTCATATCTGTTACAAAACAATATGAACTACCATACAGCCCAGATGTCAACATTCAACTGCCTATACTTTGTTTTCACTCCAATTAACCACTTAGCACTTGACTGTACACAGTGTCAGTATGTTGGTAAGTTAATAAAAATGTTTTTCATCCCTGTAGCTTTCTACCTATCATTTATCAAAATTACCAATCTTTGACATTATTCGTAAAGGACATGCACTCATAAATAAATGGAAATTTTGCTTTATTGGATGATCCTGATTTAGTGTAAGTAGAAAGCCAAATTTACATGATTTTACTAATTTACAGTACATTTATATGTACTTTCAGGAATGGACAATTCTCATTTAAATAAACAATAGGAAAGAAACCAACTCACCTTTTTGCACTCATCTGTTCTCTTAGCTTACTGTACATTTCCAGCACTGCATTAAAGAAATATAATACTTTAGCTCTCAAGATGAAGTAAAGAATTTTGAGAAATTAAAGTAGGCAAAAATATACTACAAAACTTATCAATCTTTTCTATACTTTGAATCTGGTTGATATTTTGAAATACAATGTTGTAGGATTCAAGTAAATGAAAACATTTTTATTTCCACATACAATAACCTATACATAAAAAACCTAGAATACGTGTATACACTGACACCTGTAACTGAGACAATCTACTAACAATTTTTCTATTCAGAAATTACTAATATTTATTCCCTGAAATGGAATTATAAATTTAGACGTTAGCTAAAGGAAAAAACTGAGTGACAGTGAGATTCATTATCTTTGGCCCAGCATACCAAATAAAATAACACAATTGTGTTATAATTAACTATACACAATAAAAATTTACAACAAATCTATAAAGAAAAAAATTAAATGCTTATAGTACAGAGGCAACAACATAGTAGGGTTAAAAAATAAACACAGCTAATCATGAGTTATTCAATAAAATTGTCATAAAATTGTCAACAAAAGGATTTAATGCAACTATGCAGATTACTATTTATCCTTAATAGAATTTCTTCTTTTTTTGGGGCCAGAAATCAAACTCAGGGCCTCACCCTTGCCAGGCAGGCACCATACCACCTAGGTATATCCCCAGACTTAAGACAATTTCAAGTATAAAGTGAGTAAGTAAATTATTGGCTCATCAAACCAATTTACATTTTTTTAAACTAAGGAGATAGACATTTTTTCCCCCAGATTTTCTAGTTATAGGCTACTCCCAAAAGTTTTCAAGATTACAAATGATACTTTGAAAACTTTCAAACCTGCAATGATGGCAATAAAAAGCCTGCTCTAAATCAGTGACCTCACATGACACTACATATCTCTACCACAGCCCTACATTGTAAAGTAGTATGTCTTACATTTTCCAACCAAAGCATTAAACACATAAACCAGAACAGATTCTGCTGTCACAAGTATTGTTTCTTAAAAGTCCCCTGCTTTATCTCAATAATTCATGTAAATTTTACATCTACTTCATTATTTCCATTTAAAATTGTGTTTTCCTCAAAAACATTCAATTAAAATGAGTACACCAGGAAAGTGTATTGTTTATACTGTGAATTCTTATGTACTCTCCTATTCCTCTAAATCCAACAAGGAGTTAGACAATTATACAATAATGAATAACTTGTCTTTATTTATGTTAAATTATAGAATCCTTCAAAAGCTAGGACTATATCATTTTCAACTTTATAGTTCTAATACCTACCATAGTGTGTGAGACACACACAAAAAAATGTAAGTAGATAATTAAATTGATGAATAAAGTAAAGAAGGTAGTGCTGGACATGACTATTACAAACATGATACTAGAGCTGCTGTCCAGTCATGAAAGCAAATACAGTAGCAACAACAGAAAAAGAATCAACCTCTACTTTGCTTTATTTCTCTATTTCAATTACCCCTTTAGGAGAATAATCTGAGTTCAGCTCTTAATCATTTTACTAATACCCAATTTTTAGGCTTATTATCTAAATAAGGGACAAAGCATGAAAATTCAGAAACTATCTTGGTTACTATTATCTGATAATGGCAAAGATACTACTAAATTTCTTTAAGAAAGTAGGTTCATGGGGCTAGGAAAATAGCTTGACAGTCTAAGCACCTGCCTGGCAAGCACAAGGACCAGAGTCTGTTCCCTAATACCACATGCCATGCCAGCCCCAGAACCAGGGTACTCCATGCCAGTCACTGAAATTGGGCATGGTGGCCCACATCTATAATCCCAGCACTGGGAAGGCTAAGACAGGAGGATCACTACAAGTCTGAGCTGGGTAGTGAGACACTGTGCCAAACAAATATGAATATTTTTTAAAAATTAAAAAAATAGAAAGTAGGTTCCTCAAAAGCATGAATAAAGACTAAAATGCGTGTTGGATATTGTGAAATAGGAAAAAAATGTTCAAATGGGGAGTGGAATGGGGAGGGGGAGTAAAGAAAAGAAAGGAAAAGAAAAAAGAACAGAAGAAAAAAACCAATGCTTTTGCAAATTGGGAAGGCAAGGAGGATTGAAGGGAGAGTAGGGGAATGGGAAAAAAAGAATCAAGTTATATCATGTACAGGTAAAATTCTCTATGATGAATATGATTGTTATGCATATTTAAAATGTCCCAATAAAATCAAAAGAAGGGAGAAGATTTCTCAACCCTGAAGTCCAACATAATAAAGAGGCATTCCACTTCAAGTTAATGTGCAAATATCCTTTGTCCATCAGAGATTAAACTGAGCAGACTTTCATTAATTCTTAAAAAAAACCTATTCTCATAAGAAAACAATAGTGTAATTATAAAATAATATATAGTGTATTATTAAAGTTATGTAATATACAGACTTCTAATATGTTTTAGCCAATACTATCTGTTGGTAGATTTATATATATAAAACATATTCATGTCCTGAGCTAACTTAACATCATATATTGTTATACAAAATATTTTGTTCTCTTGGATATGGAGATTTAGGTTCCTTCGTCAAAAAGAAGACAAAATGAGAGGGGTGTGGCTTACAATATTTTTAAAAATAATATATACCTGTTTGCTTTTGTTTGAATAGGATATATCCAACTTAAAGTATATTAAGTCCAGGTAAGGAAAATACTATTTAGTTTCTTCAATACACATAAGCCATAACAGAGAAACAGAAACAGTCTTTCCACAATACAGGAGCAAAGGAAAGAAAGGAGAAGACATAGCACTTCTGGTATTATCTTACTTTAGCAGCAAAATGAGACTGCGAGCAAAACAAAACCAATCTGTTAAGTAACAAAAACAGTGGAAAACTATAGGTAAATGGCAAAGACAAGAAAACCTAATCAAAAGACACTCTCCCCATGTGAAAGAATTCTAAGGGAAAGTATTCTAAGGAAAAAAAGGAGAAGGGCAAAAGGGGCAAGAGGGCTCACAAGGCATATTAGGTAAAGAAGAAATGGAAAGGTAGAGGTTTGCCTAAGAGACTAATGTAATGGACAACCAAACAAGGGCTTTATAAAATAAGAAAATCATGGAAATTCAGGGAATAAAATGAACAGGAAAAGTAATGACGGGCTTTATTAGGCAGCAATTACCAAATAATCCAAATTCCTGTAACAAAGAATGACTAAGCGCTATTACTAAATTATAACATTATCAAACCATACATTATGTACATGACAGACAATTTTAACTTACCTGGAAGGCATAACTGCAATTTTTCTACTACCGTTGTAATATTCCTCTGCTGAATTCTACATCGAATAATATTTTCTGTTTGCATTATCATCTTAGAAAAGAAGAAATGTTCATATTTTTAAACAAACAGCTAAAAAGTGTTCATATATTAATTCCACAAAAAAGCATCATTTTCTTACCTCTTTCCCAGCATCTTGAAATCTTTGATTTGTATCAGTAACTTGCACCTTAAAAATAATTTCACCTTAGTTAGACAAATATGCACAAAACTGTCCTGATGTAACTGCTCACCCTTGTAATCAGATCATGCTTCATGAGAAACTTAGAACAAAGAAATGCAAATTCAAATTAACTCTACAGCTTGAACTTGAACCTTTGATTGAAAAAGGCTTTTGTTAACTTCAATTACTTATGACAGTTCTTTTTAACAGATTCTGTGGCAAACTTCTCAAATTTACTCAGGATTTTTGAACTTTACTTGCTTCTCTAAGTCTGTCAAACAATTCAAATCACTGACCCAATTGACCACTGGTCCCTTTTTGATAACTTCAATGAGGTCTATGTGCTATTCATTGTCTGTAGGAAATGGTGATTGCATTTTATGGTAATTAAACATTCATACTTTGCTGAATGCAAACACTGGGTGGCTGATTAACATCAAACATGGAACTCTCAACCCCCAGCAACATTTTAATGCTGCAGGTGCAGGCAAAGCTCAGCCTCAAATTTTCCCACATATTAAGTGATTCATTAGGTCATCATGGTAAAGAAGCACATTCTGGTTTATTAAAAATCTCATTAATTCCTGAACAAAGATGCTCAGTGACCTCATTGATGCTGTATTTGGTCTCTTGTTATCTGAATATCCTTTATGTAATAGTTTTCTAATCATAACCTTTGAATTTTGTCTGCTAAGAACTCTAAATGTAAAAATAGATAAATAGGACAATTCTTACAACTAAATATTTTCTATTATGACTGAATAAAATCCACAGCTTTTTTAATGAACAATGTTTTTACTCTTATACAGAAAATGTAGATCAACTTTACAATTACACATTGCTTATACACTTTAAAATTTCAATATAATTAACCTGGAGAAAAAATTATTTATAGTAAGTTTTGAAAGATTGCTCTTTATCAACATCATACTGTCATTTTAAAATTCTAAAACTGCAAATAGTATCTTTTATTTGTATGCATATTTTGAGTTTGTTTCAATACATGGAAAGAAATCCTGCTAAGTCAGCATATTACTTGCTTTAGAAATAAAAATTACCCCTTTCATTAGCATGACAACTGTGTTAACACAGCATAAATAGCATCCCAAATACACTTCTTGAGAGCATATTTAATAGTGGCTTTATATATGTGCATTGTAATGACTGAGAGATTTAATGAGAAAAAGACAACCAGAATGTTAATATTTTTCCTACCTTCAGTTTTTCTGCATCTGTTCTTACTTTGAGGAGTTCTGTAATTGCATCTACAAAACCCTGATGATGAAAATTACACATCTTTTCAATTTCCTTGTCATGATTACGGATACAAGCGTCTAATTTTTCCAAAAACTTCTTGTGCGCATTTGGCTGGTCATCATATACAGATCTGCATGTATGTAAGAAAACTAAAATTAACATTACAGTTCACCAAAATTTATTCTTTCTTAAGCCCATCTCTGCAGCAACTATAGATTAAATCTCTAAACAAATAAATAGCTTAGGCAGTTATTATCTTTAGTAGAACTAATTTGGGTAAAAATATTTAATTTCTTTTTGGACCTGTTACTATTGAAAGAGCAAAAGCCCTCTAAATAAATCACTATATATCCAGAAATAAGGCCTGAAGCAAAGAACACATAGGTCAAATATGTCTTTAACATAATAAAACTAAAAAAAAGTCACTAAGTGAATGAATAAGGAATGAATAAATAAACTCGTAACTTCTGTAGCATTTTCTATGGTCAGGCCATGACTTAAGTATTTAATAATATAATAATTTAATCCTCACAGCCAGCCAATAAAGTATTGTCATTATCCTTGTTTTTAAATATGTATTGCAGTTTATATCTAACTGCCATAAATTATACAGGTCAAGAGTGATATATGGGTCAAGAATCGCAGCAGAATGGCTCCAGAGTTCATATTTTCAAATACAATGTCATACTGTAGTTACCACAATGCTCTATGAATAAGGCATACACATACATACTATATCTCAGGTTACACTGTCTTGATATATGGGGCACCCCACCCTTGTTCACAACGTAACAAAGCAATAACCTTGTTCCTGGCTCCTCAGATGGAAGCCTTTAGAATGCTCCATCTTTGTTTATTTAGAGGACTCAATAATAGCATCTACAGTGGAGGTTTTGGGCTATGAGCTTTCAAGGGGCAAAAACTGGGGCTAGCAACATAGACAAGCAGTCATGTACATCGGCGGTTAGTCATGTCCACATGACCATAAGCAACTAAAGATCCCAGGCATGATGGCACAAGGGAACTTCTGAGTGCTGGAAAAAGTACTGTCCATAAAATTCCAATGGGACAAACACAACTGCACATTCATAACTGAAATTCTCCTGTATCTTGCCTTATCTATCTTTTCCTTTGTTAATTTTAATCTGCATTGCTTTGCTTTAGCAAATCAAAACTGTAAGTATACCAACTTTACTATATTCTATGAATCATTCACACAATTTTTTAATCTGAGTGTGATTCTATTCAAAATACACCTCCCTGGAGTCAGGAAAATGGCTGCTGTGTAGTTACAATGGAGCTTAGTCCTGGGAACTGTGGTTCATTGCATCAGAAATTTTAATTTAGAGTGTAATTTCTCAGAACATTCTCTCCAGGAAGAACTTTACAGTAATTTAAAGGCCTCGCTGGCTTCTTGATCCTGTATAAGCCCAAGGAAAAAATAAATGGGTCGCTCCAATTCTAGATCTCATTCTTCAAGATCAAAATCTAGATCACAGTCTAGTTCTTGATCAAGATCAAGATCGCACTCCAAAAAGAAGAGATACAGTTCTAGGGGCCAGGGAAATAGCTCAGTAGAATAAG
>NW_004524622.1:8448728-8449601 GCF_000260255.1 Octodon degus
AAAAAAAAAAAAAAAAAAAACAAAAAACCCTCTCAGCATTCACATTCCATTCAGCACAGTCCTGAAAGATCTGGTTCTGGTTCAACTGGAAATGGATCTAGTGGCTACAGTCCTTCTCAAAATAGTCCAATTCATCATATCCCCTCATGAAGAAACCCTGCAAAGACAATCACACCACAGAATGCTCCAAGAGATGAAGCTAGGGATATCCTTCATTTTACCCTGATGGAGATCAGGAAACTGCAAAGACTGGAAAGTTCCACAAAAGGTTCACAGATGGAAGAGTCTAGAATATTCCTGCTTCACAGGGGTAATACCAGGGATAAAGATGCTCCAAAGGAGAAAGGATCAGAGAAAGGGAGGGAAGAGGGAGAATGGGAAGACCAGGAAGCTCTAGATTACTTCAGTGATAAAGAATCTGGAAAACAGAAGTTTAATGATTCAGAAAGGGATGACACAGAGGAGACAGAGGATTATAGACAATTCAGAAAGTTAGTCCTTGCAGATCAGGGTAAAAAAATTTACTACTGCATCTCATTGGAATACTGAGGAGGAAGGATCCAAGTACAAGTCCAAAGTTTCATTGAAAGGCAAAAGAGAAAGTGATAGATTTAAAGAAGAAAAATATTATAAACTTAAAGAGACTGGCTACGTAGTAGAAAGGCCAAGCACTGCAAAAGAGATAAACACAAGGAACAAGACAAAAGTTCTGAAAGAATAACAGTAAAGAAAGAAACATAGAATAAGTCAAGCCATACAGTTATATGTAGAAGATGGTTAAGGCAATGATCCTGAGAATCTTCAGAAGATTTTTTAATCTAGCAGTAAATTGGAAAGATTCTCACCTTGACTAACTATATATACTGATACCTG
>NW_004524622.1:8450661-8464083 GCF_000260255.1 Octodon degus
TTAGGATAGATATATAGTTATATTCTCTTAATGAATAGAGCAATTTGTTCTGATGGTGTTTGTAAATAGGATATCATGTCCACATCTTGTACAGCAATTAACCACTAGGAAGAATGTATGCAATGTGTGAATTATTGAAACTGTCCTACCAATGTGATTTGAAACTGTCTCACTGCTATTTGTTTATCAATAAAATTATGGGAAAAAATATTTAAACAAAAAATAAAGGAGATACAAATGAAAAAAAAGAAAGAAACATAGTCACCTGAGCAGGTAAAGTCTGAAAAGCTCAAAGACCTCTTTGATTACAGTCTCCCTCTACACAAGAATCTGGATGCACGAAAGAAGTCTACCTTCAGAAGACAGTCCCCTAGGACCAAAATGATAGCCAGTGATTCTCACCATCCTGAAGTCAAACTCAAAATGGCATCTGTTCCTCTTGATTCTAACAGATCGGCCTCCTTGACTAAACACAGGCTGCTAGCTAATACACTTGTCCATTCTGTCAAGAAGGAGCAAGAATTCTGATCCATTTTTAATCACATTAAGTTACCTCCGGTCAGCAAAAGCACTTCAGTCATTATATACAACATACTGTGTCCTTGGCTTATCACGTTAAAGAGCAATACATCAAATCACCTGCAGTGACCCTAAACGAGCAGCTCACTTCATATCAGAAAGCCACTGATCCCTGAGATACACAGGAAAACTGCTATCTCTCCAAGTGCCCTGAGGAAGCATAACCATTTAGCAGGAAAGAGTTTTTAAAGAACAAAATTATTATTATTATTTTTTCTTTTTTGGCAGACCCAGGGATTGAACTCAGGCCCTTGCACTTACCAGGGAAGCACTTATTCTAGTGAGCCATCTCCCCAGCTCAAAGAACAAAATCAGAAGGAAGATAAAAAACTAAGGTGTGATTCTGCTGATCTTCGGCATGACACTGATCGCCATAGAAAAGAAATAAAAAACAGGGATTCCAAGGGCTCCAGGGAAACCAGTGGATCAAGAAAGCAGAAAAAGAAACCTCCAAAAATTACAAGGAATACAAATCTTACAAAGATGACAGTAAACATAAAAGCAGAGTGCAAGATCATTCTCGATCTCCGTCCTCTTCAGCATCACATTCTTCTCCCAGTTCTCAGGAAGAGAAGGAGGGTAACAAGGAGCAAGAAGAGGAGTTCAAAGCCCACCAGGAGCTGAAAGAGTACTCTGGCTTTGCAGGATTCAGCTGGCTATGAGGAACCTTCTTTCAAATTAGAGGCAGAGGATGAGCCAGAGGAGTTTTTGATGGAACAAATACTAGTCCAAACAACTCAAATACTACTTTTCAAAAGAGACTGAAGGAAGAGGAATGGGATCCAGAATATACCCCAAAGAGCAAGAAGTACTTCTTGCATGATGACAGAGATGATGGTGTGGATTACTGGGCCAAAAGAGGAAGAGACTGGTACTTTCCAGCATGGTAGAGGGTGCTTTAATTTCAAAAAATTAGCTAGCAGTCCAAAATGGACCCATGACAAGTATCAAGGGGATATAATCATTGAAAATGAAGAAGAGACTATGGAAAATAATGAAGACAAGAAGGATAGATGCAAAGAATAAGGGGAATAGTAACTCTGAAGTAAGATTGCTACACAAAGAGCAGAACTTGCACTCAACATTTTTTTTTAACCTGAATTTTGTTTTCAAATAAGAATGTAAGCATTTTACTTAAATTTTACTGTTTGCAGAGCTGGCCAAATAGCTCAGCAGATTAAAGTGCCTGCAAGCAGGTACAGGGACCAGGGGTTCAATCCCTGGGCCTGCTGCACCAGCCATGCTGAGATGGCAAGCGAGACTGGACATGGTGGCACAGCCTGTAATCCCAGTTCTTCGGAGGCTATAAACAGGTGGATTGCTACAAGTCTTATCTAGTAATGAGACCCTGAACACCCTGTAGACCCTTCCCTAAAATACAAAAAAAAAACAAAAAAAAATTTTACTGTTTGCCAAGTAGTCTACAGAAATTTTAAGTCTTCAGGTATCTTGAAAAATAGTAGTAGACTGTATGTTGAAAATTGTACTGAAATAAAGTAGAAATTTGTTACATTAAAATAAGTACACTCCCTATCTGTTACTGCCTATTATTATTTTTTAATGGTTTTATTTATTATTTTTTTTTAATTTTTTTTTTTTTTTTTTTTTTTGCGGAACCGGGGATTGAACTCAGGCCTTGCGCTTGCCAGGGACGCACTTATTCCACTGAGCCATCTCCCCGGCCCCTCTGCCTATTATTTTTCATTGAAAGTTCCATATTCTTCTACAGGCCTTTGCCAATCACTTCCATGCCAAGTAATCTCATCTGCAGGACAGGTAAACTTACAGTTCTTCCAGTTACTCTAACATATAATTATATATTACTCTGTACTGTAATTTAGATGGGGTGTGTCTGTGTGAGAGACAATGAGAGACAGCGAGAGACAGAGACAGAGAGACCAGACCCAGACCCAGACCCAGACAGAGGAGAGAGGGAGGGAGAGAGGGAGGGAGTGAGAGAGGGAGGGAGGAAGAGAGGAAGAGAGGAAGCGAGGCAGAGGCAGGGAGGCAGGGAGGCAGGGAGGCAGGGAGGCAGGGAGGCAGGGAAGCAGGGAAGCAGGGAGGCAGGGAGAGTTTTGTTTTCACAAAGACTACACGCTTCTTGAGGGCAGCCCCCACAGCTTAAGTTTTAATAAGTACTTACTATAATATGAGATAGCAATGTAGAATAGTAATTACTAAGAATATAGGCTCTTTAAGAGCTAGAATGAGACTCTAAATTTGGACAGCTCTTTTCCACCTATAGAGTATGATTCTGTCAATCTCATCTTGATTTATACCTTTAAATTCCATAAATACACTGTCTTCCAAATGTGTACTCCAGGGCCGGGGAGATAGCTCAGTAGAATAAATGCTTCCCTGGCAAGCACGAGG
This sequence comes from Octodon degus, assembly GCF_000260255.1. Classification (NCBI taxonomy): domain Eukaryota; kingdom Metazoa; phylum Chordata; class Mammalia; order Rodentia; family Octodontidae; genus Octodon; species Octodon degus. The sequence continues at coordinate 8,453,614 of NW_004524622.1, forward strand.
GCCTGAGTTCAATCCCTGGTTCCACAAAAAAAAAAAAAAAAAAAAAAGTGTACTCCAGTTCTGACCTCTTCACCAACTTTAAATTCATACCTTTCTAAATAGATAAACACCTCCAACATGTTTAAAATAAACTTCCAAACTCTCCCTGAAAACCTGCTCTTCTCATAGTCTTCCTCACCTAAGCAAACTGCATTCTTCTAAGTTGCTCAGGCAAAAACCCTGAAATCTCTATTCTTTCTCTCATCCTCTATCTCCAATCTAGCAAATTTAACCACATCTTACTACCTCCACAGTTATCACACTGCACTCCATGAACATGTTTTGCCTACATTACTGCCAATGATTTTATACCTTGTGTTTGATTTCTATTCCTATTCCCCTCCCCTTCAGTATGTCCTCCACACAGCAGCCAGATGTCTAATAGGAATTAATACAATTAAATAGAAGGTCCCATATCTCCTTTGCTCAAAACCATATTTCCTCTTTTCCTTATAATAACCAATAAAGTTACATATAATTTTGCTGCATGTTACCTCAATGGCCTCACTGACAACTGTTCTTCATTTTCTTGCTATGTGCCAACAATACTAGCTTCTTCATGGCTTCTTATACACATCAGGTATAATCCTGTCCCAAGGTTTGCATAATGTTTTTTCTACATGGATCACACAGGCTCTTTCTGGCTACAACATCTACATTACACACACACACACACACACACACACACACACACACAATCTCTTTTATCTTATTTTTATTTTCTAAACTAAAAAAATTACTATATAATTTTTACCAATATAAAATACAACATCTCACACTTATTTCTAATCTCTTTTTCCCCACTGGAAAGTAAGCTGCATGAAGATACAAAGCTTTGCATAGTTTGTTCCCTGTTGAATCTTCAGCCTATAAGATTAGATTATTGTCTGTTTTGTTCCCTCTTGCATGCCTAGCTCTAGCAGAGTATAATACAGAAGATGCTAGGTCTTTTGAAAGAAGCAGTTAATACTTAAAATTGTTTTTTTCTTTTTACTCTTTTTTTTGCAGAACCAGGGACTGAACTCAGGTCCCTGCGCTTGCCAAGCAAGCACTTATTCTACTGAGCTATCTCTCCAGCCATTTTTCTTTTTATTCTTATTTGTTTTGCTTTTTAACATTTTTTCTTTTTTATTGTACTTTTTAGGAAAGGGTCTACAAGGTGTCTGAGGTCTCACTACTAGATCAGACTCATACTGATTCTCCTGTTTACACCCTCCCAAGTACTGGGACTACACACGCCCCACCATGCCCAGTCTCAATTGCCATCTCAGCGTACCCCAGGGGCAGGACCGGCACGACAGGCCCAAGTATCAAATCCCTTGCCCCTGTGCCTGCTTGCAGGCACTTTAATCCACTGAGCTATTTGGCTGGCCGTTTTTTAATTTCTTATACCTTTTCTATTGTTGTTTTTAACCAACTTCGCAAGTTTGTATCTGGTAACCTAAACAACTAATTTGAAGATAACATCATGCAATACAGCAACCATTGTTGAATTCTTATTACTTTGTTTAATGAAATTTTATATCATTTCTAATGCTTTTTTTTTTTTACTATTTTGTATTTTTTAAAAAATAAACACAGCAGATGCTCAATAAATAACTTGATAAGTAAATGGATGGATGATTCTATCTTGTATCTAAATGTCCCCCAAAGACTCATGCAGCCATAGGTGAGGCTTTTTCAGAGGTGGCTGAATCTAAAGCATGATGTTGATTCACAATGAAATGCTAAGATTGAGATTAGATGATTACTAAATCACTCCACTGATTGGTTTGACACCACTTTAATCCTGGTAGCCTGGATACAACATAAGGGACAAAAAGAGGCTTATATTGTCCCTTTTTGCTTTGCTACCTATGCACACCATGAACTGTTTATTTGCTGCCTGCCTGTCTGCCATGCCACACTGCCTTGCAGCCAGCCATTTATAAACTGAAAACTCCACAAACTGTGAGCTAAATAAGCCTTTCCTCCCTTAACTTCTGAGTGTTGGGTATTTTGTCTCAGCAATGAGAAAAGTAACTAAGACAGATGGAATCAGGAACAGTACTACTAACTATTCAACTTCAGATAAGGCACCAGACTTTTAAAAATACTAATTTTCTCAACTACAAAGTAATAAAATATTAACTTTCTTAATCATAGCCATGAATACGTAAAATTTGAAGTTAAAAACACAGGATCAACGCCAGCAAGATAGCTCAGCAGTCTAGGCATCTGCTTAGGTAAGCGCAGGGACCAGAGTTTGATACCCCCCATACCCCCACTCTCAGTTTGTATGTGTAGTGCATGCCTATAATCCCAGCGCTGGGGAGACTGATAGAGGAGGATTACTACAAGTCTGAGCTGCATAGTGAGATACTTTACCAAATACATTAAAAAAACAAAAAAAACCCCACAGGATCACTGGGCTAAATATGTAGCCAGCGTTACAGCAATTGCCTAGCACACAAAAGGGCCCCAAATTCAATCCCCAGCACCACAAAAACAAACAAACAAAAGGCCAGGCACAGTAGCACACACCTATAACCATAGTACTAAGGAGGCTAAAGGAGAAAAAGTTAAAAGCCAGGTTAGGCTACATAGTAAGATTATGTATCAAATCAATAAATAAACAAACATAAATTGGGCCAGGAATATAGCTCAGTGGCATAAGTACCTGCCTAGTAAGCACAAGGCCATAAGTTTTATCCCTGCTACTGCAAAAATAAACAGTGGCTTCAACTTCCGGGTGGCACTTGTATGCCTAGTGTGAGAGTCTAGGGACCGAAGACTGCTTGAAGTGGGGATACATCAACATGTCCTGTGGGTCCAGCACTGGGTTTGACTGCCACATTACCATTTTTTAAACCTGAGGGTCGGCTTTACCAAGTAGAACATGCTTTTAGGGATATTAATCAGGGTGGCCTTACATCAGTAGTTGTCAGAGGAAAACACTGTGCAGTAATTGTCAGACAGAACAAAGTACCTGATAAATTATTAGATTCAAGTACAGTGACTCACTTATTCAAGATAACTGAAAACACTGGCTGTGTGATGACCTGAATGACAGCCGACAGCAGATGCCAGGTACAGAGGGCACAGTACGAAGCAGCTAATTGGAAATACAAGTATGGCTATGAGATTCCTGTGGATATGCTATGTAAAAGAATTGCTGGTACCGTTACAGAAATCAGTGTGGAGACTCCTTAGAAAACTTGTACTGGAAATCTCATTTAAACCAGCTATTCCTCTACTGGGAATTTTCCCAGAGGATCTGAAAACATCATATCATAGTGTATGATATATGTGTGCCTATGTTTATAGCATCACAATTTGTGACAGCCAAATCTTGGAAACAACCAAGATGCCCATCACCTGAGGAATGGATGAAAAAGATGTGGTATTTTTATACAATGGAGTATTACTCAGTTATAAAGAGTGATAAACTCGAAGCCTTTTTATTTAATTGGATACTACTTGAAGATATACTCATAAGTGAAATAAAACAGACACACATGTGTAAATATCTTATAGTTTCCCTAGTATATGAACTCAAAAGAAGAAATACAAATAGAAAGTTATAATACAACTAAAAGGAAAGCAAGAACTTGAAATCTAGACAATGAAAAGAAAGCAAGGAGAAGAGCTAGGAAACATGACAGGGGAAGCCATACAGTTATATGTAGAAAATGGGTAAGGCAATGATCCTGAGAATCTCCAGAAGATTTTTTAATCTAGCAGTTAATTGGAATGATTCTCATCCTGACTAACGGTATATACAGACACCTGTGAACTCAGCAACTGCACTGAGGATGGCAATTTGTAATAGTAGGTTCATGCTTGGAATGCCTGTCATTTTGGTCTTCTGAATACAGGCTGCTTGTCATGACATGCCAGTTGCTGCCATGTTGTCTCTCAGGTAGGTGATTGTTCAAAAAGAAGGGGGTGGTGAATGAAGGCAGGAGACAGGAAAAGGAATGTTGCGGGACTGTCCTGCTACAAGGTTGTATATGGTTAGATTTCTGGACTTATGTGTAAACATTAGAATTATATAATTCTTTATGCCTATTTTTAAAATATATTTTAATTTTTTAAATGTTTTTTCATCATATTCTGTAGGGACTTAAAGTTCAACATATCAACTATTTGATACCTGTTCCATGTTATGCCTAAGATGTTTGATATTCAGACAGAGAGTGAGGTTAAGCTTAACAGTCTAGGTTGTATGGTAATAACAATAAGCTTGTCTTCTGGAGGCTTAACAACCTAAGTTTGCAGACCAAAATTAGAGAAAAAGGAGGGCCACAAAGAAAGCCAACAGTTTGGCCCTAGCCTTCCAAGGTCAATTAAGATCAGGACATAAGAGAACTTGTACTGTAATGTCATGTAACTCGGATGTTTCCCAAATTTTCTGATCAAGGAGATTATGGGGCCACAGATGAAAGTGATCGATGATGTAGTGTGTGCCTAAGGAGAGTCACAGGGAGAAAAAACATTCTCTCAGGCTTTCACAGAGAGCACATTGGCCAAGCAATGCCATGACTCATCCAAATGGCTGATACTGAAAAAGGATCTATAATCTGAGGTACAGGATCTCAGGATAAATCCTGAGGGGATTTGACTGACCTTATCAGTTCCAAAAGCTACAACTTTCATTGCATAGGTCTTGTATTATCTTGGTCTTAACCATCCAGCAGAAAAGTATAAAAACGAAGTATAAGAAGTAAAGCCATGTTATGTTGAGCTGTAGGGGACTCAGGTCAACAATTTCTGACAATGCTAGTCAAGTGGAAGACCCAATACTACTATGGACTACTGGACTCTTTTAGAATATTTTGCTGAGTTAACACACCTATAATATTCAAATGACAGAACTAAACAAAAAGGGGATACAGATGAATGTCGATTTTGTATCTGTGTATTCAAAATGGTTAGAATAGTTACATTCTCTTAATGAATAGAAGGATTTGTACTAATAGTATTTGTAAATAGGATATCATGTCTGCATCTTGTACAGCAAATAACCACTAGGAAGAAAGTATGCAATGTGTTAATTATTGGAACTGTCCTACCAATTTGATTTGAAACTGTCTCATTGCTATTTGCTTCTCAATAAAATTATGGAAAAAAAAAAGAATTGCTGGTATTTCTCAAGTTTACACACAGAATGCTGAAATGAGGCCACTTGGATATTGTATGATTTTAATTGGTACTGATGAGGCGCAAGACTCCCAGGTGTAGAAGTGTGACCCTGCAGGCTACTACTGTGGGTTTAAAGCCACTGCAAGTGTGAAGCAACCAGCTTCCTTGAAAAGATAGTGAAGAAGAAATTTGATTGGATATTTGCACAGACAGTGGAAATTGCAATTACATCCCTATCAAATGTCCTCTCAACCGTTTTCAAACCTTCAGAAACAGAAGTCAGAGTAGTTACAGTTGACAATCCTAAATTCAAGATTCTTACAGAAGCAGAAATTGATGCTCACTTTGTTGTTCTAGCAGAAAAAGACTAAACATTATCATTAGTTTGCCAAATCCATGAAGCCACTTGTTTGTGTGTTTGCTAACAACAGATCAACATCACAGAGGCCCTTGGATTGAAAGAAGAACCTCTCCACTCCTGCCACCCACGTGAGTAGGACTCTGTATAAATACAAAGTGCTTTCAGAAATAAATAAAATTAATGTCAGCAAGCCCAAAAATATATACTTAAGCATATGGTTAAGAATAAGTCTTTTCAAATATAGACTGGGTGTGGTGGCGCACACCTGTAATCCCAGCACTTGGGAGGCTGAAAACAGGAGGATCACTGCAAGACCGATCTGCATAGTAAGACCCTGTACTAAATACATTTAAAAAGAAACTTTTAAATGCGTAAGATCTATATGAGGAAAACTACAAAGTTCTAATAAAAACCCCATAAAACAAAGATATTTTAACATTTTTATTATGACTAGAAAGACAAAATCACGCTAGTCCTTCACAATTTGACTTATTGTTCAATGTAATGCCAATCAAATTCTCAGCCAGTTATTTTGTAATACCAGTACTCAGCAACATAAGCGCCTGCTTGGCAAGTACAAGATTCTGAGTTTGATTCCCCATACCAAAAAAAAAAAAAAAAAAAAAAAAAAATGCAGCATATTTAAGTCACAGAAGCAGAAAAACAGGAGGGAAAAAAAAAAAAAAAAGACACTGGCAAAGTAATAAAAAGTGGAGTTGCCAACTGAAAAAAAAAAAAATTTGTTTTCTTTTCCTTTTTTTTTTTTTTACCAGAAATTAAACTCACAACCTTGTGCTTGCCAGGCAGGCACTATGCCACTGATCTACATCCCTGGCCCTACATATTTTCAAAACATCTGATAAAAGATTACTATGTAAAATACACAAAGAACTCTTAAAATTGAAACATAAAATAGTTGAAATATCCCATTTTATCTCTTATACAAGAACTCCAAAATATAAATAGTGAAATAAAAGATAATAGGAAACGGACAAATATTTTAAAAATGAGAAGGGAACCAGGAGATGGGGTGAGCTATAAAGAAAGATAAATCTGAGGCCTTTATAGGCAAATGGATGCAATTAGAGGATATACTCAGACCCACATGTGTAAACATCTAAGAACATGAAAGAATATATAAAATATGCACAAAATAATTTTTTAAAATACCATATAGGGGCCGGGGAGATGGCTCAGTGGAATAAGCGCTTCCCTGGCAAGCACAAAGGCCTGAGTTCAATACCCGGTTCCGCAAAAAAAAACCATATAAAGCCAGCATGGTGGTGCACACCTGTACTTCCAGCACTTAGGGAGGCTGAGGCAGGACAATCACATATTTGAGACCAGCCTGGGCAATTCAGTAAAACTCTGTCTCAAATAAAAATAAAAATGACAGGAGATGTAACTTAGTAGCAGGGTATTCCTAGAACTGACCACCAGTACCACACAGAACACATATACTATATATACTAAATATAGTATAAAATTACCTTCAGGTAAGATGTGTACGACATCTGAATGAATTTCTTCACAATTGGGTCCCACTCCCAAGATATCTCATTACACATATGTAAGTATTCCAAAATTTTTTATAAAACCTGAATCTAGAAACATTCTGCTTCCAAGCATTTCAGAAAGGGATTTTCAACTTGCACTGTGAATGTGAGAAGAATGGATCTTAACCTATTTACTATAAAGTCTCTCTCAGCTGAGGAGATAGCTTGGCATTGTAAGCACTGCCTGGCAAGTACAAGGACCTGGGTTCGACCTCCAGTACTGCACACGATGTGCAGCCCTAGAACCCTGGGCATGCTGTGCTGGCCACTGAAACTGGGCATGGTGGCACATGCTTGTGATCCCAGTGCTGGGGAGGCTGAAACAGGAAGATCACTATGAGTCTGAGTTGCACAGCAAGGCCTTGTACCAAATAAATAAAAGATTTTAAAAATAAAGTCTCTCTCCTGACATTCTCCTGACCCTTTATAGACATTTGCTACTCCAGATATAAGTACAAACTATACACTCTAAAAATTGCTAAAAAATCACTTTTCACCTGCAATGCATATTAATAAGCAACATACACACAGAAATAAAGTCATCAAGATAAAAGTTCTAAGCCACAGAAATAAAGTGCATTTCAAGTACTGAAATATCAGACGAGTCAGAATTCAAAATGCATCAAGTGATAGAATGTTGACCCTCAGAATCTAAAAAGTTCCTAGATCTGACTATCTCATTGTAGCACGACTATAAAGGCCAGCAAACAAGTACGCAAAATGGTATTAACCACTCCCTATAGTTGAGTAAATCTACTCACACCAGTGAAAGTAATGTTTAAAATAACTAGTTTAGAAATGTGCTAGGGCTGGTGAGATAGCTCAGCGGACTAAGTGCCTGCTTAGGCAAACTCAGGAACTGGGGTTGAATCCCCGGTACCATATGCCATGATGGCCCTGCTCCCAGGTGCGCCAAGCCGGCACTGAGTTCCAGCATGGTGGTGCATGCCTGTAATCCCAGCACTGGGGAGGCTGAGACAGGAGGATCACTACCAGTCTGAGCTGCACAGTAAGACCCTGTACCAAATACATTTTTAAAAAAGGAGGGGTAGGGAATGAAAGAAATGTGCTAATAAAGCCAACAATGGGAAGGAGAAAAAATCAAAAGCAACTCTTAACCCAAGAATTTCTTAACCCAGTATGCAAAACAAGTATTATTAGTCTTTTTTTCTGATGGGACCTACGTTTAAACATAATCTGGTGAGATAGGGGAAAACAGAAAATGCAGAGAAGCACAAATGTGTTTTAAAATCCCACTGTAATTTAAATGGCCATAAAGAGGAGCTTTTTTGACTGTGGCTTCCAGCATAATGAAGGTTATGATAAAATAACAATTAATCAGTGGTTACATCAATTATTTCATTAAATACTCTGTATAGCTTTATGACATAGGGTATGTTAAGATCCCTATTTGCTTAGGAAGGAACACATTCAGTTTAAAGTCAACATAGAAACCAAGATTACACTCCAACTCCACCTGACTTTGGAGCCAGAACTCTCAATTATTATGTTATATAGACTCTGCCATCTGCAATGGTCATAAGCAGCATGGAATGCAGAAAGGAAGTGGCAGCACAGCAATCAAACAGATCACCTTTGAAGATCAACAATTGAGAATGACTCAATAGGAAATCTCTGATGTGCACTGTTGCACCCATCAGGTAAAATCAACCAATGGACAGAAAAAAAAAGGATAAGAACTGAGGCATAGCTAATTCTTAGACAGTATTAAATTACAAATGCAACAAATAAGCGGCAAGTTATGAAGTTCAGAAAACTGAGGATTCCTTATTTGTCTGACTCCAGGTAAAGAAACTACGAAAACTCTATTTGTATTTTGCCTTTAAATGTCTACATATTCCTTGCAATTTTGATTAGTAGGACAAAAAAGAAACTACCATTCAGTAGTATTCTCTCTTTGAAACCTAACCTGGTTAATATTTATATCCACTTAATATATTAATGTGCCAGGTATAACTATAAATTTTTTAGCAATATACAATTTCAATGAAAATGTTTCTTCTTTCAATATATTCCCCAAAATTTTGCCTACTGGCAAATCTAACCAATTTTTCAGAAAAAAATATACATGGTTTCCATTATATGACAGAACTAGCCAAACATTTAAAAAGTTGGCAATTTTTCCATTATCTACTAAGGCTGTAGCTTAGGGCTCTACCTACAGATAAAGAATTCAATATAAGAACATTCATCCCTTCCAAAAGCTTAGCACAGTACCAGTTTACCTCTGGCAAAATTTAATGCAAAATTTTACACACAAAAAAAATATATAGATGCAAAAGTAATTTTAAAAGATGAAATTTTAAAACCTGTGAATGGAAAACAAAGACAATTTATGCCACACTAAATCTTTTACTTACATATTTTAATTTTAGCAACTACAAATGCATGGCTCAAAAGCATAAATGAATTTTTTTTTAAATACTGAAACATTTTCTGCATTTCATCAAATTTTACACATCAAACCACTGAAATATGAATTATACACTATTTAATAATCTAGTAAATCAGGCACATGGGAGTTAAAAAAATTATTTCACAGATGCCTTTCCTAATTGTGTATACAGGACTCCACCTAGTGGTAATAAAATAAACATAACATTTTAAAATTAAGATTTAAATGTTTAAATTGGCTCAGAAAATGTACACTTTTATCATCAAATGTCTTAATTCAATCTACTTTGATTTGTTTTGACATTTGCTATGTTCCATAAATAAGATACATTATTTAATAATACTCTACATTTTCAACACCATAAGGAAAATATTTCTGATGAAAAATAAAAATATTTACAAAGTATTATTATGAGAAAAGAACTAACATTACTAAGAAACTACTAGGATAATTTTCATTTTAAAAAACACGTTATGTCCTTATGCTATTTTAGGTATATTTGTCTTTCACTATATTTTCATTATAAAGAATAATTCAACTGCCTCAATTACTAAGTGATGAAATGTACACATTCTTAAAGCACAAAGAATTTTTGTGGCTTCTATAAGCGTGTTTGTGGGTTTTTAGATTTTAAATCACTCCTTGTGGATGCAGCTGATGTGTTAAGAGTAAGGAAAGAAGAGAGAATTATTTTCACCTTTTTCATGCTCACAAAAAAAGCCTAAAGTGTTAGGCAGTATTTTCTGAAACTATATCTAAGTTAACCACTGCTAATGTATCTGCACCATGATTCTTTACTTCCAAATTGCCTACATTGCTATAAGATATACCCACAAAAAGTGGAAAACTTCATCAATAATGGATTAAACATTAATAAACTTATTTTGAAACGTTCTGTGAATAATTCAATCATAATACCTGAGAAAATAAAATGTGTGTAATGCTTCCTGAGAATTTTTTTTTTTTTTTTTTTT
>NW_004524622.1:8464183-8484473 GCF_000260255.1 Octodon degus
TTTTTTTTGTATTTTAGTACAGGGCCTACAGGGTCTACAGGGTTTCACTACATAGATTGGAATCAGTGATCCACCTATGTTCAGCCTCCCAAGAGCTAGGATTACAGATGCACGTCACCACGCCCAGTCTCAATCACTGTCTCATTGCACAGGCACGCAGAAGATCGAATCCCAGCTACTGAGTCTGCCTAAGCAGGTGCTTTTAACCCACCGATTAAAATCCTATTTGGCTAGCCCGTCTGAGAAACAAACTTTTACAAAAATAATGCCTACACTTTGAGAGAAACTGATATAAGCTCAAAGTATCTAATCCTATCTTTCCCAAATTACCTATTTTTATTGAAATACTATAGTTTCTTCCCTAGGAAAAAAAAAAATGAAAATGGCTTTGTTCTGTCCAAGAATGTGCTGCTATGTAACAGGACGGAGATACTGATTGCACAACCATGTAAGGGCATGATCAAGAATGGCTTCTGTGTGTGGAACATGAAAAGATACTCAGCTAAAGTGGCTGCCATTTAAATGTCGGGCACTGATACAAGTAGATCTTGCTATTTTATTATGTCAATCAACTGCTTTTAAGAAAAACAGTAAGAAAATGGACATTCAAACGTTTAAAACTACATGGAGTAAAACCATTTCAGAAATCCCTGGGCATAAAAGACACTGCTTTTACCTTTCGATGTTTTCACAAACCTTTATCAGAAAAATAAATTTCACTCTTATGTATAACAAAATTCTATCAGTTACACCTGACTTCCTTTGGACACTTTCTAATATCATTTTCCACATTTTTAAACATTAGCTACTTTTTTTGGTCAGTTCCCCAAGTAACATGGCAGCCTTAATTTTGTTTCTAACAATAAAAACTGCTTTGTATTCTTTTAAGCACTGTTTTTCCTTCTAGTCTATAGGCATTTTCAACAATACTTCAAATGTATATCAAGTTCAATTCCTACATATCAATCTTAGTATTACTGTATATGTCTAATACAAATCTAACATTTTTTTTCTTTATTTTTATTTATTTATTTATTTTTGGCGGAACCTGGGATTGAACTCAGACCCTTGCGCTTGCCAGGGAAGCGTTTACTCCCCTGAGCCATCTCTCCGGCCCCACAAATCTAACATTTTATATTAATGCAATTACTTATAATACATCTTTAGTAATTTCATATATATATTTGTATGCATATATATGTTGCTGGGGATCGAAACCAGTGCCTTAAAAAAAAGAAAAAGAAACCAGTGCCTTACGTATGCAAGATAAGAGCTCTACCATTGAGCCACATGTTTTCAAGCTATTTTGAGATTCTGGGTGTCAATCATTCTAGTTAACACTAAACATTTGTCACTAATTTTAAAATATATTTTCCTGAATATTAAAATGTGAGACCACTCTATGATTGTCAACTTTTGGCAGACTAAATATTCTTTTTTCTTTCTTTGTGTTACTAGGGATTGAATCCATGGCTTTCACATAAGGTATATCCCTAGCCCCTTTTTATATTTTGAAACACATGGTCTCATCAAATTGTTAAATTGCCCAGACTAGGCTTAAACTTACTATCCAACTGCCTCAGCCCAAAATTTCAGTAACAACCAGTAAGAAACAATGTGCTAAAATATTATTTAAAGTGGCACAGTTATCATTTGGGAGAAGTGCTCTTTTTTTCATAGAATCACCTGGTGTGAAATTTTTAAACAACAAATAGTAAAGACATCATCTATATAAAATGCATAAAAGAATTCCTCAAAGAAGCCCCTCAAACTTGGAAAAATATTTCTATTATAGTTGCTTACCAATATGAACTAGCAAGAAAAAAAGATGATCCATATAGAAGCATTATTTCTAAAACTCCTGACACTTTTCCAACTATTTTTATCAAATATAGCAAGCATGAATAACATTTTTCCTGTAACTTTTCTCAATATTCTTATAACAAAGAGGAAATAAAATAGTTCTAAGGCAGAAATAGCCAAAGATAAAAAAGGATTCTAACAATATTTATTAAGCACTACATAAGATATATACACAAAAGAAATTGGAAATCACAAACAGAAAATAGGCATACACAGGAAACTTTAATAGAGAGAATAACTGTTCCCTTAGATCATTAAAATTTATCTACACTGACCCTGAGTTTTCAAAGATGCAGAAGTAAATCAAGTAGTTGTATAACATAGGTTCAAAATTCTGTGACACTTCTTACATTGAGAATTGAAGTCATTAGCTTCTTTGAATTTGAGCAAGTTTGGACTACTTTGACTAACAAAGTGTGACAAAAATAATAAATACTACACGACTTTCAGAGGCTAAAAAGACCACATAACATCTCACTAGACCACTGTAGACATTTTAGGAGAAGTCATCTACCATGTAAGAAGTCTGACTATCCTAAAATCTGGAGGGGCCATATATAAGCACACACTGACAGCCAAAACTGCCTGCAATGTGAATGAGGCATTGTAGCTATCTAGTCAAACTGAACCTTCAGATGACTTAAATCCCAGGAAATATCTGACAGCAACTAATATCTGACTATAACCATGCTATAGTTTATACATTAACTGACTTCCAAAGATAAATATGATGCCGCTTTGGTCCCTACAGAGATATTACTTGGAGGTCATGTAATTTTTCCAATTGCTCTTTTCTGAATTCCTAAGAAAGATTTCCAAATATGAATTACGTGAACATTTGCGTAAAATGCTTAAAACAGTACTAAAATCATGTCAAGGATACTTCTTTTTCTGTACTGTTTTGCTTTTGTTAGTAATTCCTTGTGGCACCATCCTAAATTCCCTTTTCCATCCCAAGGACGTATTTCTCCTATCATACGTATGTCTCAATACTTACCTTAAACTTGCTTCAAACTTCAGCATTAAGACAATTTCACTAGGATACTTTCATGAATAGGCACAGGGAATAACTTTGCCAGTACCTGGAATTTTCACAGCTCTTTTACATTAAAATCTGTACTATACTTGAATTTTTTATTCAGTGCACAAATGCTGTGGAAACAGAACTGAAAATCTTAGTATCAGGAATTGGTTCACTAGAGGGCACCCTTCACCAAAAAGTAACCTCTAAAATTAAATCCAGTATTACACCAGAACACGATATAATCCTCATACTCATACATAAATTAACACCTATGTACCAAAATCAACACCTATGTACCTATGAAATAAAATTAGAAATCATATTTCTACCTCTTTTTGAAGCTGTTTTATCTTGCTTAAATATAGTGATTTATAGCCGAACAGAACCACAAACACAAAAGCTCTCCAATTCCAGGCTCTTATGAGTAGGATGAACAATATGGCATAGGACAGTTTTATATATTACCTGCTGCCTGAGATACAGTATGTATTTACAGATTGAAATAACACACATAAATATAATTTTACTGAAGAACATCTTAAAGTCAGTGTTAGAATTTAAAATATATAAAAAGTATATACATTATACTGAAAACTGATGGAAAATGAGCACTGATGCATTAACTAAAACCTAAAAGGAACTGAACATCAGCCAAACACAAACAAAAAAGTATTTTCCTCATCTTCAGTAGCATTAGAACACCTAAAATAGATGATGATTTTTATGATTTGTTCATAGTAAATGTCATGAATATAATGCTAAATGAAAAATAATCTAAAATTTCTGATACTGAGATTTTTAACCTCAACTACACACTATTTCCTGAAATTAACTTTTTAAGGTCCTATAAAAAAGCATCACTGTATAAAGTATATCCTGCAGTGAAAGCAATAGTTTCCTAAATTGCAGAAAATATAAAAATGAAAGCCAGTGATGGATATGTAGCTCTCAGTAGGTAAAGTGCTTGAATAGAATGCACAAGACCCTAGCTCAACCCCCAGAACTGCTCCTCACAAGAGAAAACACTAGGTGAAAGGTTTTTTTTATTTATTTATTTATTTATTTAGTGTGCAGGCATGTGTGTGTGTTCCCTGGATAATTTTATTACTCATTCCCTGAACCTCAGCTGCCTCATGAATAGCACCTACTTCATAATGATGATTAAATACATTAACATAAAAAACAGTATGTGCCTGGGCCATGCTATACCCTCAACAAATGTCAGTTGTCAGCTGCCATTATTTACATGTCCATGCCACCACAGGGACGGAAGGTTTAACAGAAAAAATGTGTTTTAGCACCCAGGACACAAGCTGCCCAGTCTCTCCTTACTCTCCACAAGTGTTCCATCCTGGACAGCTGCGAGGTGGCTTTCATCTACAAAACTGAGAGAAGCCATCTGAGCTGTTTGGGTAGAAGATATTATCATTTAATCTTCCAACCTGACAGACTGAGACACATTCTTGTTGATACAGAAGACTCTGTTGAGGGTGGCAAAGAAGCCAAGTCTGGCACCTTGGTTGCACTTCCAGCTCAAGGCCCAATTGCAGTCCTGCTGCAACTCTGCTGCAGGGTGTCAGCTACCGCCTTGCTAAAAGCCATGTGCCTTCCGGTCATGCTCGAGCAGTGGCTGACTGAAGAGGACAGATTCTGTTCCTTGTTTCAAAATCTGCAGTATCCCACTGGCCAAACTGGACTCCTGTCCAATTCCTGGGTTCAGATGCTTCTGTCTTGCCTGGCTCCCGATCAATCTCTTCTTACAAGGCCTTTCACCTCACCTGGTCTATGTGTGCCTCATCCATGTTGCCTTTCTTTTCCATCACCACCTCCAGGTCTGTATCTGGCTCCTCCTTCCAAGGGTCTACTGTTAACATGCTTTCTTCTCCTTTTCCCTCCTCCTCCTCCCTTCTCCTTCTCCCTTCCCTTTCTCCCTCTTCCTCTTCCTTTTTCCTCTTCCTCCTCCCTCTTCCTCTTCTTCCTCCTTCCTTTTCTGAGCCAGCTCAACAACTGGCTTCTCTTCCTTTTTCTTAGCCTTTGTTTTCTTCTTCATTGCAGCTCTAAGGTGATCTCCTAGTGCGATGTACTCTAGAACCTCAATTCTGACTGTCTTCTTCTTTCCTTCCCTAGGGTTGGCCTCCATGGACCTGGAGAGCTCAAAATGGCCTGGGAGGGTGTCTCCTGGCTGGTGGACCTTCTTCACTTTTCTGCTCTGTTCTCTGGAACTGCCCTGCTTCCATTTATGCCCCAAGGCTGCCTGCTCCTCAGCCCCCTTCCCCACTGTGCATCCATACATAGCATCTTCCAACTCACAGAGCCAAGGGTCCTAGATGGAGCAGGCTGTGGTATCCTGGTCCTTTCCTTATTTTTTTAAGCTTCTTGCCAACTCTGGTTGCCCCCTCACACAGACTGGAGTCAGGGGAGGTCCTTACCTCTGAGCTCTGTGATGTGGCCAAAGGTCATAGACTTTCTCTTCTTTTTTTTCTCCCCACTGAAAGACTCTGAGTGGTCAAGGGCCTGCTTCCTGAGGCTGGGTGACTTCTCTGTCTGGCTCAGTGATTTGGGCTAGGATTCTGGGAGCTCTTCATAAAAGGTGCTGTGGCCTATCTTTTTCTTCTTTTTTTTCTTCACCAAGGGTATATGGGATGTTTGCTCTGCTCACAATCCTACAGAGGGATGTGGCCCCCATAGGAGAATTATCAGCAAAATAATTCCCATCATTTACAATTGTGTAGTGATCAATACATTGTATCAACTTGGCTGAATCACCTAGGTGGGTCTTACAACCTGTGTGTGGAGAGGCCCCGCCCCAGAGTGACTCAGCACAAAAAGGATATATAAAGGGGTTCAGGAAGGATTTGGAGCCACTTCCTTGGATGAGCTTGATCAATGTGTCCTGCGCCATTTTGGAGGAGCTCAGACCTTCACAGCAACCACCATCACTTTCTCAAAGGAACTCTCTCTTTGCAGTCAGCGTAGAAGGAAGAGGGAGAGGATTGATAGATGCCCCTCCTCCTCTGCTTTTCATTGTTTTCTGCAACCATGAACTGCTGCCATTTGCCTTGGAGCCAGCAGAGTATGGACTGAAACCTCCATGAACTGTGAGCTAAGTAAACCTTTCCCTTCCTTTATTTTGAGCGTTGGATATTTGTCCCAGCAATGAGTAAAAAGTTACTGAGACAAATTGTGTATTAAGTCTCTGGTTCTTTGACTACCTTCTTCTTTTTCTCTGGAAGCCTAAGGCCCCACCCAGGTCTTAGAAGAGGTTTTTAATTCTAATTTTGGATGAAAGAACCTCCCCATTCCGAAAAATGTTATTAATATACAATATAGGACGTATAAATACATACCCATAGTTAATGGTATTATTAATTTGTATTTTCAGATTGTGACTTTTTAAAAGATATTAAGTTATAAACTTCTATAACTAATTTAAAATGAAGTTCTTATCAATCTCAATTTGTCCAGGAATGAAACCATTTTAAGAATCTTCAGGGGCCGGGGAGATGGCTCAGTGGAATAAGTGCTTCCCTGGCAAGCACAAGGACCTGAGTTCAATTCCAGGTTCTGCAAAAAAAAAAAAAAAAAAAAAAATCTTCAAAGGAGTACTGAGAAAAGTGACACTTGCTTCAAAAGCATGTTTATTTATCAAAAAGATATCCAGCGGCCCTCCCTGCTAAAGATATCCTAGAACGAACAAAAATAAAGAAAACTGAAGAGACCCAAAGCCAGCAGTCATTTCAATATTTGTACAATGGCATCTTCAATTCCCAACCAAATAACACTCAGAAAATCCTAAACTAGTGGTGATGAATCAATGGCACATGTGCCACAACAGGCTATCTGGATCACTGAAAGCTCTGAGGGGTTCACCATCACTGTCCTCAAACATAAAATGGCAGTGCCAAAAGTAGCCAATCCACCAGTTAAGAATCTGTCTACTCCATAGGCTAAGCAAAGCAGAGGCAGGTAAACGCTGGCTCACCTTCTCTGCCACTATCCAACTTAGTCACTCAATAGGAAGAAATAAGTATGAAATTGCAGCAATAAGAAATAAAAGATTGAAGAAAAAAAAGGGGGGACCAGGAAGATGGCTCAGTAGGATAAGCGCTTGACTGGCAAACACAAGGATCTGAGTTCAATCCCCGGTTCTGCAAAAAAAAAAGAAAGAAAGAAAGAAAGAAAGAAAGAAAGAAAGAACTGATGCTAAAGAACTTAGGTGCTTGCTTATTGCATCGACTAGCAGATAACTAAACTACTTGTACTATCAATACAGCACAGAATTTTTAATTCTTTTTACCTAAAATTTTTTTGACAATATCTAAATTAACATACAATTTTATTATATTTGTCAAAAGACAAAGAATTTACCAAATGAGTACATTCAGAACTACTAAGAAGAAAAACAAAACCATGCATTATCCTGATAAAAGGCTGATCCCAACTTCAGTACTGATCTGTTGGTCATTTCACAGCTTTGTAGAACAGTGGTAGAAAACCAATAGAGAAGGGTAATTCTGTGCCCACTCAAAAGCAGAATATAAACAACATAATAAAAAGTAAAAATAATCCTTATATTTATACTAGTCCTGTGTAATTTATAAAACAATTCTGTATATACTGTATCACTGTGTTTAATCCCAAGAACTACAAGGAAGTTTATAGGTCAACTAATTTTATATCCACTTCACAAAGGAAAGAAATTATGAGATGTTAAAGGATTTGCTTAACACCATGCTGCTACTAAAATACAAGTCATGGACTCTTTTATTAAGAAGGACTAAAGAGGGCTCGTGAGATGGCTCGGTGGTCTAAAGCACCTACTTAGAACAAGCTTAGCAAAGCACAGGGACCACGGTTCAATCCCCCAGCACCACATGCCAGCCAACCCTGCCCCCCTGGTGGGCTGAGCTGGCCACACACACACACACACACACAAATAAATAAAATTAAAAAAAAAAAAGATTTATAA
This sequence comes from Octodon degus, assembly GCF_000260255.1. Taxonomy (NCBI): domain Eukaryota; kingdom Metazoa; phylum Chordata; class Mammalia; order Rodentia; family Octodontidae; genus Octodon; species Octodon degus. The sequence goes on from NW_004524622.1 coordinate 8,472,040, forward strand.
AAAAAAAAGGACTAAAGAATATTGCAGAAAAAAAGGTAAAAAGGCCTCATTGTAAAACTCACCAAACATTCAGTTCCTGAAATTATTTTCCTTAAATACATCAGCAATATATGCTCATTGTTCATTCAGGTGGTATCCTTCTTCCTACTAAGACAATGCCAAATTCATGAAACCTCTCTAAGTTAAGCTTGTGTATTGCAAAGTAGATGTGAAAATAAGAATGAAAAAGGAAAGTAAGGAATTGCAGTACTGGTCTTTTCTATCATTCAGAAATAAAGTATATTAGGGACTTAAAAGTTCAGTGGCATATTGGCTAGACTGAGCTGTGGTGGCAATGGATGCCTTGGACCAAGTTGTAAAGCCCAAAGCAAAAAGAACCAAGAGATTCCTTCAGAAGAGAGAACCAAAACTTAGTGAATACATTAAAAATATCACACTGGGCTGGCCAAATAGCCCAATGGCCAGGGGTTTGATTCCCAGGCCTGCTGTGCTGGCCCCACCCCCAGGGCACACTGAGAGGGCAATTCAGACTGGGAGTGGTGGTGCACACCTGTAATCCCAGCTCTTGGGAAACTGTAAACAAGTGGATCAGTACAAGTCCGATCTAGTAGTGAAACCCTGAACACCCTTTAGACCCTTTCCTAAAATTACCAAAAAAAAAAAAAAAAAAAAAAAAAAAAGCCATGCTGATTAAAGGGGGAAATACAAATGTAACAGTGACCCAAGTACTGAAAGACCTGTATGTACTGAAAAAAACATACGGAGTTCTATGTAAAAAGAAAAATATTACAAGACCATTTGAAGATCAGATATCACTGGAATTCTTTTCAAAGAAGTCAGCTTGTTCTTTATTCATGTTTGGATCCCATAATAAGAAGCATCCCAATAACCTAGTAATAGGTCATATGTATGATTACTACATGCTGGATATGATTGAATTAGGTATTGAGAAATTTGTGTCTCTAAAAGGTATGAAGAACAGTAAATGTCCTGAGTGAACAAAACCCATGTTAATATTTGCTGGCGATGATTTTGATGTGACCGAAGACTACAGAAGGCTGAAAAGCCTTCTTACTGATTTCTTCAGAGGCCCCACAGTGGCATATACCTGCCTGGTTGGGTTAGAGTATGTTCTGCACTTCAGTGTTCTGAAGGGGAAGGTTTACTTTTGCAGCTATAAATTGCTCTTGAAGAAATCTGGTTGCAGAATACCATGAATTGAGGTGGAAGAGATAGGGCCTTCATTGGACCTGGTTCTAAGGAGGACACACCTGGCTTCAGATGACCTTTATAAGTTATCCATGAAAATGCCAAAACCTCTCAAGCCAAAGAAGAAAAATATGTCTCAGGATACTTTTGGTATAATTTATAGAAGGATTCATATGCAGAAACAAGACCTAAGCAAACTACAAACCAGGAAAATAAAGAAGAGACTGAAGAAGTGACCTGCAGAAAGGCTAACAGAAGACCTGGAGAAAAAGCCAAAGAGAATTAAAAACAATTAATAGAACTTAACCAACTACAGTTTTACTGTAATCTATTTACTGTAAGAATGATCAAGCTTCAATGCAATTCCATTTCTTAAAAGAATGTATTGTATATTTTTATAGCAAATAATATATCAAATTTTGTAATGGTAGTGTACCAGTTTAACGTAAGCTTCCCAGTTGCTTTGTAAGATCCTGGTGAGCCATTTTCACATCCTCCTCCTACTGTAATGTCCCCACACTCCCAAGATTTCTCTCTTGCTAGGCGAGGGGAGGAGGAGAACTTGCACTACAACTGGTGGTCTCGTCAGGTTTGGGTGGTTAGTGATAACATAAAGGGAGAAAGGTCATGCAGAACAGAGGTGACTCTAGGGACCCACACAGACTTCTGTGTGAGCCATCCAGGAAGTTAGTCCTCACTTCCAGGTGCATCTATACCCAACTTTTATTTTTTGCTTCTCAGTTATTTTGCCTCCAGTCCTAAGTAGTTAAGAAAATTGAGATTTTAAGCTTTGTGTTTTAAATTGTAGATCTCCGAGGAAAAAAAAAATTTAGTGGTTTTTCTTGCACCAAACAGCCTCCTCTTAGAAAAAGAATAAATTAAAGTATTTACTTAGTATAGTCTTAAAATAAAGCTGCTGGACACTTATGGGAAAACTGCTGAAAAAGAAGGAACCTACATTATTGTACGCTTGAGTTTATTTCTAGACCTTCTTACCAGGCATAAGTTTCACATGTAGGACCCTTCTTCCATAAGTATAGATTTGGTCACATTTCTTGTTGCTCCCAACCTCAAGTAGGCAAAATCTTTTTTAAGTTAAATTTTAATGTTTCTGACACTGCAGTTTTACTTATCTGACACTCTCAAAGGCAAACCATGTGATTAAGAGTAGACTCAAGTCAAATGGCTGACATCCATTTAATTCCACCACTCATGCAATGACTATAGCAAATGACCTAAATGATCCCCACATCAATTGCTCCATCGCAAATGGGTATACTAACAATCCCTCATTTGCTTCTTGTGAAGATTAAACTAAATAATATATTTAAGTATTTAAAACAATTGATATACAAAATAGTCAATAGATGTTAATTATTCCAATTAGCTAGGTGATCACTTTTATCTCAGAAACATCTTAACTAAAGAATATAGTTTATGTATTTATTCCTAGAATTTTTTTTAAAAAAAGACCACCTGAATTTCAACATGAGGAAATAATTAAATTCAGATATGTATATATACTTTACCATGCTATTCAATCACCAAAAATAAACCTTCTAGTGATTAAAGTGCTTGTAAAAACATTATACTACTTATTAAATTTAAAAAGGATAAATATGCACATACACATAGATACACTCCCAGGAAAACATAGAAATATGCACACTAAATATTAGTACAGTATTTTTAAGCCTTTTTGTTTCCAATACTAGGACTAAACCCAGGGCTTCACATATACTAGACAAGCACACTACCACTGAGCTATATTCCAAGCCCCTAAGTATGAAGTTTAAGTGATACACATAAATATGAAATTTTTCACTCACTTATAGTCAAATCATCTAAATACAAAATGACCAAAAATTGCATCTTAATTAATTTTATAATTTAACAAGAAATATAAAAACAACAATTTTATCAAATTCAATAACTTTTCTGTATATGGTATATCTTAAAACATTCAATGCTCAATGTAATATTATAATTTAGATAGTGGTATCTACTGTCTTTCCAAATTTTTTTTGCATACTGTCTTTCTTTGACAGTATGCAAAAAATACAACAGTACAACACACTTTGTACTGTTGTGTTGGCCTTTCCTTTTTAATCTGTCGATAGTAAAATTTCAATGGAATGTCTCCCCACTAAACATAATGAAGATGTCAATGATAGACAACCAGGTTGGCATTTCACTACCCTGTATTTTTCAATTACTTGATCTAAATAACTTAATATAAATTGTAAATGACTTTGACTCCCTTGTCTTGAGTAAATAACAAACAAGTTCCATATAGTTTGATCCAGAAGGTGTATAAATATAGTAATTTTTTTTTCCTGGCTCTTTCATTACAGGACAGTTTGTTAGATATTGGTCACCTTTGTCAACACCACCTATAGAATTATTATAATCACTGACCACTACTGGAATTTATTTTAGTTTCATTTCTTCTTTCAAGTTTTATCATTCCTATACAGCCATATTCTCTTGTCTTTCCATCTCAAAAGACAGACTTTTCCTCTCTGATATGCTAACATTTATCCCTTTTTCAGGTTTTTTTTTTTTTTTCCTTTTGCAGATTTTTTGGCACTTCCTTCTGATTCAGTCTCAGTGTGCTTTGTATTGTAAAAGAGTATCACTATGTTCTGAAGTATAAAAATTACATCTAATGTACTTATGATAGTTTTTATAAAGTGTAGTGCAAAGTTATAGGTTACTTTTATAAACACAAGCTAGTAAAATAACCAGAACTTTAAATAGATTCACCAGAAACAAATGTGAACCACAATTACAATGTTCTAAATGAAAAAGTATGCAAAAATTAGTCAATATAATATAGACATGTGAGTGTAGCAAGAATCAACACATTGAGAGATAGCTCAGTGGCAAAAGCACCTGCCTGGCAAGCACAAGGTCCTGAGTTTGATCCCTGGTACAAAAAAAGAAAAAAAAAAGTATCAACATGTTGAAATGACACCTGCCCAAGCAACACTGGGGATAGTACATAAACATACTGCTAAAATGATGCTCAGGGTACACTGTCAAGTGGCTAAATGAACATTTTATATTTAGGAAAAAAGTACATTAAACTTGGTGGAGAAAACAAGGTAAGAATTCTATGTAATGTAGATGTAACTACAATTTGGGGCCAGTAAGAAACAGCACTAGGAACTGACCTTAGTCAGTTAAAGCTACCACTCAACCTTTTGTTAAATTTATGTTCAAGGCAGTATCTCCCTACATTGCCCAGTTTAGGCTCAAACTTTTGCACCTCATGCCTCAGGCTCCCACTGGCATTACAGGCATGCACACCATTTCAGGCTTCCTTCAACAAATACTTAACAATAGTCTGTTCAAGTCTTTTGAAAAGTTTTGGCTGCCCCAAGACTTTTCGAGATACCCCTAGTAAGAGTACACCATTTTTTTCCATCTATCCTTAAACCAACTCAAATGGGTTTAATTTACATACTACTAAAACAAAAAATTCTTGGCCAAGAAACACATTCATACATACATATATACATATAATATACATACATACACACACACACACACATTACATTTCTTACAGTTAAACTTCCTTGTCTGATCAAATATATTAGAACATGTCTTCCCAAATGAACAGATTATAAGCATACCACAATAATGATCATCTCAGCCTTCAATCTAATTTTGTTTGTATTATGACATAAAAAAATGCTGGAAAGAGGGCCAGCCAAATACTTCAATGGATTAAAGCACCTGCTTAGGCAGACATAGTGGCTGGGGTTCAATCCCCAGCTTGCCGTGCCAGCTCCGCTCCTGGGGCGCATTGAGAGGGTGATTGAGACTGGGCGTAGTGGCACGAGCTCATCCCAGCTCTTGGGAGGCTAAACACAGGCATATCTCTACAAGTCTAATCTACACAGCGAGACCCTGTAGACCCTGTACTAAATAAAAAAAAAAAAAGCTGCAAAGAAACACCACTAAACTTTTCTGAATAAGGCTTTCAGGTCGTAAGTCAATAGACTCCTGAGAAAGAGCATGTCAAAGAGGTCTCAGAACATAATACCAGATGAGATGATGTTAATATGCCAACTACCCTTTTCATAACTTAATTTTTTTTCAAGACATCTATAATATTGTAATGCTAAGTAAAGAATTCAGGGTAAGGCATGTATACCAAAATACCTATACTGCTCTTGGGTATCCAAACCAATTAGATATAATATAGCTGCAGAATACAGCAACTGAGATTTTCTAACAACACTAAGGGGAAAAGTCTAAACAGAATCCAACTTCATCACAGAATACTGAAAATATTTATTTACAAAATATTCACTTTCTGTTGTATTTACCCTTAAAATATTTAATTTAACTCACTATATGTGATCTTAATATGGTTTATAAAATAATGACCAAGTGCTTCTGTTGAAGATATTTTAACAAATTTTAAATGACATAGCTGACATACCCCAATTTGTTTTAAAAAGTATGGAGAGATGCAGAGCCATGGAAATATACTTATTATGTATTATAAACATACTAATAAAAAATAAAATTTTAATAAAAGCACCACAAACTAATTTTTTCAAAAGGTCATCATCAGATCTTAAAGAATCATGACCAAGGGACGGGGAGATGGCTCAGGAGAAAAAGTGCTTCCCTGGCAAGCACAAGGGTCTGAGTGCAATCCCCAGTTCCACCAAAAAGAAAAAAGAAGAAAAGAATCATGACCTACCAAAGCATTATTAACAAGCAAAGACAAAACGTGAAGTATTATTTTATTTATATCTCTAACATTAAATTTTATTTGCCTTGTTTTGCCCTTTCTACAATTTCCGTGTCGTGTTTTTGCTAATAGTATCCTCTTCCCATGCAAAAGAAAAAACCTAGTACGGTTTGTTAGTTAACATTACTTCTTATAAAGTCAACGTTTCATAGTATTGACATTACAAATATTAAAATTCACTCACTATAATTTGGGATCACAGTATACAGCATAATTGCTAATGAAAAGTCTCTATAGTGAAACCTGAATTTGTAATCAGTCAACACAGATTTGCAATAGACTTCCTTCTTCCTGTTTTCACATTTCTGACCAAAAAGGTATCTCTTCCTGTTGACTTTTACACTACTTGGTAAAATGCAAAGACAAAAAATGGAAATACCCAGTACATATTAACTGTAATTGTCCTCTAGAATAAACAAATGCTAAAGTAAATCTTAATTCAATAAGCTTAAATAACTAATTAAATGATTAATGAATGGGGATATAGACTGCTTCTCTAAAACACTTCAGAAAAATCAACCAAAATTATTAATCTGGAATAGCTCTAATGTGCATTTTGCCAAGTAGCTAACAAGATGAACTGTATGCTCTACCATGGTAAAATCCTTCACAAGTGTATTAATTTGCAATTAAGAAATCTGCTCAAGGGTTGACTTCTTAGTAAAACAACAAAAAGAAATAAACATGTTAATGGAAAACAATTACTGAGCTTTACATTTATTATCTAAGTGCCTACAATGTTAAAAATTATAAATGAAATAGTCTACAAATATCTTTATTTTCCAAAGCAAAGATACTTACATACCCAAATAATCAGCAAGAAACTTTCATAAAACAGACACGATAGTATATTTAAGAACAGAAACAAATTAATGAAAGAAGGCTTCATTCAACACATCTCTATCAATCTAAAAAACAGCAGGTGAAAAATAACATGAAGCTTTAGAAAATATTAAAAACCTAATTGCTATGCATGTTTACAAAGTTGTGATCCCTTAATAAAAGATACACATTTGTTTAAAGACTATATAAAACACTCATGAAAACTAACCACATATTAAGCCACAAATAAAACCTCACTGAATTTAAAAGAACAGGAATAATACAGATGGGTCTAAATATATAAATAACATCAGAATTTTTTAAAAGCACTAAACAGGGGGCCAGCGAGACAGCTCAGTAGAATAAGCGCTTCCCTGGCAAGCACAAGGGTCTGAGTTCAATCCCCGGTTCCACAAACAAAACAAAACAAAACCACTCAACATTTAAACCGAGCACTTTAAGACATTTGAATCAAAAACAAAATACAAAAATAAACAGCACAATTTCTTTAAAATAGCCATAAGGGAAACAACAGATCAGAATGCATGCAACTCACAGCAATATCAGATATAAAACAAAATCATCAAGAGAAAACTATAGCATTAAATAATTGGATCAATGAAATAAAAATGTATAGAATACAAAAAAAAACCTAGAAAAAAGGATAAAAGAAACAAAAGGATAAATATTGTGGGGGGAGGGGTTCTGGTACTGGAACTCAAACTTATACCTACCAGGAAGACAACACTGCCACTGAGCTACAACCCTCACCCAAAAGAAACAAAAGGAATCATTAAAGACATATGCATAAAGGAAAAAGCTAAAAAAATGAATGAAATTAATAGGTCCAAAACAGGTTTAAAAAAATTTTAACACAACACAGACAAACCACTACTAACCTACTGGGAGTGATGGGCTCCTAAAATTGCAAATATGCAAAACTGGAACTGGCAAGAGGGATTTAATAATCAAAAAGTACACCAGGCATGGTGGCTTGTAATCCCAGGACTCAGGAAGCTGAGGCAGGAGGGTCACTACAAATTCAAGGCTAACCAAGGCTACACAGTGTGTTTAAGGATACCTTAACTACATAGTGAGACCATCTCAAAACACAAGAAAAAAGAAAGTATAAAATTATATTGTATTACTGTATCTGTCTTTAGGAAACTAAAAAATGGGGGAAATTGGGTAATTTTTTCAAAGAATGCAACTTATTGACTACCTAGATTATATACACGGAACACCACACCAGGTTTGTTTTTATTTCTTCCTTTTCTCTTTCACTCCCATCTTCTTCACCGGTTTCCCAAAATTCACAAAATCTTTCTTTGTAATCCAGCCTTGCTTCTAATCTCTTTCTCGTCTATTTTTCTATTTTTCCCCATGGAGCCTTTTAAATTTTCTCCCCTGTGGGTAAAAAAAAATCACCATATTGAGGGCATATTTATTATATACATTTTTCTACTTTGTTTTAGACTTTGTTATATAACATGTCACGGTTTGTTTCTAGTTATCCCCCCAAAGACTCATGTAAATCATGGGGTAGACTTCTAGAGTTCATGATTAACTCATGATCCAAGGATGGGATTATGGGTTTGAGTACTGCTGGGATTATGGGTCTGAGTATTTAGGTATTATGGGTGTGAGTGCTACACCCAGCCTGGGGGCAGAGAGCCTGAATGTAACATAAAAGAGACAAGAGAGAGACTTGTTCCCGGTTGCTTCTATTGCCATTGTTGCTGCTATTACTCCCTTTTGCTCTTACTGTTCCCTACCGCCATGAACTGCTATTCTGCCCTGTGACACACTGCCTTAGAGCCTTTCAGTATAAACTGAAACCTACTGAAAGTGAGCTAAATAAACTACTCCTTTCCTTCATTTTGAGTGTCAGGTATTTGTACCAGCAATGAGAGAAGAGTAACTGAGACACCACAAATCTAGTTCATATTGTTGAAGGTGGCAAATTAACAGTTACCACAGTTTGACATTTTATTTTTACTTTATTGGTACATTTTAGATATACAGTGATAACACTCATCATAGAGAATTTGTGTTTTGTGTTGTTTGATACTGGGGATTGAGCTCAGGACCTCCCACTTGTCAGGCACGCACTTAAGCCACTGAGCTATCACCCCAGCCCAATCATAGAAAACTTGTATCCATACATAATATATCTTGCTTCTTTTTTTTCCCATTCTCTTCCTCTCCCTTAAACCCTTTTTCTCTTCCCTACTTAAAAAAGCTATGTTGTCATTTTTTCCTTCTATTCTCTTTTTCTTCCTTGTACCTTCTTAGCAAGGGAGAGGAAAGGGACAGTTTGTAATTTGCTATGTTGTGTTTGATGCTACTGTTATTGCTGATTATACTACTTTAGCTAAGGTGACATAATTGTTCTAATCAGTTCTTCCTGGAAACCAAGGCTGGGACTGCCTAACATATATAAAGGAAAGCCCATTAGCCTCACAGCAGACTTCTCAACACAAATCTTCAAGTCAATGTGAGCTTGGAGTGAAGTATTTCAAGTCCTAAAAGAAACCAATTTCCAATCCAGATTGATGCACCCTGCAAAACACTTTCCAAATTGATGGAGAGATAAGATATTTCCATAACAAAGAACACCTGAAGAAATTCACGACCACCAATCCAGCACTCCCAAAAAGTTCTGAAGGACATTTTAGAAAGAGCTAACAGACTATAACTTCATTAACCCCAACAGAATGAATCCAGTAGGCAAGGCAAGTAATTAAACAGACGGGGGGGGACCAACAACGGGAAGATAACATGAAAAGGTTAAGTCAATTCATCTCATGGATAACCATCAATGTAAATGCTCTCCACCAATCAAAATAAACAGATTGGCAGAACAGATCAAAAAACAAGATCCATAGGGACAGCCAGATAGCTCAGAGGACTAAAGTGCCTACTTAGCAGGCATGGGGGCAGGATGCTAGCCCTGGGGCACGCTGAGACACTGACTGTGGGCACACCCCTATAATCCCAGTGCTTGGGAGACTGAAAACCGGAGGATCACAAGTCTGATCTGTGTAGTGAGACCCTTTAGACCCTGAACTAAATACAAAAAAAAGGTCAAAAAACAAGATCCAACAACATGTTCCATACAAGAAACACATTTAACTTAGAAATAAATTCACAGACTGAATGGATGGCAAAACAATATGCCACATAACAGAAACCCAGAAAAAAAATCAAAGGTTGCAATTCTATTTGGAGACAAATTAGATTTCAGGCAAAGACTAAAAAAGAATAAGGTCTCTACTTGCGAAGGGAACAATCCAAGACAGTGATAATAACAATCATAAATATATGTACCCCAAATAATAGTGCACACAACTATAAAAATAAACATTAATGGGCCTGAAAAATCAAATAAGCACTAACTGTAATGACTTCAATATCTCACTGTCACAAATGGATCAACCAGACAAAAACAATCAACAAGGAAATATTAGGACTGAACCAAATTTGTGACCAAATGGACTTTGTAGATGTTTACAATTTTCTACCCCACATCAGAATACATACTTTTTTTAAAGAATTTTTATCTTATTCATTTCAATGAGAAAAAAGATAACATAGCATTTGAAACAGTTTCAAAACAAGTTAGTAGCTCCGTTACGATAATTAATACATTGCATATTGCTGTCTTCATAGTAGTAATTTAGAGGACAAGATGGAGGCATGATGTCTTGTCTAAATACTAGAAAACCTTTCTTTTCATTGAACTAAGAGAAAGTAGCTGTATATCTATCCTAAAAAAATATATATACATATATATTTTTTTTCCATATTCTTCTCAGCTACACATGGGATGTTCTCCAAAACAGACTACAGACTAGCTCATACAGCATCCTTAAGTGCAAAGGAAGTAAAATGATCCCTTGCATATTATCAGACCACACTACAATGAAACTAGAAATCAATAGCCAAAGAAACCACAAGAACTTCATAAACACATAGACATTAAATAGCACCCTCCTGAACAACCAATGGTTCATAGATAAAATTAAAGAAATTAGATAGTTTCTACAATTAAACAATAATGCCAAAAAACTAATAATAATGCCAATACAACATACCAGAACTTACAGGACACAATGAAAGCGGCCCTACAAAGGAAATTTATAGTGGTGAATTCTCCATCAGCAAAACAGAGCAAGCTCAAATAAACAACCTAATGGGTTTGTTTTCTTTGATTGTTTGTTTGTTTGTTTGTTTTTGCGGAACTGAGGACTGAACTCAGGCCCTTGTGACTTGCCAGACAAGCGCTTATTCTACTGAGCTATCTCTCCAGCCCTAACAACCCAATGTTGAACCTCAAGCTTCTAGGGAAAAAAAAAAAAAAAGTCAAACCCAAAGCTCATACAAGGGAGGAAATTATAAATATCAGAGTAGAGATTGTTGCACTGGAAACTAAGAAAACTATACAAAGAATCAATGAATTATAGAATTCATTCTGTGAAACATCAAATACAATTGACAAACTTGTAGCCAATCCTTTTTTTTTTTTTTTTTTTTTTTTCTGGCAGAACTGGGGATTGAACTCAGACCCTTGCACTTGCCAAGGAAGCACGTATTCCACTGAGCCATCTCCCAGGCTCCTTGTAGCCAATCTTATACAAAATAAAAAGACTCAACTCTATACTATTAGAAATGAAAAGGGTAAAAAAAAAATCACAACAAAACCTACATAAAATCAGAAGATCATCAAAACCTACTTCAAGAACCTGTATTTTAAAGGCCAGCCAGACAGCTCAGCAGATTAAAGCACCTGCCTAGGCAGACGCAGGGAACGCAGTAGGATCCCCAGCGTGCCGTGCCGGCCCTGCCCCATGGACCTGCTGAGACAGCTATTCAAACTGGGCATGTTGTGCATGCCTGTAATCACAGCAGTTGGGAGGCTGAAAACAGGAGGATCACAAGTCTGATATGTGTAGTGAGACCCTGTAGACCCTGTACTAAATACACTTAAAAAAAAAAAAAATCAAAGACCCAATTCAAAGTGCTTGCCTGGCAACTGCAGGGGCCTGAATTCAATCCCCAGCTCCGCAAAAAGAAAAAAATAAAAAGACCCAATTAAATCCAAAAAGAGGATCTGAAATGAATATATACTTCATAAATGAAGATATACAAACTGCAAATAAATACATGAAAAAATGTTCAAGATTACTGGTCATTCAAGACATGCAAATTAAAACAACTCTGAGATACCATCTTACCCCAGAAAGAATGGCTATTATCAAGAAGTCAACCAATAACAAATGCTGAAGAGGCTATGGGGAAAAAGGAACATTTCTCCACATTTGGTGGGAGTACAGCATGGTAGAACCATTATGGAAATCAACGTGGAGATTCCTCAAAAGTTAGGATTGAAGATTCCATTCAAGCCAGCTATTCCCCCCTGTGTATTTTTCCAAAAGAACTGAAATCATCATGCTGTAGCAATATTTGTGTACCGATTTAGAGCAGCACAATTTCTCACAGCTAAACCTTCGAAACAATACCCATCAACTGAGGAATGAATAAAAATTATGTGTTTTTTTTCTTTTCAAAGTTTTATTGATAAACATATAGCAATGAGACAGTTTCAAATCAAATCGAAAGTACAGTTTCA
>NW_004524622.1:8488673-8506174 GCF_000260255.1 Octodon degus
TGGAAGTCGGCAGAAATTCCTACTGGGCGGGAGGGGTGGGGGAGGTACGGCGGAGTGGTGGGGGGGCGGCCCGAGGGGGTGGGAGAGGGTCCCGCCCACGCTACGCCTGGGCTGGGACTGGTCCCTCCGGCACAGGGTAGCAGGAAGCTCTCCACACACTCACCGGACCTGGGCTAGGGTTGGGTCTGGGGGTTCCCAGAAGTCGGCAGAAATTCCTACTGGGTGGGAGGGGTGGGGGAGGTACGGCGGAGTGGTGGGGGGTGGCCCGAGGGGGTGGGAGAGGGTCCGGCCCACGCTGTGCCTGGGCTGGTACTGGTCCCGCCGGCGCAGGTTAGCAGGAAGCTCTCCACACACTCACCAGACCTGGGCTAGGATTATGTGGTATTTTTACACAATGGAATATTACTCAACTATAAAAAAAGTTAAATTCGAGGCTTTTGTAAGTAAACGAATGCAACTAGAGACTATATTGGTAAGTAAAATAAATCAGATCCACATGTACAAACATCCTGTTGTCTCAGTGTGAGAACCTGAAAAAGTAAATAAAATTTGAAAGGTAGAATAGATACTGTGAAAGTAAAAGAATCTGTTCAATGAGAAGGAAAAACTGAAATGCAGACTAGGACAAAGGAAAACGTTATATTTGTGTATATATGCAGGATAGGCTGGACATTTATACTGCTGCTTTCTGCTAGTCTTTCGAAAGAAACAATGCTTTTTTTTTTTTTTTTAATTCCTTATAGCTTTTTTTTGCTGTTGTTTTGTTTTGTTTAACTAGCCAATTTTGCAGATTTGTATCTGGTAACCTAAACAACTAATTTGAAGATAACATCATGCAACACAGCACCTACTGTTGAATTTCTATTACTTTGCTTAATGAAATTTTGTACTGTTTCTACTGCTTTTTTTTTTTACTATTTTGTATTCTTTAAAAAGTAAAAAAAAAAAAAAAAAAATTAAAAAGCACATCAACATACAGACTCCAACAGCAGTTAGAAGAACAAACACGATTAAGTGTGGCATACTCTATGAATACTTCAATAGGAAACCCAGTAATAAATTCAATCATATTAATGAAGCAAAGGAGAAAAATCATAATAAATACAGAAAAGACATCTGACAAAATTCAACAATCTTTCTTGTTAAAAACACAAAATAAAATGAGTATTGATATTCCCTTAACATATAAAAATATAAATACCTGTGTCCAAAAGCCAGAGGAAACATCTAAAGCTTTCTTGTTAAAGTAAGAAAAAAGGAGCTGGGGAGATGGCTCAGTAGAGTAAGCACTTGCCTGGCAAGTACAAGAGCCTGAGTTCAATCCCCAGTTCTGCCAAAAAAATAAACAAAGGAAAATAAAAATAAAGTGAGAAAAAGATAAGGTATCAACTGTTCTACCCATAAATTATCTCTATACCAAAATGCTTAGGATGTGAAGTGTTTTGGATTTCATTACCCCCACACAGTTTGAGAAATTTGCATATATACAAACATAAGGACAGGAATCAAATGTAATTAAAAAATCTATAGTCTGAATGTAATATACCTAACCTGAATGCAATTTAACATAACATTTTAACAACTGTGTGCATGAAACAAGGTTTCATGGTGTGGAATATTCTCCTTATGGAGTTATGATGGTACACAAAAAGTTTCAGATTTTTAAAGTATTTTGGGTTTCAGCTTTTGAAATTAAATATACCCAATTACCATTACAATTTCTGTATTAGGCTGTTAAATTAAGACCCCTCCCAAAACTAACCTAATATTTAAGAAGTGAAAAATAATAAGGCAGAAGGATCATTGCAAGTTCAAGACCAGCCTGCACTACAAAGTAAGCTCAAGGCCCACCTAAACTGCACAGCAAGACCCTGTCTCAAAAAGACAAAAATATGGGATGAAGGAGATGGCTCAGTAGAATAAATGCTTCTCTAGCAAGTACAAGGGCCTGAGTTCAATCCCCGGTTCCGCCAAAAAAAAAAAAAGGGACAAAAATATCATCTATAAGATGTGCAACAATAGTAGCACAAAAGGAGAAAGAATGGAGCCAGGAGGTATAATTGAAAGATATGGTAAATTATTAAATTTTTTTAAAAATTATTATAATATACACACTGCTATTAAGCCCTCTCAAGTTTCTCCCCTCAATTCAAACACACTTATTATCCCTTCAATCTTGCCACTTCTTGAAGCAATTCTTGAAGTTCTCTTTCATGTCTTTAGTTCCACTGTCATGGCTGCTTTCATGTTCTGAATCAATTCAAAACATTTACTTTTCATGATTATTTTTATTTCGGAGGAAGTGTCTGAAGTCACATAGTGCCACATCTGGTGAATAAAGTGAATGAGGACATGCTGCAATGTTTTTTACAAGCTTGCACTTCCGTTGGATGGCATGTAATAGTAACACTAATTTTTTTACCACACCTCATAAAAACACAAAAGGACAGAACTGCTTTAGAAAGCAGTAAGAACGATAAGGTGTGTGAAGCCAGGAGAAGCATTTTGAGGGGAATTAATAGTAATTTATCTTTTACTTTAATAGAACATTGTCAATTTAACCATTCACTATATATTTAAATATTCACTGATAGGTAGGAGTAATCTGAAGTAGATCTGGAAAGCAATCACTAAGACATAATATTTTTAAATGATAGGAAAAATCATTAAAATATTAAATATGACACTAGAAAATTCAAATAATGCAAAAAAAAAAAGTTAAAAAAAAGGGGGATAATGAGAAACATACAAAATAAAAACAGGGGGCTGGGAGGATAGCTCCAGTGCTCTAAGCATGTGCCTGGCAAGCACAAGGACCAGAGTTTGATCCCTGGTACCAGATGCCATGCCAGTCCTGGAACCCAGGAGCGCCAGGCCGGCCACCAAAACCAGGCATGGTGGTGCATACCTGTAATCCCAGTGCTGGGGAGGCTGAAACAGAAGGATCATTAAGAGTCCAAGTTGTGTAGCGAGACCCTGTACCAAATGAATAATTTTTTAAAGATTAAAAATAAATAAAAGAGGACTAGGCTGGTGGGACACATCTACAATTCCAGCACTCTGGAGGGTGAAGCTGGAGGATTACAAGTTTGAGTCCAGCAAAGACAATTTAACAAGATTGTGTCTCAAAACAAAAATGGTGGGGGGTGAGGGTAGGGACATAGTTCTGTTCCAAGGTGCCAGGGTTCAATTCCCAGTACCACAAAAAAAAAAAAAAAAAAAAAAAAGTATATAAAGGATTAAATAATCAAACCAAAAGGTGGCACATACGCATTACCCCAACAGCTTAGGAGGCTGAGACAGGAGGATCAAAAGTTTGAGGCCAGCCTAGGCAACTCAAGATGATTTAAAAATAAAAAGGTTTGAAAGGTTGGAGATGTAGCTCAGTGGTGTAGTGCCTGCCAAGCACTCGGGGTTCATTTCCTAGTATTAAAACAAAACAAAATGGCATAGGCTGTCAAACTGCATAAAAACAAGAGCCAGTGATCTATAGTAGACACACATACACAAAAACAAAAAGGGGAAGAAAGTAAGTGGCTAGAAGACAATATACAAAGAGCAAACAAATTGGAGCAGCTATACTAATACCAGACAAAACAGACTTTAAAACAAGGCTAGAGATAAAAGAGGATATTTTGTAATGGCATAAGCAACAAACAAATATAAACATACTGTATGTTCAAAAAGCTCAAAAAGACATGAAACCAAAACTACTCATTACCCCCATGAATAGAAGTAGGCAGATGAGCAAAAAGAAGGTAAGAGACTTGAAAAACACAGTAAGATAATTTGACTATATAGTAATCTATAGAGTTCTCCATCCAATCCTGAAAGGTACACAGTCTTCTCAAGTGCACACTGAATGTTCTCCAGGTTAGGCCATAAGACAAGGATCAATAAATTTAAAAGAACTGAAACCTTACAAATTATCATCTTTAAATACAATGCAAAGAAATCAAATTATAAAATAATTAATAATTATAATTTTATTATATAAAATATATATTTTATAATAATATAAAATATTTCAGAAATTTGCAAATATGTAGAAACTAACCCACTTCTAAATGACCAGCAGGTGAAAGAATGAAATACAAAGAAAATTAAAAATATAATTAATGAAAATATGACACAATACCAAAAATTTTTAGATGAAGCTCATGCCATGCTTGTAGAAAAATGTAGTTACAAACCAACCCACAAAAAGGCAGATGTAAAGTAATAAATTTTAAAATTAGAAAAACAAAGAGAATAGTTGGTTCTTCAAAAAAAAAAAATCAACAAATTCACAAACCTTTAACTAGATGGACCGCTCCAAAAGATTCAAATTACTACATTCAAACATACCCTGACACCAAAGCCAGATAGAAACAGAAAAATTGAAAAATAAAGATCAATGTGAACACACACATACAAAATACTAGCACATTAAATCCAACCACATAGTAAAAGGATTACACACTAGAACTAAATGTGATTCATCCTATGACTAGAGGGTAGTTCAATTTAAGAAAATCAATGTGATACATCACATACAGAGCAGAAGAGGGGATTAAAACCATATGATCATCTCAAGTGAGTGAGGACCAACTCATTCTATCCAATACTACTGTCACACAAAAAATTCACAGGAAACAACAGATCAGTATCTATTATGAACAGACGTGCAAAAATCCTCAACAAAATCAATCAAATGGAATTCAGCAACAAATAAAAAGGATTATAGTTTATGCACCATAATCAAACTAGATTTATCCAACAAATGTAAAGTTGGTTTATATCTGAAAATTAAGGTAATACACCATATCAACAGAATATGAGACAAAAAAATCCGACCACCTACAGTACAATGAAAGCATCTAATATCCCTTCATAATAAAAACACTAACTCAGCAAACTAAAAAGAAACTACAACTTGATTACTTTCTATGAAATCCTTAGAACAGTGATTGAGAGTGCCCCTTTTCCATATCCTAACCAGTGAGTACAGTCACTCTTAAATTGCAGGCATTCTAATTGTTTGCTGGATTAAAACTGATTTAATTTGCTGTTCAACTCACTTACCTATTTTTGTATTATTAAATTATATCTCAAAGACTTCCCTTATACATTCTAGGTGTAACTCTTTCATCTGCTATGCCATTTGCAAGTATTTTTTCCCAGTGTGTACCTTACCTTTCTTAACCCTTTATTAGTATCTGTGAAGATCAGACATCCTCAATTTTAATGAAATCTAATCTGTCCATTTTCTTTTATGTACAGTATTAAGATTTTGAAATAGCAACTAAGAAAGCATTGAATGGCCCAAAATCATACTTTCCCCCATATTTTCTAGTTTTAGTTATGCATTTTACCTTTAGGTTTATGACTCATTATAATTTTGATTCATACCAAGCACTAATCAAAGTTCATAATTTTGCATACAGAAGTCCAACTTTTCTACCAAAAGATTCCTTCTTATTTAACTGACTTTATATGTTTGCTAAAAAGCAATTTTACATGTGTGAAAGTACTTGTGGCATCTATATTCAGTATCACTAGTCTACTCATCTATCTGACGCTAATATGGAATTGTGTCTATTATTGTAACTTTATAATGAATCTCAAAATCAGCTATGTAAGTTCTGTAGCTGTTCAGCTTTTTCAAGGTTAGCTGGGCTCTTCTAGAACCTTTATATTTCCATACTAACTTCAGAATCAGCTTGTCAATTTCTACCAATTTGTATTATTAGATTTTTAACTACTACTGTCTTTAATGTATACACCAAATTTTTAAAAAAATACTGTAATTTGACCATGTCTTTCAATCCATGAATGCAACATGTGTTCATTTAGTTAGATTTTGTTTAATTTCCACCAGTAATATTTTATATTTATAATGTATAAATTCTTCACTTATTTTTTCAGGTTTATCCCTAAGTATTTTCTTAGGCAATCCATTTCTAAAATTCAATTTCTGGGTTAAGAATATAGTTCATTGATAGAACATTCGCCTCACATGCACAAGTTCCTGGGTTCAATCCCCAGCACCCCCCAAAAAAGTTATGAAGTTAAAATTCAATTTGAATGTTCACTGCTAATGCACAAAAATACAACTAGTCCTTGTATATTGATCTAGTATACTACAACTTGCTAAAACTCATTTACCTGTTCTAATAGCTTTCCTGTAGATTCCACAGAATCCTCTATATAAATGATAATACTGTCTGCAAATAAAAATGGTTTTCCAAACTACATGCTCTTTAAAAATAGCCTCATTGTATAAGATAAGATCTCTAGTACAGGGGACATAGATGGCTCAGTGGAATAAGCGCTACCCTGGCAAGTGCAAGGGCCTGAGTTCAATCCCCGGTTCTGGAAAAAAAAAAAAAAAAAAAAAAAAGATCTCTAGTACAATGCTGAATAAAAGAGAAATGGTGAAAAGAAATATCATTAGGTGCCAGGCATGGTGCCATGAGCCTGTAATGTCACCACTCAGAAGGTGGAGGCAGGAAGATCACTGCAAATTTGAGACCAGCCTAGGCTACAAAGTGAACTAAGGATAGCCTACACTACACAGCAAGACCCTGTCTCAAAAAGACAAAAGAGAAAAAAATTCCTTACGTTACTGCTAATTTCAGAAGGAAAATATTCAACCTATCACCCATTAAGTATAACATTAACTATAGATTTTTCATAGGTACTCTTTTTCAAATTGAGGAATTGCAATACTACTTTTCTAGGGTTTTTTAAAAATCAAGAATGAATGTTAGATTTTGTTCATGTTTTCCCAGCACCTATTAAGATAATGACACAGGGTTTTTGTTTTTTTAATTGTCTGGTTTTTTGTTTTTTTTTTTTTTTTTTGGTGGAACCAGGGATTAAACTCAGGCCCTTGCACTTGCCAGAGAAGCGCTTATTCCACTGAGCTACCTCCCCAGCCCGTTTTTTTAGTTTAATATCATGAAAATGTTAATTGATTTTTCAAACATTAAGCCCACATATTTTATTGAAAGAAATCCTACTTGATAATATCTGTATGTTGTATGTCTATATATTACTGTACATAAACACATATATGTCCTTTTTTGTAAAACTATATTTAATACGTTTATATCTATGTTTATAAGGATTTTTGGTCTAGAGTCTCTTTTTTTTTTTTTTTTTTTTTTTCAGAACCGGGGATTGAACTCAGACCCTTGCGCTTGCCAGGGAAGCACTTATTCTGCTGAGCCATCTCCCCAGCCCTAGAGTCTCTTTTTCTAACAAATCTTTTTTTTTTGGTTCTCTTTTTTTTAAATTTTGAGGCCAGGGAGTTGGCTCAGTGGGATAAGTGCTTCCCTGGCAAGTGCAAGGGCCTGAATTCAATCCCCTGTTCTGCAAAAAAAAAAAAAAAAAAAATTAATTTTTTTAATTTATTTATTTACTTTGTATTTAGTACAGGGTCTACAGAGTCTCACTACAGAGATCAGACTTGTAGCGATTCTCCTGTTTTCAGCTTCCCAAACACTGGGATTGTAGATGCGTACCACTATGCCCAGTCTCAATTGCCATCTCAGTGCGCCTTGGGGGCAGGGCCAGCACCACAGGCCGGGGATCAAACCTCTGACCCCTGCATCTGCCTGAGCAGGTGCTTTAATCTGTTGAGCTATTTGGCCGGCCCTCTAACAATATCTTGATTAGTTATCTAGTTACTTTTGGCCTTAAAAATGAGGAAATATGTCTTCCTCTTCAATTACCATGTGTGAAAAGAGTTTTTTGTAAAATTGGTATTGTTTTCTCCTCAAATTTCATAGAATTTACCAGTAAAACTACCTGGGCCTAAAATTTTCTTTTAGGGAAGGTTTTTAACAAAGAATTCATTTCTTTAATTGATACAGGCATATTTGGATACCTATTTCTTACCTGAGCTTTAATACTCTTGTATCGTCTAACAAATTTGAACATTTCTGTTAAACTATCAAAATTTGCATAAAGTTTTTTTATAATATTTACTGCCTTTCTAAACATTTATAGTTTGTAATCATGTTACCTCTTGTATCTTCTGTATCTTTTTTCTTTCTTCCCAACCTAGAAATTTGCCTCATTTTATTGATCTGAAAGAACCAGTTTGGGGTTTTTTGTTCTGTTTCATTGATTTTTCTCCACTGTTTTTCTATTTCCTTTCTCATTACATTCAAACCTTTTATCTTCTTCCTTCTTTCCTCTTTTGAGTTTCATCTGCTGTTCTTTTTCTAGTTCTCTCAGCCAGAAGCTGCATTTATCAGCTTTCTGTTGCTAGAACAAAATACCACACACACAATTTAAAGAAGGAGTAATGTACTTTGGCTCACAGTTTTAGACGTTTTAGATTATGGTTAGCTGGCTCCAAGGCAGAAACATGGCAGGAGAAAGCTGCTCAATTTATGGCATCAGGGAAGCAGAGAGCCTATAAGAGAAAAGGCAGCTAGGAGCCAGACAGAGGCCCAAAGGTCATGTCTCACTGAACTACACAAACACACCCAACAGTATGCTTTATTAATCTCCCAATATCTCTTAATCCAGTCAAGTTAATGAGCAAGCTTAACTGTCACAATCCACCCCTTGTCAATTTGACAACCAAGAGTATCTCCTTAGAACTATACTTAATCTCAGTCTCAACAGTTCCAGCATTGTTTAGAAGTCCAAGTTCAAAGACTTCTTTGAGACTCAAGGCAAACTCTTAGCTGTGAACCTCCACAAAATTCAAAAATCATATTATATGCTCTAAAAATACAATGGCCCTGGGTAAACATTCCAATTCCAAATAGTAATATGTTTGTGAGCATCCCAAGAGTCTGTCAATATATTCAAACTTTTCTTCAAAGTTACTTTCATCTTTCTTCATGGACACTGCCTACCACATTTTCCCAAGATGAACTACCTCCTTCATAAGCAACACTACCTTGGAAAACTGACTAGTCATCAATACTATATGCTACAGTTTGAAACTGCAGTGAAGAAAACATAGCTTCCTTTTAATCTGATGCTATTTTTATCAATTGTTTAAGCTTTTACTATAAGAAAAATTCATATTGGTAAATTTTAAAAAGCAACTAATTATGCTCAATCATATCTTAGCAGGAACTTTATGTTCCAAACAGTTACAACATGGCTAACTAAAGGCTTCATGTCAATGCCACAAATGCCACAAGCAAATAAACAGAAAACATCCCTGATATTCTGGACCTTCTGAACACAGTAACACTACCTTCCCCTCTCTATTCTACAAATAAGAGCCAAAGAGGCTAAATTTTTGCCCTTGTCTCCATACTTCCTCAGCAGCAGGACTAGGGAAAAAAAAAAAAAAAAAGGTATTCTGTTAGGTCAAAGTCGGTATCACTTTATTTTTTTTAATGCATTTTGGTACAGGACCTACAGTGTTTCACTACTAGATCAGACCCCTAGTGAGTCTCCTGTTTTCAGCCTCCCAAGAGCTGGGATTACAGGCGTAGGCCACCATGCCCAGTCTCAATCACTGTCTCAACGCCCAGGGCCAGGGCTGGCACTGCACACGGGCTGCTGCGCTCTGCCTAAACAGACGCTTTAGTCTGCTGAGCTATCTGGACAGCCCAAAGTGGGTATTACTTTAAAGGATTTACACTGGTCAAAAAGCTCCATTTTGGGGCCAGGGAGATAGCTCAGTAGAATAAGCGCTTGCCTGGCAAGCACAAGGGCCTGAGTTCAATCCCTGGTTCTGCCCAAAAAAAAAAAAAAAAAAAAAAAAAAAAAAAAAAAAAAAAAAAAAAAAAAAAAAAAAAGAAAGAAAGAAAGAAAGAAAAAGAAGGAAAGAAAGAAATACTATTGATAAAGCAGGGTTTTTTGTTTTGTTTTGTTTTGTTTCAGAACCTGGGATTGAACTCAGGTCCTTGCATTTGCCAGGCAACCACTTATTCTACTAAGCTATCTCCCGGGCCATTGATAAAGCAGTTTTAAGCTCCCTAAATGAATCACAATTTCATTTATTGTTATCACTGCAGGGCCTGGGAGATGGCTCAGTGGAATAAGCGCTTCCCTGTTATCACTGCAAAAGATGAAACCACAGGGCTGGGAGATGGCTCAGTGGAATAAGCGCTTCCCTGGCAGGCTCAAGGGCCTGAGTTCAATCCCCAGTTCCGCAAAAAAGATAAAAAAGATGAAACCTTACATTTAAAAGGAACTTGTTCCTAAACAGAGTGATCAAGACTTCAATGGTTCAGTACACAAGCCAATATTCTATTAGAGTAGCAGGAATAAATTCTAGCATGAAATATTCATTACCTAACACTGTACTATTTTTAAAGGCATGGGTGGGTGCAGGAAAAATAATACAAAATTAATGAAATGTCTGTCAGTAAGTAAAGTCTTCAGTCTTCGGAGAATCCTGCCGGTACGGCACCGGCACACTGGCGAGTGCAGAGCGCGAGCTCCGCCCTCCAGCCCTGCGCCCCCTCGCCCACCCCGGCAGCGCGCCGCGAGGCGCAGCGCCTCCGGGGAGTGTTCTCCACCTGCGCACAGCGCGGCGGCTCCCGAAGCCGGCTTCCGGCCCTCGCCCTTCTCCGCCGCAGGCTCGCCGCGTCCCGCCGCCTCCAGCTCCGCTGGGGCCTCACGCGGCTAGGCGGCGCAGGGCGTCCTCGGGACCAAGCTGAGGCCCCGCAGCGAAGCGGGCGACGCCACAGCCACACCCACCGGCGGCGCGGT
Organism: Octodon degus; assembly: GCF_000260255.1. Taxonomy (NCBI): domain Eukaryota; kingdom Metazoa; phylum Chordata; class Mammalia; order Rodentia; family Octodontidae; genus Octodon; species Octodon degus. Next base: position 8,499,351 of record NW_004524622.1, read on the forward strand.
GACAGCTGGCGAGGCGGGGGCGACCCGCCCGCGCCGACAGGTGCGGCCGCCCTTGGTGCCCCGCCCGGGCCCCAGCGCCCCGCGCGCTCGCACCACCTGTCCGGCCGGTGAGCGCGCGGCCGGCGGTGGACGCCTTGCCCGTTTCCCGAGGAGCAGCTGGTGGGGCAGCCCAAACTCCTGGGAACAGGAGACTTTTACCGGAGAGTGGGTCCCACGCAGGCGGTGTCAGTGCTCTCAATCTCCTGCAGAATCCGCTCGTGCTCCGGGACGGTGCCCAAACACTCGCCGCTCTCCGCCATCTTGGCTGGAGTCTGAGGACCCAGCAAGGCGCGGCGCCGCGCGCGAACGGCGGGGGCGAGCAGCAGGTGGCGCGAGCGTGAAGGGGCGGGGCGAGGGGCGGGGCGAGGGGCGGGGTTCGGAGGGACTGCGTCGGGGCCGGCGGGGCGGGGCGGAAGATGTCCCCTCCCACTCTGCCGCGCGACCTGACCCTGCAGTCTAGGGTGGAGCCTTTGGGCTGTACCAGATGTGCCTGTGTTGTGTGTGCCACACCCTCCATCACCCGCTGAGGACCTTAGTAAAGAAGGAAGTGGACCTTCAGTCACCCTCCATCCTAGCGCTCTGAACAACTGAGGCAGCTAGGAGCGCAAGTTCCAGCGCAACCTGGGCAATTTAAGCCCTCAAAAGGAAAAATAGAAAAGGGTACCACGGGAATATTTAGCAAGAGCGCTTGCTGTACTCTGAGCTGTGGGGGCTCAGGAAAAGGAAAATGTAAACTTAATGAAAAACGCAATTGTGTGCCTTGATAGTAAGGTTTACTTTAGGAACCAACAAAAATTCAAGTTGAGGACCAAGGCAACCTCTCCTAGTGAATTCATGACCCCTGCCTGAAGCAAGTTTACAGAGGCCAGTCAATTTGAAAGTGAATTTTAATCACTAAAAAAATTAAATGAGATTTAAGATACTTGATGAGGAAGATACAAAAGACCCAGCAATGTATGATTTCATATTGAAGTCCTGCAACCCAGTGCCCAAAAAAAGAGACTTACTGTCCTGTGGTGGCCTGAACGAAGTTACAAGTGTGGGAAAAGTGCTGCTTAACAACATGTTTATGGTACACTGATTAAACAAGTTTGTCATGATCAAAGCAGCAACCAAGGAACATTAATCAGGAACAGAGTACAAACCTAGCCTAAGGGACAGTTACTTTTTTGGCTTCCACTAATCCAGGTTGCTGAGATTCTGAGTCAACTAGGCCTTCACTATCCAGCCTTGTGACACACTCCCTTCAAGAGCCTCTCTAGAGACCTCCTTTCTCACCCACTCTCAACACAAAAGAAATCCTTAGAGATGAAATTGCATAACCAAAGCAACAGTGACCATCCCTGAATTCCATACTGCTGTGTGACACCAGGCAGGAACCTAATCTCATTATGTCTCACCTTCCCCATATGTGACAATAATACAATATTGATGTCCCCTAGCGTGTTTTCTATTGTTGATGTAATACATAACCTCACATTTAGTAGCTTAAAACAACTCAAGTATGTTGTCTTACAGTTCTGTGCATTAGGAGTCTGACACAGTTCTCACTGGGCTATAATCAAGATATCGGCACAACTGTTTTTCTTTTCAAAGGTTCTACAGAAGAATTTCTTTGCCCGTTCCAGCTTCTAGATGCCACCTACATTCCTTAGCTTGTGGCCCCCTTCCTTCATGTTTAAAGTCAGCAACGTCATATTTCTGACCATTCTTCTGTATACACATCTCCCTCTGACTCTGAGGTAGGACAGAAAACTTTCCCTGACACATGTACTTGGATTGGACCCAACCTTAGCATCAGGATAATCTACCATCTCCAAGTCCATAACTTAATCACATCTGCAACCTCCTTTATGTCAGGCTCCATTCACAGGATTAGAATGTGTTGGGGAGAGAGGAGCATTCTTCTGCCTGCCCCATTTTTAAGGGCCTTATAAACATTATGAATGTCTTCCTGTTAATCTGGAATTTCTATTCTCCTTGGAAAATCTAACTCAAAATTTGTTTCCTTCATAAAGATTCCTCAAACTAATCACACTTAAAAAAAAAAATGTTTTCATAGTTTGTACTTGTTTTGGTTAGTCTATTAGTTTCTTTGTGTACTTTTTTTTTTCAAGTCCTTAACTTTTGCAAAAACAGTTTGAAAAGACTAAAAGGTCTAGAAACCACTAGACTCAGCAGTTCTTTATAGGGTGAGAAAGTGTTAAAAGCACAAAGACCTGAGACTTAAACACAATCCACCAGAAAAAAATCATTTGCCAATTTGTACTGAGATGCTTTCACTAATACCGCCACTGCCATTCTCCCAAGGGAGATCACTGCTGACCTAGTCTTTTAAGGCCAGAGAATCTGGGTTGGAATCACTCACTAGCTCTTTCTTGAGTCTGAAAAGCCTACAAGGTGTTAGAAGAGGAGAAGCTGCCAATTCCTCTAGAAAAAAAAAAGAAAAGATATATTACCAGGCTTCCCACAGCTAAAAAGACCAACACACTTAACTTTAAGGCACTTTTTGGAAGATAAGCACCAAACCAAGTTATGCAGCTAATGGGTTCCAACTCCAGCAAGTGGGAGTAAAGGGTCATTACATAAACATATTTGTATTAGGTCAATCAACCACCAGGACACCAAGATCTGCTATTTTTACTAGCTGCTTTGAAGTGACTTAAGTATGGCAGATGCTTTTCTACTCTTTGACACTGGCCTAGATCCTTTCTATTTAATATGGTATGCAAATGACAGCGTGCTAAGGCTCTGTCATCTCAACAGAGTTCTCTAGGTAGCTCATGTATTTGTTTGTTGGTTTCACTTTGGTACTGGGATCAAACTCAGGACTTTGTGCTTGCCAGGGAGGCACTTGTGCTGCTGAGCTATCTCACTGACCAAAAGTAAACATTTTTATTGTATTTATTTTTCATACCAGGAATTAAACTCAGGACCTTATACTTAACAGGCAGGCACTTGAGTGCTGAGCTATCTCCTTGGCATTCTGGGTAGGATGAGGCTAAAATTTAGCCCAGCATGGTGGTGCATGTCTATAATCACAGCATTCATGAGGCTGAGGCAGGAAAATTGCTGAGTTCAAGACCAACCTGGTTTACATAGCCAGACCCTATCTCAAAAAAAAAAAAAAAAAAAAAAAGTTAAAATTGGAAGAGAAGAAAAAAAGTATAAATTCAATAGCAAATAGGGGTATAATTCACAGAGCATATGCTCAGCAGGGTGTGAGAACTGGGGTCACATATCATTCCAACCCCCAAGAAAAAGGATTCAATAGGGAGTTTATCATGCTCCATATCTTCCTGTTCCATGACATGTTGGAAATATAATCCTTAGGCTTTTTTGGTTCTGCTGCATAGGGGTCTGGTTGCTTTTGTCTTAAAATTGGGATTTGCTGACATATTTCAACCAGCTTCTTCAGATCTATATCTGAATACAGGACCATTTCTTTAGTGCTAGCTTTGGCTATGACTTCACCCCAAAGGTTCCCAATGGTGCTGTGTCCTCAGGCAACGTAGGGTGCTTGGTCATCCCAGGCAGGAGAGGCCGTGGCCACATACACCTGATTACCAACAGCATAGCCTCACTGAAGTAACTCACAATGAGCTGGTCCAGTGGTCAAATTGAAAGCTCCAGGATACACCAAGAGCTGGCATCCTCTCTGTGCATAGATTTGTGCAAGCTCTGCAAAATGCATGTCATAGCAGATGCCCAGGTCCACTCTGCAGTAAGAGGTATCAAATGTGGAGAAACTGTCACCAGGACTCAATGTTGTAAATTCTTAAAATGTAATTTTCCTAGGAACATCAATGTCAAACATATGGATTTTTCTGTGCTTTACCAGTAAATTTATATCAGGCCCAAACACAGGATGGGTGTTATATAATTTTCCAGCATTCTCCTCAGGGATGGAGCCTCCATTGAAATATATGCTGCACTCTTTTGCTACTTCAAAAAGCTTCTGTGTGGATTCTTCAGGAATTTTCTCCACATATTCAGGAAAATATTTTGTGCCACATGGAGAATTAAAGCATTCAGGCAGAGAAATTATTTTGGCTCCTTACTTTGCTGCCTCCCGAACAAAGACACAAGCATGAGCAACATTATCTGATTCGGTGGAAGAAACCTGAAGCTGGATGAGGACCAAGCAGAAAGATACCATGGTCTCCCTTCTTTATGTACTTTTATGAGTTTTTTGTAAATTTGATCCCAAGGGAAGACAAAAAAATCAATTACTATATCCAATTACGTATTCTACCTGAAAATCCCATTGCGTGACAGTGTTAAAGTATTAAAGTAGTTTCCACTGTCTTCCTGGTACAGAAGAACCCAGACAGCCCCTCATGTAAGCAGGAATCTGGATTTTCATTTTGAAAGATTTTTGGTGTTGTTTTTTTTCAGTACTGGGGATTGAATTCAGGACCTTGCACTTGCCAGGCAAGCACTTATTCTGCTGAGCTATCTCCCCAGCCCCTGAAAGATATTATTAATGAGCCAAAAAAAAATTGACTTGCATGAGGTTAGCAAGTGAAATAACTTGAAGTAAGCCACAACATTACAATAGAATCACTCTATTTTGTGACTGAGGAAAGTATAATAATAGGGCCAGACACTCATAATTTGAATAATGTTGTGCTATCAAAATGTTCTTATAATTTTCACAACTATTGTCCACTGTTTGAGGATGTTACCAATTAAGCCGAAAATATTTATGGTGAGACTGCCCGGAGCCACCAGATCATGAATAGACACAGAGTGCAGGCCCAGAGAGTGAGTGAGACTGCCCAGGACCCGCAGATCCTGAATAGACCCAGAGCACAGGCCTGGCGTGTGAGCGAGAGTACCCAGGGCCCACTGGATCCTGAATAGACCCAAAGCACAGGCTCAGCTTGAGTGAGAGAACCCAGAACGTGCCGAATCCTGAATAGAACAAGAGCCCAGACCCAGTATGTGAGTGAGACTGCCCAGGGCCCGCGGGTCCTAAATAGACCCAGAGCACAGGCCCGGTGTGTGAATTAGACCACCTGGGGCCCACTGGATCCCCATTCGACGCAGAGTGCAGGCCCAGTGTGGAACACTTCATCAGAACTCCCTGCAAAGAGGCTAGAGACAAGACCCACCCAGCTGATTCAGGAACAGAACATCTTGCCAGAGTGATACAAAGGTCTCAAAACTAATGGCTGCAGCAGAAAGAAGTGGAGCCCAGCAGCCAGATCCAAGCAACAACCACCTGGAGGAATCTGAACTTCATAGATCTAGACCTGGTACTAAGGTAATAACTCTATCTAAGCTCTACACCAAAGGTCAGAAGACAGTGGTATACAAAATGACAAAGAGAAGGAACAAAATGCAATCTCAGGCCCTGAGTCCACCCAGTACAAATGCAGAAGACACTAGCATAGAGGAAACCGGAAATCACACACCTGAAATCTCTGAAATAATAGCGTTGGCAGTAAAGAAACAACTGCAGAAAGGTATAGAAGAAATCAAATCAGAAATAATTTCTGAACTAAAAAATGTAGTGATAATTACAATCAAAGAAATACTAAGTGCTTCTAAAGAATACACTGATAAAAAAATAGAGCACAATATAAAAATGATAGAACCCCTGAATAAGCAATATAGGAAAAAAATAGAATGTATGAAACAGGTTCAAAGTGATATACAGGAAATTAAAACCTCAATCACAAGCTGGCAAAACCGTTTGAGGGAAAGTGAAAATAGACTTTCTGACCTTAAAGACACCATTGCAACAAGTGAAAAAGTAAGAAAAGTTCTCTTAAAAACAACTAGAATGTAGGGATAAATAATTCAATACCTGTAAGATGATGCAAAGATGAACAATGTGAGACTAATAGGCATCAATGAGAAGGAAGTAGTCAATACAAATGATGTAAAAAGAATATGGGCAGAAGTAACAGCAAAAACCTTATCATATATGGGGAAATTATCTAACATTAAGTTAACCGAAGCATATAGAACTCCAAATAACATCAACCCAATTAAAACCACACCCAGACATATAATAAAGATCTCAGAAATTCAGCATAGGAACAGTATACTAAAAGCCACTAAAGAAAAGAAACAGATCACATTTAAAGGAAAACCCATCAGAATAACAGCAGATTTCTCTTCATAGACCATCAAGTCAAGAAGAGCATGGAGCAAAATCCTTCAGGTCTTGCAAGGAAACAAATTTCAATCCAGACTGATATACCCTGCAAAACTCTCCTTCAAGTATAATGGAGAAGTGGAATACTTCCATGACAAAGAACAACTAAAGAATTTCATGATGACAAAGCCAAGCCTACACAGACTACTAAATGATGTTCTAGAGAGGGAGCAAATTGATCACAGCCCCATGATTGAGAATGGAAAGAACCCACCAAATAGGGCAAACAATTAAACAAAGGAGAATAAGAGGTGTACAATAGTAGTCTTTCAGTTATTCGTTTGTGTTCAGCAGTAAAATATTTCCATCAGCACACTCTACAAATGGACTTCTCTTCTACCTTATGGGTCATGATTCCACCTGAGTCTACAGGGTAGATTTCAAAGAAATAGCTGTAGCTCAGTCCCACGAGTGACACCTGGCCACCAGTAACTGTCATGGTCATTATGCATGTCCACAACACACTAGAATTTGGTGCGATAGCCTATCCTCAAACTGTTAGAAGTGCTGGTCATTTATTTGCCATTCCAGTATTTATCTTATGTTTTACTCTTAGTACTTCTTTGCTATCATGAAAACTTTTTCTTAGTTCAATTGTTTTGAAACATTTAATTTT
>NW_004524622.1:8516440-8550953 GCF_000260255.1 Octodon degus
GAACAATAAAGAGCTGCGCAGAAAACCAACCAGTGGTCGCGTCGTTCTTGCAGGCAAGGCCGTGCGCGACAATAAAGAGCTCTCAAAATGATAGTTATGCAAGACTGTAAAATATATTACATGAACCCATTTAAAAGGTCATTAAAGATTTCTATGAAACAGTATCAATCTTATGTTGGGTTATACATATTTTTTTCATATGTATGTATGTATGTATGTGTGTCTGTGTATAAAATTTAGGGAGGAAGTAATATAAAGTCAATGGAAAATGGAAATATACTTTTCCATTTGGGGATAGGATATTGCACAAAGTTCTAGTGTGTCATGGACATGGATAATGTCCGTAACACTTACTGGTGGCCAGGTGTCACTTGTGGGACTGAGCTACTGCTATTTCCTTGATATCCACCCTGTAGACCCCAGACAGAATCATGAGCCATAGGGTGCAGGAGAAGTCCATTTGTAGAGTATGCTGATGGAAATATCTTGCAGCTGTGCATGGAAGTATTTCACTTCTCCATTATACTTGAAAGAGAGTTTTGCAGGGTATATCAGTCTGGGTTGCAATTTGTTTTCTTGCAAGACTTGAAGGACTTTGCTCCATGCTCTTCTTGACTGGATGGTTTGTGAAGAAAAATCTGCTGTTATTCTGATGGGTTTTCCTTTAAATGTGATCTGTTTCTTTTCTTTAGCGGCTTTTAGTATACTGTTCCTGTGCTGAATTTCTGAGATCTTGATTATTATATGTCTGGGTGTGGTTTTAATTGGGTTGATGTTATTTGGAGCTCTATATGCTTTGGTTGCATGAATGTCTGATAGTTTCCCCATATAAGGGAAGTTTTCTGCTATTACTTCCATCCATATTCTTTTTATGTCATTTGTATTGACTCCTTCCTTCTCATTGATTCCTATTAGTCTCACATTGTTCATCTTTGCATCATCTTGCAGGTATTGAATTATTTTTTCCTGCATCCTAGTTGTTTTTAAGAGATCTTTTCTTACTTTTTCACTAGCTGTAATGGTGACTTTAGGGTCTGAAAGTCTATTTTCACTTTCATTCAAATAGTTTTACCAACTTGTGATTGAGGTTTTAAATTCCTATATATCACTTTGGATCTGCTTCATGCATTCTATTTCTTTCCTATATCACTTATTTAAGGATGCCATCATTTTTATATTCTGCTCTATTTTTTTATCAGTGTCTTCTTTAGAAGCACTCAGTACTTCTTTCACTATAGTTATCGTTTCTTTTTTTTCAGAAATTATTTCTGATCTGATTTCCTCTATACCTTTCTATAGTTGTTTCTTTACTTTAGATGCTATTATTTCAGAGATTCCAGGTATATGATTTCCAATGTCTTCTATGCTAGTGTCTTCTGCATTTGTTCATGGACTCAGGGCCTGAGACTGCATTTTGTTCCTTCTCTTTGTCATTTTGTATACCACTGTCTTCTGACCTTTAGTGTAGAGCTTAGATAGAGTTATTACCTTAGCACCAGGTCCGGATCTACAAAGTTCAGACTCGTCCAGGTGGGTGTGGCTTGGGTCTGACTGCTGTGCTCTACTTCTTCCTGCTATGGCCCTTGAAGATGAACCCTCTGTGCCACTCTGGCAAGATGTTCTGTTCCTGAATCAACTGAGTGAATCTTGCCTCTAGCCTCTTTGCAGGGGGTTTTGCTGCAGGTTCCACACTGGGTCTGGGCTCTGGGTCAAATAAGGATCCAGCAGCCCTGGGTGGTCTCACTCACATGCCAGGCCTGGGTTCTGGATCAAAGCTTCTTTTTTTTTGCGGAACCAGGGATTGAACTCAGGCCTTTGTGCTTGCCAGGGAAGTGCTTATTCTACTGTGTGTGCTGACTTTTGGAATATTGACTCCTAGAGACCCATCCAACATCTCTCTTCACAACTCCTGGGAAAAGAAAATATACCAGAAAGACTGGCCAAATAGAATTTGCACTTAATGTCCAGTGTGAAACCAACAAGCAAAGTAAAAATTTGACTTGTAGGAAGCTCTTAATCATTAACAATTTACCATAGTGACAGCCTCTTGTCTATAGACTAATAACCCATCTTGGGAAAACTGTCTCTGAAGGAAGCTATAGAATGTAGCTATTAATCTGCTATTCAACTGCTTGGGGTCAAATTCTAACTGTCTCTTATTAGATGTGAGGCCTCAGGGAGTTACTTAACTTATCTAAGCTTCAGTTTCTAGGGACATTGAGAATCCCTAGTTTTGGGGCTGAGGAGATAGTTTAGTGGTTTAATCACCTGCCTGGTAAGCACAAGTACCCAGATTTGATCCCCAGTACCACATGCCATGTCAGCCCCACAAGCCTATAATCCCAGCACTGGGAGGCTGAGACTGGAGGATCACTATGAAGCTGAGTTCATAGTAAGACTCTGTACCAATCTTTTATCAATAAATAAAAGATTTTTTTCAAAAAAGAGTCCTTAGCTATACAATTGTGGCAGGATTGAAGAATATATATATTAGCTTACAGCTCAACAATGGGGTCTAGGCTACCAGGCCTTTGTACCAGACACATAAATGTCCTTTTCCTCCATCTATTAACAAAATAATGATTGTGTATCAGCATGCCTTGCACCCAAGCCTCATTACTTCTAAATATTCAATAGATGAAAACTGCCTTAACTTTTTTCTGCCATTACAGAGGAAGAAAGGTGAACATGTGTTCAGGTTAGACTCACATAAGGAAAATGTCTTTTTTTGAATCCCTGAGGCACGTATGGTGCTAGTGAACATGGCACCAAGTCTACCCCCACTTCTGGGGAGTGCTCCTAAATCAGACAAGAGACCAGGTACGAACTGCCCAGCCCAGTGTCTTGCATATAGTAAGTACTCAGTGAATTTTTTTTTGGGGGGGAAGCAGATATTTAAATCAAACAAATCATAAAAACACCATGGTAGATACCTTAGTTCATCCTTCCAATGAGCCTATTGATCTGGTCTTCCTATCTCCAGCATCTCCACCTTCCACAAAATGAGTATTCTTTTTCTTCATTCTACTTTGTGGAAATGATAACTTGAACAGCCACAGGAAGTTATGTGCCTCTTTGAAGCATTTTTCAACAGTGTAGATCTCATGAATCAGATCCTCCATGCAGATGATTCCATATTTACCAAGAGATCAAGTACTCAATGAATTATCTTTCAAGGCAATTTGCTTCTTATTGACTTTGCCATAGCCATGCTTGTATATCAGTTCCTTTACTGACATCAGGTTTGGGTACCCCCATGCAATACATGGCTGCACAAATTTAATCATGTTAACTGAAGCCTTGTTGAGCTTAACGAAGGTACCATTGAAGATTTGGCGAAGGCAAAGAAGCTGCAACACCTTGCAGATCTTAGGGCTCACACCACCGATACCCCTGATCTGGATGACAAATGCCAGTTTGGGCCCTGAAGAGACATAGAAGCTGCCAGCTTTTCTCACCATCCTACTCATTTGGACCTCAGTTCTGTACATCTGTCTGTGCTCCTTATGATAGTGCCTGACTTTTTCATACATAAGCATCCTCCTCACCTTGTGAAGCATCTTCTGAGCAAACTTTTTCTCAGGCACTTTATCTTCAACTCTGCGAAATGTCTTTGTTTTTTCTTAAGGGTTTCTGGCACAGCAGGAAACTTGTTTTTGTTCTCTTCTACACTCTTCATGATTCCAGCCAGAAAGAGCAGTGAATATTTGTTAAACAAATGAGTTCTTATAAGATGTATCATGTCAAGCTCAATGTTCTAAAAAAGTATACCTCGTGAGGTGGGATACACCTCTCCAGAAAGACTCCTATCCCTGCCCCTGGGAACCCTACTGATTTCTGATCTATGTCACCTCAAGACTATTAAAACCATTGAGATGTTTCCTACAGCCTTTCATATATAATTACAGGGCTGTAACAAGATGTAAAATGCAAGCAGCATTTATATATTGACTATAGTAAACTAACCCTTCCAAGTAGATTGCAGTTACTCATTGCAGACATCAGTCCGGAGATGCTTACCAGCTGCCACCTTTTTGGTGCAGTGACACTAAGTGGTCACGTTTTGTAAGTGCAAGAGAATTAAACAAAGCCCAGCCTGGGCTGGCAGGATTCTGGCTGCAGGAGCGTGTCCAGGAATGTGCTATTCCATGAAGATCTGGACCCCGCAGAGGAGAACAATAGAAGGAAATTTGAAATCAAAGCCAAACAAATCAGCCTTTCGTGAAACAGGGGCCAGTCACTGGAGGAATTCAAAAGTAGCTCCTGGGTTTATTCATTCAACAGTGATTTTTATTGAATATTTGCTGTACAACAGGTTCTGTGCTAAGCTCCCATGGAGGCTTGGGTCATGGGTACATGACCTGCGCCAGTGCCCTTGGTTTCATACTCTGCTATAACATCTCCATTGTTCAAGCCACTGAACAATTAAAAGTAATATCCCTGGGTGTGGCTCAACAGCCAAGCACTTTCTGCCTGCGCTCAGCCCGAGTTCAGTCCGCAAGGCTCAGTCCCCAGCAGACAGACAAACAAAAGGCTTTTTTTCCCCATAATTTTATTGACAGACAAATAGCAATGAGATAGTTTCAAATCAAATTGGCAGGACAGTTTCAATAATTAACACATTGCATACTGTCTTCCTAGTGGTTACTTGCTGTACAAGATGCAGACATGATATCTTATTTACAAACACTATTACAACAAATCCCTCTATTCATTAAGAGAATGTAACTATATATCTATTCTAACCACTTTGAATACACAGATACAAAATGGACATTCATTTATATGTCCCCTTTTTTGTTTAGTTCAGTCATTTGAATATTATAGGTTTGTGAACTCAGTAAAGTATTCTAAAAGAGTCCAGTAATCCATAATAGTAGTGGATCTTCCACTTGACTGGCAGTGTCAGAAATTGTTAACCTGAGTCCCCTACAAGCTCAACATAACAGCATGGCTTTACTTCTTGTACTTTGTTTTTATACTTTTCTGCTGGGTGGTTAAGACCAAGGTAAAGCAGGACCTATGAAACAAGAGTTGTATCTTTTGGATCTGATAAGGTCAGTGAAATCCCCTCAGGATTTATCCTGAGACCCTGTACCTCAGATTGTAGAACCTTTGTCAGTGTCAGCCATGTGGATGAGTCACAGCCATTGCTTGGCCTTTCTATAGAGTTTTGATTCTGTCTTTTCTTCATGTTTTCCCTCCCAAGTACAACAGATTTTTGTCCCTTCTCTTACTTCCTTTCTTCTTGCTGCTGATGTTTTACTGCTCAGCCTGTTCAATGCACTTTCTGTTCCTCACACTTTCTCCTTTCAGCTTTAAGGCCCTTGGCCCTTTTCTCCCTCTCCTCTCAGCTGCCCTCCTGTTCTTTCTCTCCTTTTGGCAAAAAAGGTTTAGAAATGTATCTAAATGTAATGAAATTAAATAATTATATCATGCATTTGCTCCAGGGCCACTCTGTACAGTAGCATCTCTTGGGCCTCACTGTTTTCTATTCTTCCTAGCACTCATTACTGCTTATCCGGGTGTGCATTTCTGGCCCCTGTCACTAAAATGCAAGCTCCTCATGAGCAAGGAATTTCTAGACCTTGATCTTACTATATCAGTACTACCTAGGTCACTGCCTGTCACATTTTAATGGAGCATTATTAATGTACTGAATAAATGATTAAACGGGCATTTACTATGAATTAAGTGCAGCATCAAATATATGTCAGGCACGACTCAAGGAATCCTTTCAGTAGCTCTTACAACAGCTGTAAAAGCAGGATTCTTGTCCTTCCGGTTCCATTCACTTAACCACTAAATAAACGAAACTCTCTCTTTTCATCTTAATCATTTTTCTCATTGCTGAGACAAAATACCCAGCACCCAAAGTTAAAGAAGATTTATTTTGGTTCATACTTCATAGAGGCTTCAGTGCACAGTCAGCAGGCTCCAAGGCACAGTGGCACAGCAGAGGAGCACCACAGAAGAGAAGCATTCCATGGCAAAGCAGGGCAGGCAGACACCAACAAGGCAGTGAAGCAGTAAAGTAGCAAAGCAGAATAGCACTTGCCTGGCAAGTGCAAGGGCCTGAGTTCCGCAAAAAAAAAAAAAAGTAGCAAAGCAGCAAGCAACCACAGCAATCCCCTTTCTGTCCCTTATATTCTGTCCAGGCTGCTCGCCCTTAAGATGGGTAGCCCTCACATCCAGGGAGGCCTTCACATTACTCACGCCCAAAACTGTGCCAACCAGTGAACTAATTTCGTAGTCACACACACTTAATCCCAGCATCACCCACTCTGAATCCAGTCACCTCTGAAAAGCCCCTGCTTTGACCTCAGGAAGATCTGTGAGAACATCGAGGCACAAACCACAACACCCTCTTTGTCCCTGAAGTTTTCTCTAATGTTGCAATGAACAGCTAATTGTATCAGTTAAATATGCAGCAATGATTAGGCAACTGTCCATTCTAATCAGCGACACCAGGCCTTCCTCATGCTCCAGGTGCAGTATCCTCAGTCATGGTTTGGCCTACATTTATTTCTGAACAGTTTCCCTCGACTCCATCTTATATCTACAATATGTGGAACAAACACTATATACTATCATTGGAGGATAAATGTGATCACAATATTATATTAGTATAAAACACAAACATTCATGAGTATGACTTTTTTTGTTTGATTCTTTGTTTGTTTGTTTTTGAGATGATGTCTTACTGTGTAGTGCAGGCTGGCCTTGAGTTTACTATATAGCCCAGGCTGGCCTCAAACTCACTCACAGTGATCCTCCTGCCTCAGTCTTATTCTAGGTTTGTGCCACCAGGCCTGGCCATAAATATGATTTTTAAAGGGAGGGCCTCACACCCCTGAATGTTATGTAAAAAACCTAAAATTTACAGGCAAAACCAACATGATCTCAAATATATGTGGAATCTAAACATGTTGAACTCAAAGAAGTAGAAAGTAAAGTGGCTGGCAGGGGCTGGAGGAGTTGGAGGAGATGGAGAAAGATGTTGATCAATATTATAAGGTTTCAGTAGGCAGGGAGAGACAAGCTTTAGCAATCTGCACAGAATGGTGACTATAATTAATAATCCATTTTATATTTCAGCATTGCTAAAAGTAGATTTGAAGTGTTCTTGTTGCAAAATGTATGTGAGGTGACTGATATGTTAATTAGCTTGATTAATTATTCTGCAATTTAAACATCTTTCAAAACATCACATTGTTCTTTGGGTTTTTGTTTTGGTTTAGATTTTGTTTGTTTTTATAAGACAGGGTCTTGGTAGATAGCTCAGACTGGCCTTGAATCTACTATGTAGCCCATACTGACTTCAAACTCAGAAATTCTCCTGCCTCATCTTCCCAAGCACTGAGATTACAGATGTGACTTACCACACCCATCCAAAACATCACATTATGCCTAGTGAATAGAATTATTATTTGTCAATGTAAATTTTTAAAAAATTTTGAAGGGCTTTGAGTGTTTCTAATATAAATATGTCTGAGAAGATAAATATACTAATTATTCTTATGAAATCATTCACATAATATACATGCAATGAAATAGCACACATACCTCATAAATATATACAATTACTATGTGTCAATAAGAAATAAGAATATATTTTTGAAAATAAAAAGAAAACAGTAAAAGAAATCTAAGTAGTGATTACCCTAGATATATAATAGACAAATGCAGTGGGTTGTAGTAGTGCACATTTATAATCCCAGCACTCAGGAGGCTAAGGCAGGAGGTTTGCCATGAATTCAAGGCCAGCTTGGGCTACACAGTCAGACCCTGTCTTAAAAAACCAAAAAAAAAGGCATGTATGTGTCCCTGCAAAATTCTTCCCTAGTGAAAACTTATGTATTTCTTTGTGCCCTGAAGGTATAAATTTGTTCCTTGTCTTATCTGAGAAGCTGTTCCTTTTAAAAATACAAACTTCATATTCAGACAGATAGTGAGGTTAAGCTTAACAGCCTAGGTTGTATGGTAATAATAATAAGCTTGTCTTCTGGATGGTTAACAACCTAAGTTTGCAGACCAAAATTAGAGAAAAAGGAGGGCCACAAGGAAAGCCAACATTTTGGCCCTAGCCTTCCAAGGTCAATTAAGACTCAGGACATATGAGAACTTGTACTGTAACATCATGTAACTCGGTAGTGTCCCAAATTTTCTGATCAAGGAGATTATGGGAACAAAGAGGAAACTGATCGATGATGTAGAGTGTGCCTAAGGAGAGTCACATGGAGAGAAAACATTCTCTCAGGCTTTCACAGAGAGCACATTGGCCAAGCAATGGCCGTGACTCATCCACATGGCTGACACTGACAAAGGTTCTACAATCTGAGGTACAGGATCTCAGGATAAATCCTGAGGGGATTTCACTGCCCTTATCAGACCCAAGGGCTACAACTCTTGTTTCATAGGTCCTGCTTTACCTTGGTCTTAACCATCCGGCAGAAAAGTATAAAAACGAAGTATAAGAAGTAAAGCCATGGTGTTATGTTGAGCTATAGGGGACTCAGGTCAACAATTTCTGACATTGCCAGTGAAGCGGAAGCCCCAATACTATTATGGACCTCTGAACTCTTTTAGAATATTTTGCTGAGTTTACACACCTATAATATTCAAATAACAGAACTTAACAAAAAAAAAAAAGGGATACAGATGAATGTCCCTTTTGTATCTGTGTATTCAAAGTGGTTAGGATAGATATATAGTTACATTCTCTTAATGAATAGAGGGATTTGTTCTAATGGTGTTTGTAAATAGGATATCAAGCTGCATCTTGTACAGCAATTAACCACTAGGAAGAATGTATGCAGTGTGTTAATTATTGAAACTGTCCTACCAATTTGGTTTGAAACTGTCTCATTGCTATTTGTTTCTCAATAAAATTATGGAAAAAAATAAAAATACAAACTTCATGGGGGATTGATTATTAAGGGGAAAAAGAAGAAAAGAAGTCCAGATATATTTGCTGTCTGTCTGAATCTGATAACAAGCTATTTAAAAGGATTTTGTATGGCCCATTGGTCAACCAATTTAATTAAAAGCAGATATTCAAGTTGGGTGTATATCCCTGGGGCTTCTCCTTTTGCTTTTGTATTCAACTGCATATATTGAGGAGCTTTTGTACCTGTTTCATGACTAAAATTTTAAAGTTAAATACTATAAAATCCTTTTGAAAAATTTCATATAACTTTGTATGTCCTGCTTGCTCAGAATTTAACAATATTGTAAATGGTTATTTACTTCAAAACTCTAATGTGTTAAAAATAAGCCAACCGTAGTGGTCCACACCTGTATTCTTAATTCCCTGGGAAGCTGAGACAAGAGAATGGCAAGTTGAAGGTCAGCCCACGTAATTCAGCAAAATACTATCCAAAATAAAAGGAGTTGAGGCAGAGCCTTTACCTCATTTTGAGTCCCTAGGTTCAATACCTAGTGCCATGCAGAAATAAGTAAAGTATATTCACATAGTAAATTATGTTTGAATGTGGACCCCAGGTGTAACTCAGAAAATGATAAATTAGGTAGCAGTTAATATTTATTAAGCACTTATTATGTGAGAAGCAGGCATTGAGTTAAGCATATCATGTATTCTAGCCATTTGAAATAGGTTTTATTATACTTAGAGCTTCAGACTAGAGCCCCAAACCACATAACTGATAAGTGTCTGGTCTAGGTTATAATTTAAATATTTAATATTAGTATACTTAATAGAAGAAGATACAGTCCACCATTTTGGACTATCTACAGTTGAATTTAACTAGTTAAAAAACTGGGTAAGCAGTCCTAAGACTTCATAGTATACAGAGTTTTGTTTTGTTTTGTATTGTTTTCAATTTTTCTGTCCTTTTCTAAAAGCCTATTATGGTCACTCCTAAAAACATTAAAGTCAAAGAAATATGATATCCTGTTTGCTCTTAAACTGGTAAAACTTCATGGTCAGCTTTTGGAAAAGATCCCAGGAGAGTCTGTGAATACAAGTGTGAAACAATTATGTTATCATAAAACAATTACAAAAATTTCTTCTGGTACGTCATCTTGTACAATTCCCTTTTCCTCCTATTTTTTCCAAGCCCTCTGTAGGCGCTCTTCTGGGCACACCACCCCTTGCTGCCTCCCCCTAACTCTGCAGTGCCCTACAATGTGTCTATAATTTTCTTATCAGTTAGCTCAGCTAAAGCAACAAAGCACAATGTGACTTCCAGCCCCAGTCAATCCAGACCTGTTCCCTGGACCTGTTCTAAGGGGCTAAGAACACACCTGCAGGTCCCAGAGAGGCATGTGAGCCCAGGCCACATCCCCTTCTGAGTCTAGAATCCATGGGTGAGGCCTGGAAGCCAGAAGTGCTAGTGTAAATGTGGTAAAGAAATGTTTTAAGCATTGCTGTTGCCACATCCTAAGACCGTAGCTTCTGTCACTAATTTATGAGTCACCCTCACTGTGAAGATCCGGGCAACTATTCTCAGTGATCAGAATTTACATGCTAGTTTAAATGTATTGAGCTTCCTTGTTCATGGCAGTTCATAATGCTGAGTGAAACTCATAGTGCTCCATTTCCATTAGCACAGGCCCTGACAGCTATTATGCATCTGGGAACAAGCACATCCCCTGTAGAGCGGGGGGGGGGGGGAGGCTACCAAGCAAATAGAGGGGCTGGAGTGAAAAATCAAACTACTTAAACAGAATGTTTTTAATGTGTTAAATAGTTATAACACATTAAAAACAGTGATGTCCGGGTCAAGGGGCTTAGAGCAGCAAAACTAATTCCAGATCCCACTGGGTGGTGAGTTTCAGCCTCCTGATTTCTATCAGCTGGATGATTCTGATTTTGAGTGCCCACAGGTATTCCATGCTCAGATAAAACAGACAGTGGCAGCAGGTCTTTCTTTACTTTTTTTTTCTTTCTCTTAAATGCAGTCATCTACATGAATGGCCAAAACCAAATTTCACTTTTCTACCCTGAAATACTATCCCCCAGTTCAATTTATACAGCTGTCTAAGAAGGTTTTAATGGATGTTTCATTGACAACACACATAAACCATGGAAGAAGCATAGTTTAGGCTCAGCTTTTTCCTAAAAGGATTTCACTTTCAAACTTGATACTCCAGGCAATGGTACTGTATTTCACACGGGGAATGAAAAACAACACAGGAGTGTTGCAGACTTTGCTGGCTCACTCTGTACCACCTCTTGCCATCACTTGGGAGAATGGGTCCCCCCTAACTGAGGAATTGTGAGTGAGTCACTGGGTCTAGAAGTCATGCTTATTTTTTGGTTTTTGGTTTTTTATTGAGAAAGAAGTAGCATTTATTTTTTTCTTTTTTGTTTTTGTATTTTAGGGAAGGATCTACAGGGTGTTCCAGGTCTCACTACTGGATCAGACTTGTTGTGATCTGCCTGTTTACAGCCTCCTAGGAGCTGGGATTACAGGTACCAGCCACCATGCCCAGTCTCAATTGCCATCTCAGTGCGCCCCAGGGGCAGGGCCAGCACTGCAGGCCCAGGGATCAAACCCACTGAGCTTTTTGGCCTGCCCCAACAAAGAAGTAGCAATGAGACAGTTTCAAAACAGGTTAGTAGGACAGTTACAATAATTAATACATTGCATATTATTGTCTTTGTAGTAGTTATTCATACTACAAGATGCAGACATGAAATCTTATCTAAACACTATACTTCAAAACTTCCTTCTCATTGAACTAAGAGAACTAGCTGTATATCTATGCTAACTATTTTGTAGAAGTCATGATGATGGGACTCACTAATGTCCTACAGTCTCTTTCAGCCCACCTAGGCTGCATTCCTTCCACCTCCTGATTTCACATTCTACAACAGTGGAATGTTCCAAAATGGAGGCTAAATGCCCATTTTCCCACTGGGGGAGTCAGGCAAAACACAGGCTAGACCAGTGGTGGTGAGCCTGTGACACACATGCAGCAGGGGACACACAGAGCTCTCTCTGTCAGCATGCGAGCCAAATCGCCCAATCGTTGCCCCAGCAGCCTAGCATCCAGGTTTAACTGCAGTATTGGCACTCGGTGATAAGTAAGTGGGCTTCCTGCTGCACTTTGGTCCATCAGTCTCTACAAGGTTGCCATCGCTGGGCTTAAACCTACTGTGGAAGCAGCCAGATGCGCGATCATGAGGTGGAAGGAACACAGCCTACACGGGGCGAAAGAGACTATAGGTATGGTGCGCCCCATCAGCATGACTCCTAGACCCGGTGACTCCCTCACAATTCCTCAGTTAGGGGGACCCACTCTCCCAGATGATGGGGGGTACATAGTGTGTCAGGAAGGTCTGCATACCAAAAGAACAGCAATTGAGTCCTCGTTAAGTGACACGGGAAAATCCACCTCTATCACTGAGATGTCCGAGTTCACCTTGTTAAAGAAGCAAATTCCAGCTGGTCATGATCTGAACACTTACCCTCAAACAGGGCATCCCAGATCCTGCCTGGAGAAAAATATTGTTGGGGGAAGACGCTAATGAGTTCAGGGTTATAGCAGAATATGTCTGCTAAAGCACTGCCTTTCTCCTGGAACAGTGTAAAATGAGGAGGAAAGTCCCAGATATTCTCTCTGCCTCAATTCCCAGGGGCAAGGTTCTCCTAGGAGTGGGTCTCTTGTGTATTTCTAGCTCACTGTCTCAGAGCCCTAACCTTTTTTGATGTCCATTCTAAAGCCTCACAGTATGGCCTTGGCACTCCACAAGGAATCTGCCTCCAGCCAAATCTTTTTTCCACACTCTCTGCTTTTAGAGCTTAAAATTTTAAAGCACTTTCATTTCCTTCTCTTCTTTGCTGATGACAGCTTTCTCTCTTCCTCCTTTCCTTTGCCTCACAAGATCCTCTACTCATAAATTCCCACAAATTAGTTCAACAAGTATTTGTTTGACTTCCTTGTACCAAGCACTGTGGAAACTGCTGCAGAGGATACTAAACCAAAAGGAAGCCACAGGCCATGCCCTCTGGAATCAAACCTGGACATGGTTCTAACATGCACATGTGTGGATTCTTTGGGGCTTCAATAGATGGAATGCTTACATCGGTTTGGGGATCAGGTGAGGCCTCACAGAAGAAAACTATGTGAGCTGAGCTTGCACAGTAGGTTAGATTTTGGCCAGAGAATAATAAGGGAAAGGAACCATGAACACCAGAAAAAAAAATTCTTGGAACATACTGCAAAATAGTAAATAGCCCAGTTAAGTGGTGGTGAACCTATGGCACGCACGTCACAGCAAATAATTTGTATCACTGAAAGCTTTAAAAGGTCGCTATCACTAGTCTGGTTTAACCAAAATACAGAGGTCCTGTCTTTATTTTCCAACACTAAATTTGGCAACATGATGAGTTTTATAATAGCAAATACATCGTAAACTCAACAACATGCACAGACATGTAGAAAAATACCAAATGATAGTCTAAATCTTCATCTAATCAAATTATTAAAGCAGTAGTTTAGGAAAAATAATCTTGTCCAACACTGTTCCAAATATAGGCTTGTTAGGGGTTCTGTGGCTTCACTCTATAACACTGATACGTTTAACAGTATCCTTTAGAAAAGAGGGCTCTTGCTCATGTTTAATAACACAGACATGAAGGCATCAGTGGGCATTTCAACGCCACTGGGGTGTCGACCAGCAGCTCCAGAACAAATCTATGAAGTCTCCACTCTTGAGGATGATGCTAGAAAAATACTGTGGCTGTCAGAGGGGCGAACGTTTTCTTTAGGAAGTCTAGGTATACAATGGATGCTGGGGATGTTTGTTCTAAGAATATAATGTAGAAAAGATCCAACAAGCAAGGTAGGAATCCATGGCTAGCACCAGAATAAGTCTAGCTGAGGGGCTAGCTTTAGAGTGGATGAAGTCTGTAGATGTGGGCCACGGTGTGAGACTGAGGAGAAGTGCGAGAGTTAGGGGTCAAGGGCCAGTGGCTCTGAACAGCAATGGTCCCAGAGCCACAATAACTAAAATATCTAGAATGTTTTACTTTCTCTCTTGTTTCCTTTAGACTGCTGACCTAGCTAACAGGCAAATGCACACTTTCTAGAACATATTCCACAAGGAGAAAACTGTTGGGTTCCCTGTGTCTAAAAATTCAGTGGTTTCTTCTACCTATTGAATAGATAAAAATTACCTACAGTCTTTACAAACGTTTGTGATGCTCATACAAGATGAAGGCTTTGGCAAGGAACAGTTCTGACAGAAGTGCAATTACTTTACAACAGCAACTCCCTATTGATAATACAAGAATCAATAAATAAAAATAGTTTTCTATGGCCCCAACACAGTATATTAAGCCCTTTAAAGAGATTAAAACTATGTTTAGTGCAAAATAAATTTTAACTATACAGGGAAAAATTATTCAGTTTTGAACAGATGTGAGATTTCAAAGAACTTGGCTTCAGGGCATTTTTTACAATGAAGACACAACACTAAACACAAACAAACAAAACAAAACAAAAAACCTCCCACTTAGTCTACAAATATTAGTCAATAAATATTTATTAACTCTTGCTATCATATGCCATGACTGACATCTTGTTCCCACACTGATAAGTGTTAGACACAAGCACATAATCAGAGAAAAGTGAATTTTAAAAGCTGCATTTAAGGGGCTTGCCAGTGAGCTCAGTTGTTTAAGTGCCTGTCTGGGAGAACCCAGTCAGGCTTGTGGGACCGCAGTTTGATCCTCAGCTTCACATGCCGCACCACACCAGCCATTAAGGCAGCCTGAGCCAGGCCAAAAAAAAAAAGCTACCTTTAAAAAAGATAAATAAGTAAAATAAAATAAAAGCTGCCTTTAAACACAAAGATACATAGTCTTTCATTTTGTTATTAAACTATGAAATTAATTGTCATATTACCAAAGAAGCTATTTTAAAATCTTATATGGAAATAAAAATACATCTGAGATATCGTCATATGTCCAAGACAGTAACAACAATGTTATACAAACATTCTGGTTTTTTTCTACAACTCATATTCACCAAATATAAATTGATTTCATTGTCTAATTTTGCTGGATGTCTTCCACCAAAAAACATTTTAGAGACAATAGTTGCAAACTCATATAGAAAGAGGCAGAATATATATTTGGATATGGCATGGAATCATTTTGAGGCACTTGCAAGATGTTTATAAATTTTTGATAATTATTTAGAAAACAAACAACATCAAAAGGGAAGTTATGTCCTGTAATTTCTCTAAAGATTAGAAAATTTTGAGAAAAAGCATACACAGAACTATAAGTGCTTTTCAAACCTTTTAGTGTTATAAAGAAAACTATTAAAGGAAGGTAAAAATTATTTTAGGGTTACTAAAGAGAAAAATGAGATATAAAAACATCCTACCTTAAAGTTGTCTCAATGGGCAGCTCAAAAGACTGAATCTCAGCCAGGATATTCTCATACACTTGATCAGTGTCTCCTTCAATCATAGCTTTGCACGCCTCTGAGTTCTCAGCTGCACACATTTGATTTATATGCAAAATGACTGTGATTTATACACAAAATGACTGTAATTTATAAGATAAATGTAGTTTTCCTTATTACAACTCTTTGTTCACATACTGAAGAAACAAAAACAAGCTCACTGACTTCCTGCTATCAAAGTCCTTGCTTCCAAATGTTGCACAGCTGTCGCTGTCCTGTCTCTACTTATAACATTTTACTTATTATTAACCTTGACACAGTTCAGAAAGAGCCTGGATAATTCCTGCTATATTTATGCGCTTGCTTCTCAAGTAAGATAACTGTAAGAATTAGAACCATTACAATATAAAATTTAGAGAACTTCATTAAATACACTTGAAAGGCCTTTTTATTTGTACAAATTTGCAATATATAATGTTTGTTTGTTGTCTTTTTGAGACAAGTTCTCACTATGCAGTTCAGGCTGACCTTGAGCTCACTTTGTAGTCCAGTCTGGTCTCGAACTCACAATGATCCTCCAGCTCTTTGGTTCATTGATTCTTCATATTTTTTTGCCTCAATTTTATTAACTTATGTTCTGATCCTTATACTTTCCTTCCTTGGACTAGTTTTGAATTTGGATTGGTTTTGCTTTTCTCTGACCTGGAAGTATAATATTAAATTATTTACTTAGCCTCGTTCTGTTTTTCTGACGTGGCATTCATAGCTAGAAGCTTCCCCTCTTAGTATTGCTTTCATTGCATCTCATAAATCCTGGTGTATGAAGCACATTTTATTTAGTAGAACATCTTTGGGGTGTGTGTGTGTGTGTGTGTGTATTTTTAGGTTTGGTTTTTTTTTTTTTTTTTTTGGTGATCCCAGAGATTGAACTCAGGACTTTGTGCTTGGCAGGCAGGTGCTTATGCCACTGAGCTATATCCCCAGCCCCCATATTAGTACTACTTATGTTAAGTACACATCAGTGTCTTAATGATGTTAACATGCCCCTGATGGTGACATTCCTTTGGAAGGTAATTTTGAGGTTCCCTGGCTTTTCTTTGGTCCCTCATCACCTTTGCTTCCCCACTCTGCTCTGGGCTGTGTCCTTTCCCTCTATTTCAGCTCTTTTTGCTCATGGTCAAGTGTAAAATGCTCCTAAAAAAAGTTAGGTTTTAATCCTGATCAGTTCTCATGCCTCCATATGAGTGCATTTGCCAGATCTTTTCTGCAGAACAGGGTTTTATAGGGAGAAAGAAAGAGCATGCACATGTCAGGATCGAAAGGGTGCTGGTTGCCATCGAAAGGCAGCAAGTGCGGGACCTGGGAGTCCAGAAAGTCAGTAGAACGTGTGGCCTACAGCCCGCCTCAAGTAAACCTGAAGGACTGGGTAGGCATTGGCTTGAGAGCCTCCTCACCTCACTACCTTTCACCTCATGCTTTTTTGCCCAGTATCAAAAAGTAGGCAAAGAGACAGTGTGGTGATATTCCTCAATATATAGCTATTATTTTAAATTTTTATCGATTTAATAGGTCTGGAAAATTGAAATGGTCTCATAAAAATGTAATAGACAAAGCATGATAAAACCACATGACATCTGCCAGGGATGGCATCAGATTGTTACTCCTACCTGTATCTATACCCCTGCCAATACCTCATTGTGAGCCCAGCATTTGTCCCTCTGCACTGCAACTTTGGGTTTAGCCATGTGACTTTGGCTGGTGAGTGGCACATAGCAGAAGCGACAGTGAGTTCCTACCCAGGCTTTATAAGGCTTCACACACTTCTCTATGCCCTCCTGTGCCTGTGCCTCACCTGAGAAAATAGCCCAGTGGGATACGTGAAGCAGAGCAGTGTTTATCTTATCTGTTTCTCCAGCCACAGCAGCCTGAAGTGAGCTGCCCCTTCAGGCCCAGGCTGGCCATCCAAGCCCCACTGATCCACAGGCACAGAAGCAGTAATAGAATTCTACCGCTAACTTCCCTTCTGAACTAGGACGGAACAAATTCAAGAGAAATGCTAACATCATTTGTCCCACAATATGAAATAATGATGTCCTGCTTGAAGATTTAGCAAAAAAAAAAAAAAAAAAAAGTAATTGTCAAAGTCAAACATGAAAAAAAAAAGCCAGACATGGGGCTGCATTCCTGTACTCCTAGTTATATGGGAGATTGAGGCAGGAGGATCACAAGTTTGAGGAAAACCTGAGCAACTTAGCAAAAACCTGTTCCCTATCATAAAACAAATTGAAAAGTGGACTGGGGATATATGTCAGTAGAGCATTTGCCTAGCATACACAAGGTCTTAAATTCAATTCTCTATAGTGAAAAATTAGAACACCGCAAGGATTTTTTTTTTTTTTTTTTTTTTTAGACAGGGTTTCACTATGCAGTTCAGGCTGGCTTTGAACTCACCAACTCAGCAATCTTCCTACCCCAGCCTCTTGAGTGCCAGGATTATAGGCATGCATTACCATGCTTGGCCCCCACAATGATTCTTATGTTAAAATTGTTTTGCTGGGTGTGGTTGTTCACACCTGTAATCCTAGCACTCAGAAAACTGAGGCAGGAGGATTGTTGCAAGTTCAAGACCAGCCTGAACTACAAAGTGAGTTCAAGGCCAGTCTGAACTGCATAGTGACACCCTGTCTCAAAAGATTTAAAAAAAAAAAAAATCATTTTGAAAAATTCTAAACTTACAAAAGAATTACAAAGAACATTGGGCCCGCCCCCAGAGCGCGCTGAGATGGCGTTTGAGATTGGGCGTGGTGGCACAAGCCTGTAATCCCAGCACTTGGGAGGCTGCAGACAGGAGGATCACTGAGTCCAGTGTGTGTAGTGAGATCCTGTAGACCCTGTACTAGATAAATTTTAAAAAAGAAAAAAGAAAAGAAGGACACATTGAATAGTCACATACTCTTCATCTGATTATTGCATTTTGGCCACGTTGGTTTTGGTCTCTCTGTCTCTCTGTCTGTCTGTCGGTCTGTCTGTCTGTCTGTCTCTCTCTCTCTCTCTCTCTCTGCTTTATAGTGTAGATATGTTCACACTATATAGAAAAATGTGTATTACATGGAGCACTTTTAGAATAGGATACTACAGTATCATGAAGTCATTTAAGCAACAAACCACCACAGCTTTCACAAGCTGCTATTCTGGCCACAGCAGGAGAGGGGAAGGCGTGCTCACCTCTCTCTGCTCCCAACTCCTCCTCAGCCCCCTTTTCTTCCCACTTCACTCTCTCCCATGCCTCCCACTCTTGAAGAGTGAGGAAGAGTGAGTCTTCTCTCTGCCTCTTACTTTCCTCCATTCTGCAAAGACACAGGCAACAACTTCCTGTTTCCACGGCTCAATCAACCTGCATCTTCCTTGCATTCAGAACTTTCCCTGAGCGCTGTTTCCTGCCAAAGTCCCCACAGACCAACCAAACAGGAGAGGCTGACTTACAAAAACTCAGTCAATAAACAGCCTTCCCTACGACATAGTTCTGGGAGCAAATTCACCAAATAAGGAAAAGAAAAGGAGGAAATGGAAAAATTTTAAACAGCCTTATTTCAAGATGCCCATTAAAAGAATGGAGTGCAAGCCTGGAAAGCTTCCAGTCGTGACCCTTACACGCTGCTCCAGCCGCAGCATCCAGCTTCTGGGATCCAGCCTGACTGCAGCAAGGAGAGGCTGCAGTGCCCTGCAACTTTTGGGATATGCCATCAGGCCATGTATGGTGTCTGTCTGTTTTTATTCCTGGTGCCCCTTCCTGGGTCTTTATCTTCCTTATCTATAATTGAATTACTGGTTTATTAGTCCCCTAGAAACATTGGACCCCTTAAAACTAAAACTTGACTTATTTTATGTACTTGTTACAGGGTCTTACTATGTAGCTTGAACTCAGAGTGATCCTCCTGTTTTCAGCCTCCCCAGTGCTGGCTATTACAGGCATGCATGCCAGGACTCGGTGGCCAGCTCAGCGTGCCCAGGGGCAGGGCTGGTGTGGCACATGGTGCCGGGGATCGAACCTGAACCCAGGTCCCTGCACTCGCCTAAGCAGGCACTTAGTCTGCTGAACTATCCTGCCAGCCCCAAAATTGACTTTTTAAAAATGTGAGTATATTCTTCAAATAAAACTCCATTAGCCTTTCACTTTTCTTCCTTATTAAGACTCAGTCCCAGCCTCCTCTCTGCACCAGAGACGACAGTGGTGAACACTGTGTCACAGGTTTACTGGCACAGGTACCCCCTCTACAGTTCAGTCTGTAGGAAGCAGTTAGGAAGTGGGCACAAGGCAGGGGAGCTCTGAAGGAAGCCAAGGCAACGAGGAGGAGGCAGCCCAGACTGGAAAGTAGCACCTGATGTTCAGTTCTGCTTGGCCTTCATGGAATCTGCTTTCTTCCCCTTACTGTGTGAGTATTTCTCTCATCTTTATGTTTTGGTGGGTGCATAAAAGCAACAACAGAAACCCAGCCATGGTCGAGTAAAAGAGCCTATTAAAATCCCCAGGTTAGGCCTGAAAGGTAGTTCAGTGGACTAAGCACCTGCTTACGGCAACACTGGGACTGGGGTTCGATCCCTGGCACCACATACCACACCGGCCCCGCCCCCAGGCACACTGAGCTGGCCACCGAGTCCCAGTGCAGTGGCACACACCCATAATGCCAGCGCTTGAGAGGCTGAAAACAGGAGTATCACTACAAGTCTGAGCTGCATAGTTAAACTCTGTACCAAATACATTAGGAAAAAAAAAAAAAAAACTAACCAGGCATGGTGATCCCACTGTAATCCCAGACCATTGGGAGGCAGAAGCAAAAGAATCACAAATTCAAGCCCAGTCTGGCCACCTTAGCAGGTAAGACCCTACCTCAAAAGATTTAAAAAAAAAAAAAAAAAAGGGGGGTGGGGGCAGGCGATGTAACTCAGTGTGAAGGCTCTGAGCCCAATTTCAGGTATTGATATGGGAACCCCATTTTAATATTGTAGTTGGTGTCCCTCTGCTCAAGAGGAAGAAATACAGTGGAATAAGTGCTTCCATGGCAAGCACCAGGGCCTGAGTTCAATTCCTGGTTCTGGAAAAAAAAAAAAAAAAAAAGAGGGACCAATAAACACCACTAACTCTAGTCAAAATGTTCCTAATACCCTCTTCTGTCTGCTTGGCATCTTCTCTGGCCAAAAAACAAGCTCTCCTTCACTAGCACCTCCTCCAGGGCCTGGCATCTACCTCCTCCTTCCTTTTTCTGTGTTTCAATCTTTAGAGACATCAACTATGGTGAGACCCTATGTAGTCTCTTATCCCAGTAGTCACTTTGTTTTACACACACATACACACAAACATACATACTCACACCCCTGGAATCCTTGTCTTTGTGAACAATATGATAATCCTTGAACAAAAGACTTTTTAAAGTGCCTAATCTATGTCTCTATGTGTCTGTGTCTGTGTCTGTCTCTCTCTCTCTCTCTCTCTCTCTTTCTCTCAGCTCAAACCAAAGGCCTTGAACATGCTAGGCAAGTTTCTATAACTAATTTTTTTCAGTGCCTTACAGTTTCCTGTTAGCATCAGAATTAAGAAAGAATGCAGGCTCCTGACTCAGGCAGTGCTCTTTACCCTGCCATTCTGCTTTTGTTTCCTCTAACTATAATCAACCATGACTAACCAATCTGGGGAGCAAAGACATATGCCTTAATCAGAGATAATAAAAAAGTTTTAACAAGTCCCTACGCAACAATTCATGTTTGTCCGAAATTACTCTAAGCACTTTACAAATATTCATTTTATGCATACACCTTAAAAGGTAGACATTCTTAGGGGCCAGGGAGATGGCTCAGTGGAATAAGCGCTTCTCTGGCAAGCACAAGGGCCTGAGTTCAATCCCCATTTCTGAAAAAAAAAAAAAAAAAAAAAAAACATGAAAAAAAAAAAAGGTAGACATTCTTATTAGCTTCATTTCATAAAATAAAAAAAAAACAAAAAACAGAGACATTCTTATTAGCTTCATTTCATAAAATAAAAAAAACAAAAAACAGAAACTCAGGTTACACCGGTTTACACCAGCCAATAAGTGACAGAGGTGATTTCAGAACTCCATATTTAATCACTACCTTAGGTCACTTCTAAGAAATACGAATTATGCTGGTAATGCAGTGCATTTAAGAAAAACACTAATGCAATACTATGTGGAAGGGAGAACTATGGGGTCCTGTGCTTGAACTAAAACATTAGCATTCTGATCCATTCAACATTAAATAGCTCTGCTGAGCCCGTTAAACATGACTATGCTTGAACGTGCTAACGCTTATCTGGAGGGACTTGCAGCCTACTACAACAATCAGATCATTTTAATGTAGCTGTCAAGGTGCTAGGAAACAACTTTG
The DNA here is from genome assembly GCF_000260255.1 of Octodon degus. Taxonomy (NCBI): domain Eukaryota; kingdom Metazoa; phylum Chordata; class Mammalia; order Rodentia; family Octodontidae; genus Octodon; species Octodon degus. The sequence goes on from NW_004524622.1 coordinate 8,538,224, forward strand.
CAGACTTCGAGCATGCAAGCATGAAGGAGGGATACCTACTTGGTCTTGGAGAAGGGCAGTAGGAGGGTCCCATAAAAATGACCTCGGTGGGGGCCAGGGATATAGCTCAGTGGCACATGCACCTGCCTGGCTGGGGCAAGGCCCTGAATTTGATTCCCTGTATCTCCCTAGCCCCCCCAAAATGGCTTCACAGCAAGGGAAACAGACAAGTAGAAAGTTACCAGGCAGAGGGAGGAAAGAGGCAAACATATTTCAGACAGAAAAAAAAAGCATGAAAAAGACACGGAGCAAACTTGTTGACCATAAGCTTAGTTAAAGTAAACTGTGTGACCCAGACACGAAAGTCTGCTGCGAGCTGAGGCGGTGTTCATAGAGCGTGGAGCTCAGGGCATAGAAGGCAAAAACTCTGCTATATTTTGTCTTGATCACCAAAACCTGGAGAATTTTTCTTAATGGGACCCTGTAACAGAAATTACATGGAGCACGGGGGATGATTGCTCCTTCAGGCGATAGTTTTTCAAATCCTAATTTCTGAACCAGACACATACCCTGTTTTCCCAGAGACCCACAAGACTGCTGTGCTGTCTGCTCCTGGCCCTCACCCTCCCTGCAGATGTGCGGCCTCCTGGGGCCCTCACCCTGCACCAAGCACACTTGGCCTGGCATGTGTTCCCCAGCTCGCCCCTTTTTCTCAGATGCTGTTGTCTCTGACATTTACCTAGTTCATACCTCTAAAATGCACCTTCCCAGGGTTACCTTGGCAGGGGAAAATGCAGTATTTTACCTTTGATCCAGTTCTCTCTACCCGCCACCACCACTCCCTGTATGGTATTGTGAACCCTAGTGCTTTCTAACTAGGCGTAGGGTCGACTTGCTTTACTTACTGCCTAGCTTTTTATCTGCCTTCCCTCTTAGAATACAGATAAATGAGGATGGGGAATTTTTGGTTTTCATTCTTGTATCTTCAATGCCTGGATCCAAAGCAATAAATGTTTGCAGGCTAGATGAGTAGATGGATACATGAAGAAACATGCATGAGAAAGAAGACTTGAGTAGCTTAGTACATGAAAGCAAACCATGAGTTCCAGAAAAGGAGAAAATGAGGAACAATGACTCAAGTGCCCGGTGATGGATGCAGAAACGAAATGGGTGTTGGGGGTTGTGTCGAGATGTTCGCCAAAGCCTCATGCACTCAAAGCTTTTTTAGAGGTGGCTGGGAGTATGGGGTGTGAATGTGGAGCAAGTGTGTGTGATGACTGCTTAGTCTCCTGTGGATCAGTATAGTTTTGGGTGTGATTGTATTACTGAAAAGAGAAGCCCTGCCCTGGGTGTGAGTGGTGCCAATCAATAGGCCTGTAGCCTGGGAAAAAAATAAAAGGACAGAAAGAAGGCAGGATTGCTGCTTCCTGCCTGCTCTGATGTAGACTGTTTCTTCCATGCTATTCCACCCTGCGGTGGAGTCAACCAACTGAAATCTCTACAAACTGTGATTCAAATAAACCTTTCCTCCTGTAAATTTGGGTGATGGGTACTTTGACTCAGATTTGAAAAAAGGCCCCCTAAATTCAGAGACCTAATCCCAAAATGAGCATCTGAGATGAATATATACTTCTCAGAGGAAGAAATACAAATGGCAAGTTGCTGAGATAGTGGGATAAATGTGCAACAGAATATTATTTATCCTTTAAAAGGAAGATGATCCCCTCATACAATACAATATGGAAGAACTTTGAAGATAAAGACTGTCTCATCACATATGAAATATCTAAAGTAGTTAAATTCACAGAAACTGAAAGTAGAGTAGTGGTTGCCAAAGGAGTGCGTAGAGATTTAGAGAGTGTTTAATGAGTGTAGAGATTCAGTTTTGAGGATGAAAAAGTTTGGGATCTTTTGCAAAACAGTGTGAATATATTTAATCCTTTGAGTTATATACTCCAAACTGATATAAATAATTTTTTTTTTAAACAGCAGAAGGACTCAGAACAGATGAAAATATTGACAGAGAAGAGGTCATTGGGCCTAAGAATTGAAGAATAGGTTCCATTTGTATATTGCAACATGGTGAAGAGATCCATGGTCAGGTCATATGCAAAGAAGTGAGCAGAAACAGGCCCTGAAGTAATGAGGGGACATGGCCAAGAAAGTGAAAGTGTAACTGGGGTGGTAAACACAGAGACACTAGTCTGAGACCAGGGAGGAGATGGAGATGTGGTAGAGACAAAGACTTTGTTGTTTTGCTGGTGCAGCCGCTAACAGGATGGCTGGTACAAGGTAGGTGCTTAATAAATATTCTCTCAATAAATAATCTTGGGGATCAGCCAAATAGCTAGAAGATTCGAGGGTTAGATCCCGGGACCTGCTGTGCTGGCCCGGACCCTAGGGCGCACTGAGATGGCAATTGAGACTGGGCGTGGTGGGGCGCACCTGTGCTCCCAGCACTTGGGAGGCTGTAAAAAGATGGATCACTATGAGTCTGATCTAGTAGTGAGACCCTGAACACCCTGTAGACCCCTCCCTAAAATACAAATCATCATCATCATCATCATCATCATCTTGATACAAAGCATAAGGTTTTGTAAGTAATGGACAACTGATACTTACTGATGGTTTCACAGTTTGTCTTAGCAAAAGCTGCCCAAAATAAAATAGTTAAAATTTGCTTTTGTTGTAGTACTTAAACACTGGGAGGGGCCAGAGAAGTGGCTCAGTAGTATAAGTGCTTCTCTGGCAAGCCCAAGGGCCTGAGTTCAATCCCCGGTTCCACAAAAAAAAAAAAAAAAAACACTGGGAAATGTTTGAGGATACTGAGTTAGGTTAAAACCAAAGCATTATTATTTTCAAGAGACTCACTGAAATATAGTTTTTTGTTTGTTTGTTTGTTTGTTTGTTTTTTGGTCTTTTAAAGACAAGTCTCACTATGTAGTTGATGCTAGCTTTTAACTCACTGAGTAGCCCAGGCTGGCCTCAAAATCACAGAGATCCTCCTACCTCAGCCTCCCAGGTGTTAGGATTACAGGCAAGTACCACTAACCTGGCTTATAGCTTGTTATTCTAAAATTAATTTTTAAGACTTATTTTTCTTTAATCTTTTATTTATTTGGTACAGGGTCTCACTACACAGCTCAGACTCATAGTGATCCTCCTGTCTTAGCCTCCCCAATGTTGGGATTACAGGACTGCACCACCATACCTGGTTTCAGCGGCCAGCATGGCATGTAGTACTGGGGCTTGAACCTGGGTCCTTGCCTTTGCCAGGCAGGCACTTAGACCTCCAAGCTATCTCCCCAAACCTTAATTAATTTTCAAAGAAAATCTATGGCATCTATAATTGTGATTCCTTGGAGTCACTCTATATTTTTTTAATCATTTTCAAAAATTCAGTATATAATATTTCACCACTAAAAGCGTTCTGGTCTTTCAATAGATCTATGCTTTCTCAATAAACCATATTTCTTCTGCTCCTTAAGTAAAATACCTTTGAAATATCATATAACACCCCATAAATATGTATAATTTTATGGGTCAGCTAAAACAAATAACACTCATAAGTAATAAAACATTTTTAAATTTTATTCTAAATGTCTGATGTAACTAGACACAGTTTTCTACTTATAAATCACAGAAGACATGATATAGCTATGAATGTTTTAATGTTATTACCAGTCTAACCCACATTCTCCTTGGAATATATTTTATACATTTTTGGGTCTTTATATATGCTGCTTCCTTTATCTAAAACACCTTCCCCAAACTCTTCTTCTCACCTGTGATGTAGGAATAATGACATTGCCTTCTTCGTATAGTTGTTGTGTAGTTGCTTAACCTGACTGGGAAGCATTTGTTCAGTAAGGCAGTTAGGTGAGAGTTTGACATAGAGGAGTATTAACAAAGGTCAGCATTGTGCAAATACCACTTGTCCCATGGAGTGATTTGCTGTCTTCCGTAATTCTTTTGAACATTCCTTTATCTTATTGTTTTGTTACATATTTATCTATCCTAAATGATGAGATGAGATGGGGTACATAAAAGCAAGGAATGTGCTTTATTCTTCTCCAAAGTGCTTGGTACGATATAAAGCACTTACTGATTGCTTAATGAAGGGAAGATTCGGATAGCAATGGTGAAAACAATGACTTAGAATAAGTGAGTAATCTTTACTGCTTAGATTTTCCTAATTTGATAAGAAATTCCGAACTGTTCTATTTAACTATGAAGATTCAGTTCTGTCCTATTCGTCAACGTTGGCATTTCCTTAAGAGACAAGTGAATCGCCGCTTCTACCACGTACAATGTTAGCTTCTTTGATCTCGCAATAAAATAATTACAACAGTAGAAATAGCTTTATCAAATAAATACTTGAACCTCACGCCTCATCGGCTTGTAATGTTAGGATCTTGTCATTTATCTTGTTGATGTTTGTTCCCAAGCATAAACCTTTAAAAACTTTAGCATCCTGATCGACCCAAAATCAAGATTAGAAACACTCGTCATAGAGCTAGATTGTGGCGCCGCCCAGTGTTCATTTTTCACATAGTTAAATCCGGCGCTTGTGGACTTTCACTTTATTTTTATACTAGCCAAATAAAATGAAAAATATAAATACATTTAAAGTATTATTTGTATAAAATAATTGTAATAAAATAAGTATTTGTAAGAAATTGTAAACAAATATAAAACTAAATAAATATTGTCATACAAGAAATCATAAAATGTCATTAGAATTAATTAAAGATTTTGTTAGTATTTTGGCAACTGTTCTGCACATTTACCCTCCATTTAGTTTAGAGTCTTCCGCAGAACTGTAAATTTAATGTCCTGGTACAAAACCCCCTAATAAACTGGCAAAGACCCCCTTGTCTACTGGAACTGGAACCTTAACAGTCAGGATTAGGACCCCGGCTGGGCTCACGCTCCCCAGTGGAAGGGCATGCCCCTTCCGTACACAGCCTTCTAAACAATCGTTCTCTTTTTCCCCTCTCTTTTAAAACAAAACAATTTCCGGAAAAATAGATTGCAGTCATAAAGTAGAAAACAGTACTAGAAAAACGGAAATGTTTTGCTTTAAATACTAAAACCATTTGTTTACATTAAGAAATAGTTTGCCTTCAAATCACATAGTTGAAAAGAAGCCTGAACCATCGATCACAGGGAACATTACAGAGAAGAAATAAGGTGGACAAAACAATGGCATTAAACGTGAACACCCCTGCTTGGGAATTTTTGCTGAGTCATTTTTCAGGAAGTGGGCTGTCTGGGGAGATTTCTGCAGGAGGAACAATTGACAATATTTCCATATTAATAACCTCCACTTGCTTTATTGTTCTAAAAACTTTTGTTAATGAGTATTTTCCTGTTTGGTGAAAAAAACGTTAATCAAAAGACAACGTCCACTCTATTTGTATGTGTTTGGGGTTCTTTTCTTCTGTGATAGTAAATATATTTACATAAGAGCTAGCTAATTGTAAATCATCCTCATGCATTGAGCATAATATCAGGAAATATTTTTTCTATACTTTTTATTTTGCAGTGGAGCCCTCATACGCTAGGCAAGTACTCTGCGTTGAGCTATGCCCCAAGCTCTGAACTTTAAAAAGTAAAAGTATTCTATTAGGCTGGCCAAACAGCTCAGCAGATTAAAGCACCTGCAAGCAGGCGCAGGGGCCGGGGGTTCAATCCCCATGCCGGCCCCGCCCTGGGGCACCCTGAGACAATGATTGAGACTGAGCGAGGTGGCGCGCACCTGTAATCCCAGCTCTTGGGAGGCTGTAAACAGGAGGATCACTAGGAGTCTGATCTAGTAGTGAGACCTGAACACCTTGTAGACCCTTCTCCCCCCCCCAAAAAAAAAAGCATTCTATTGAAGAAACACATTCCTTAAAGTCAGTATAAATAATCATTTGGAATGCAGATTCCCTTTGAGGCAATAGCAAGGTTTCTACTCCATGGTTTGCAGCCATTGCTGCTCAGCTCCTTTTGAGAATTCCTTGCTATAACTCAGAGGAACAATAACCGGTTAGCCCCTTGGGAGACCAGCTAGGACTGGCCCCTCCAAAGCCCCTCAGAGCCCTCTCCAGAGAGCCCTCAGGACAGATCCCGCCAGTGCGTTCCCTGGAGACTCCTGAATGTCGTCACTTTTTGGTGTAGCTGGAAAGCACAGAGCCTCTCCCTTGGCAAATGAAGGTTGGTGACAAGGGTCAGAAACTGCCTGCTCAGGAAAGTAAATGGTGAAATCAGAATATTGTGTGATTAACATTGCTATTAATACAAAAAGATTCATGCTTGTGATCTGATTTAACATAAACATGCCTCCCACCAGGGGCCTAGGTGAGCCTGTTGTTCTGTTTTCTTTTTTTGGAGGATCGGGGGATTGAACTCAGACCCTGTGTTTGCCAGGCAAGCACTTATTCTATTGAGCCATCTCCCCAGCCCTAGGCAAACCTGTTGAGAAAGCCTCATTTCACAGACACAGTGCACTTTTCCTTTTGTACTAGAGGGTTAACCAAGTTTGTTCAGCCCTGCCGTCAGGCACCAGCGTGAGAGGCTAGCTTTGCACAGGTATCAGTTTGGGCCAGAGACTGCTTTTGGAGGGCTCGGGTTAAAATCCTACCTCTGCTACTTATTATCTATGTCATGTTGGGTGCTATCCCTTGAGTTTCCTTTTCTATATAGCAGATAAGCTCCTGTCCCATAAATTTATTGAATCAACTAATTATTGGGGAAAAATATTTCAGAACAGGACTAGAAGATGATACCCTATATAGAAGTATTTGTTAACCAGTATTATGCCATTGCTAATGACAGATCATATGTATCTTTGAGGATGATAAAACAAAAATGCTTCACTAAGTTACCCAGGTATGTGCCACGAAGCCAGGTTGAAGGTGTTTTTTTTTTTGTTTGTTTTTTTTCATTTTGTTTTTGTTTTTGTTTTGTTTTGTTTCAGTACTGGGAATGAAGCCAGGGTCTTTGTTCTGAGCTATGTCCCCACCCCTCTTTCCTATTTTGAGGCAGGTTTTTGCTAAGCCAAGTTGCCCATGTTGGGCCCAAACTTGTGATCATCCTACTGCAGCTTCCCCAAGTGCCGGGATGACAAGCAGGTGCCACCACACCGGATGACGATGATGTTTTGAAAGCCCTGACTTCTACTTGTGGACTGATGCACACTCTTACTATATAGTTATTTCCTGTGCACTCTTCTATGTTTTGTTAATTTACTCATGCATCATTTAAAGGAAAACTACATACTTAAAAGTCTACTTAGGTTTAGGGCCAGCGATATAGCTCAGCAGACTAAATGCTTGCTTAGGTAAGCGCAGAGGCCAGGGTTCAATTCTTGGCCCTGCATGCTGCACTGGCCCCACCAGCAGGAGCAATGAGCTGGCCATGGAATACGGGCGTGGTGGTGAGTGCCTGGAATCCCAGCACTAGGGAAGCAGAAATCAAGAGGATCACTACATGTCCAAGCTGCATAGTGAGACCCTGCTCACACACACAAAAAAATCTGCTTAGAAAATAAGTGCTTCCCTGGCAGGCACAAAGGTCTGAGTTCAATCCCTGGTTCTGGAAAAAAATTAAAAAAAAAAAAAAATCTACTTAGGGATAAGCCCTTGAGAACCAGAGTTTAGTGGGAAAATTTCCCTTATATTCCAACTTAATTTAAGGAGGGTGGAGTTTAGGATTGAGAAATCTGCAATCTACACCAGGGCAGCATGAACCCCTGCTGGGAGAATCACCTCTACTCCTCAGAGTCAGAATTTGCACACAAATCCTTCTTAACTATAGAGCTTATACCCACTGAGTGATATTGTCTTCTTGGCTAGGAGTTTCACAACCCAGGCCCAGCCCTTTTAAACTTGATTCCCAGATGCTCCCATTTGGCCTGTCATTCCAGAGGAACCACCTATTCATTCTGCCCAAGTTGCCAGAGTTTAATCTCTGGAGCAAAAGGTAGAATCAACAGTAGAAAAAGGCTCCAAATGCTAGGAAAGAATCTCAAAATAAAAAGCACCTGGCTGGATGTGATGGCTCAGCCCTGTAATCCCAGGTGCACAGGAGCCTGAGGCAGGAGGATTGCGAGTTCAAGGCCATCCTGGGCAACTTAGCAAGACCCTCTCTGGGAACAAAAAGAGGTGAGGACGTAGCTCACAGTTAGGCTGCTTGCCTAGGACACTGTGACCTGTGTTCACTCCTGAGCACACACAAAAAAGAAAAAGAATCATTAAATGCCCTTTAGTATTACCTGCTCTGGTTTGATATTCCCCAACAATCACTAAAGAAGGACTATACTATTTTTTTTCCATTTAAGTATTTAATCATATAGCATATTTAATCAATCAAACTTTTGCAATAACAATCTTTATTTCATACAAAAGTAGTATGTTTCACTAGGATAAAGGAAATGTACATTCATATCTTGAATACCATTATTTCATATGATTTATACCACAGATAATTTCTATGAATGAGATTTCCTAACATTTGAATATTTGCCTGCATGCTTGTAGGAAGTTTCTGTAGTCTTTTCTTGCTAGGAATTCCAGTTCTTCGGAAATCTTCCCTTTCTTTCAGGTATTCCATTTTACATTCTTCATAAAATGCTGAATCATTACAGTAAGCAGTTAAGCATTCTTTCAATGTAGAATTTTCTTTCAACACTTTACTACCATTAGGATTCCAGAGTCTTTGCAACCTTTGGTAAAATCTTGAACTTGTTCAGAACACCTTTCTCTGGCCTTTTCTCTCATTGTTTTAGGAATCAAAACATCTTTTTCAGCATGTCTGAGGTGCTGATCTGCGGGGTTGAGCGCCATCTCGGTGGGCAGAGAAGGTGGCCGGTGGTGGCTGCGGGGCAGGGACGGGGGCGGGGAGGAGCCTGGCAAACGCGGGCACCCACCTCTGCCCGTGGGAGGAGGAGGAGTGCGGCAAAATGGAGCCAGAAGGACTACACTACGAAAAAAGAACACTTCCATTTTCTTATAGTTTTTCTTCCTATGCCCCTGGCTTCTCTTCAGCTTTCTTCCCAAATTCCTCTTCATCAGTTTGTCCTTTAAATATAGTGGTTCCCAGGCTTCTGTTGTCAGTTCACTTTTTTTTTTTTTTTTTTTTTTACTTTACACACTTAATAGTGTTTATGTTCTACTTGTAGGCTGTCAAGTCCCACGTCAAAATTTCTAGCTGTACGTTTCTCCTGAGCTCCAAGCTTTATTTCTAGCAACCCGTATACTATCTCCACCAGAATGCCCCATCCCATTGGATGTCTCCAGAGGTCACAACATTTCCTCTCTTCCTTTGTTTCAGACACTTCTTTGTTGCTGGGACGAAGCATAGCACCCTCCACCCACCACCGAAAGGAGGAAATGCTCTCTTGGGCTCATGAAGCCAGCCACTCGCCTTGTGTGGCTGGCCCCAACCAAGGCACAAACTGGAAGGCAGAGCAGTAGGGTGGGAAAGAGGAAGCTCAGCCCGTGACAGTGGGAAGCATCGACAAAGGAGAAGCCTGAGACAAGAGGACTTCACTTCAGGTTTTATGCCCAGTAGCCTCCCTCCAACCAGGCCCCACCTTCTAGAACTCTTCACTGGATGAATCCATGGATTGCTACAGAACCCCTGTGATCCAATCACCCCCACCCCAGGACCCATCTCTGAGTCCCTTGAAAGACATTCTAGATCTAAATCCTAATGTTCCTCTTTCAGCACTTTTCTTCGTGAGCTAAACCACTATCTGCTAATGATAATGCCCCCAGATGGATATGCCCAACCCCCTCTTGCTCTCCAAATCTATCTCTGCCCAGGAGTAATCTGTTAGCTCTGACCTGGGTAACTCTGGGTGTTTACCCATGCTGTTCTCTCTGGAATGGTCTTCTATATAGCTCCCTCATACACAAATCTCTATGCATTCTGCAAGACTCAATGCAGACAGTCTCTTCCTCAAAGCCACTCTAGGTTGGGACTTACATACCTCACATAGGACATAATTTGAATGAAAGACATATATACTTTATTTCTAATACTAAATGCTTTGAAAACCATCTCTGAGTGTTATTTATCTTTGTAGTTCTTATAAGCACTTATTATTATTATTATTATTATTTTGTACTTTAAGGACGGGTCTACAGGGTGTTCAGGGTCTCACTACTAGATTGGACTCATAATGATCTACCTGCTTACAGCCTCCCAAGAGCTGGGATTACAGGCTAATGCCACCACACCCAGTCTCAATCGCCATCTCAGCTCGCCCCAGGGGCGGCCGGCATAGCAGGCCCAGGGATTGAACTCCAGCCCCTGCACTTGCTTGCAGGCACTTTAATCCACTGGGCTATTTGGCCAGCCCTCTTATAAGCACTTATAAACAATAGGACCTCATATCTAGAAGTCTTCAATAAATGCTTGTTGGAATAATTAATTAAATTAATGTAGTAAAACTGAACTATTGTACTTTAGGGTGGTGAGTTATTTTTCCACTACTTCTTTGTCTTTGAATTTCCCATTACTTGATTTCACTTTTCCGGACTGGTCACTAGTCAGAAATTTTGATGTCAACAGTCTATCTCACAAAATTTCTGGGAGTAAATTTATCTTACAAATCTTGAAAAAATCTAGTCCCTTCAAGGACAACTATTGTAGAATTGTAAAAACTTGGAGAATGACTAACAAATTCCTTCATTTCAAACATACTACAGTAAAAAAGAAAAGTTTCCATTTATACCAGGTTTTACAGGGTTATGGTTCAATAGGTGATCTGTATGCTTCCTTTTGACTCCTAAACACATGTGTTCCTTTGTTTCTCAGGAAGCAATCATCATGCAGCTATGGAAATCAGCAAGTGCAAAGGAAATGTTGCAGGGAATAATGAAGCCAACTAACTCAACTCTACAAAAGTCGGTCACATCCTAAAACAATTAAAACACAGCCATCCACAAGCTCTTAAAGGAAGTGTTGATCAGTGCTTGGTATTTGGATAATAACTTGTACAATGTGTGAAAGCATTTAAGTAAAGTATTTAAAGCATTTATAAAATGTAAGACATTATCAAGACCAATGAATGAAGAATATTTGTTGAGTGACTACTATAAAGTAAGCCCTTTTGTATATATTCCCTCATCTTATCTTCTCAACAGCCTTATGGAAAATCTATTTTCTGTATTACTTCCATTCTATGAATTCTTTAAAAAAACTTATACTCTGAGGGTTTAAATGCCTTCTCTAGAGAGTAGTGTGAGACAGCACTTGAGGAACCTTTTCTTTCCACCAAACAGAATTCATCTTAAAGATGAAAATTTCCATATTGCCTGGCCTGAACCTCCAAAGGGATTCAACACAAAGCCCAGCTTGGGCATCATAGCAATTTAGCAAAATCCTGTCTCAAAACAAAGAATAAAAAGGGTTGGGTGTAACTCAATGGGAAGACCTTAACTCCCATTCCTCCTCCAAAACAAAACAAAAGAATAAATTAAAATGAACAAAGCAAAACAGAAAACTCAACGCAGAGCAAACTATCTCCCAACTTTTCATATTTGTAACCATTTCTCTCTCAGCCTAATTAGGCTCATGATATAAAATCTTGGAGGTAGAGTTGTGATCTGGAAGTTTAAGACTTCAATCACAAGTAACAAAAAAGATCAAGGATATACATTGCGTTTTTGTTTTTGAGTTATTTTTAGGCATCAGTATCACATTGATCAAACTCTGATACTATAGACAATCATTTTATTCTCTTTTCCTTTTTATAATTTTTATTTTAAAGGAATAAAAAAACAGATAAGACATTAGAAACTATATAATCTCAAAAAAAGACACCCACAAGATCATAGGTATTCAACATTGGTTGTTATATTGCATATTGCTGTCTTCAGCACAGTTGCTCAGATTGCAGATATAAGCATGTAAAATTGGTCAAAATAAAAAATTTAACCATTCATTGATCCCTTAAAAAAACTGATAGGAATTAGTAGTACAGTCATCTTAGCTATCCTGTGCATATACATACATAACTTTTCCTCTTCTTTTTTTTTTTCCTTTTCCTCATCCTAATTGCTCATTCCTTTTGTGCAGTTCCTTTCCCTTTTACTATATCTACTGCACCTCTCAGAGTTCATTTACTCTTTCAAGTTCTTACATTAGGGAGACAATAAGATGTTTATACATGGGTCTGATTTAGTTCACTGAAAGAGTATGGTCTCTAGCTGCATACTTTTACCTATAAAAGTCTCAAGTTTTGTTTTTGTTTTTGGGAAGGGTCTACAGGGTGTTCAGGGTCTCACTACTAGATCAGACTCATAATGATCCGCCTGTTTACACCCTCCCAAGAGCTGGAATTACAGGTGTGAGCCACCACGCCCAGTCTCAATTGCCATCTCAGTGCACCCTGGAGGCAGAGCCGGCACAGCAGGTCCAGGGATTGAACCCCTGGCCCCTATATCTGCTTGCAGGCACTTTAATCTGTTGAGCTATTTGGCTGGCCCTCAAGTCTTTTTTTTTTTTTAATTGAATTTAATTTTTATTAGAATTTAACTCTAAATTAAATAATGTAGAAGTGTCATAAACAGATATTTGGTTGCAATTTTTATATTGAGCAAATATAAATTGATTAAAACATTATTTTTGACATGCTCACATACACAGACATTGGGGTTAATGTAGGTTAGAAGGAGTCAACCAAATTAATGTTTGTTAATTACTAAAATATTATCTATTGATAACATAATATTATTAAATTTCAACTATTTCCATT
>NW_004524622.1:8565358-8566589 GCF_000260255.1 Octodon degus
TGCTATGATATTTTAAATTCTTCTGGAAAAATACCCAGAAGGGTAATAGCTAGGTTGAAAGGGATCTATAATCCTAGTTTTTTGAGGAATCTCCACAGATTTCCATAGTGGTTGTACCAGTCAGCACTCCCACCAACAGTGGATAAGGGTTTCTTTTTCCCCATAGCCCCTCCAGCATTTGTTATTGGTTGATTTTTTGATAATAGCCTTCTTTCTGGGGTGAGCTAGAATCTCAATATTGTTTTTAATTTGCATTTCTGGAATGACCAGTGCTGTTGAACATTTTTTTCATATATTTATTTATTCTCTTTTTCAGATAATAAAGCTGGTAATATTTTAATCTTTGTAAAGATCTGAAGTTGTGTTGTATAAAAATTTGTCTTGTGATACTGTTTCAGTGGGGGAAGCTGACAGTTGTAACAGTGCTGTAATCCTTAACATCTCAAAGTAATGGAGTTTTTATCTTTAGTGGAAACATGTGGACTCTGTCTCATTACTTTATAAGCCATACTTTATATTTAATGCAAATTATATTATTTATCTAATTTCTCATGTTAAAATTCCAGATGTGGACTAGGGCCACTTAGGACTGGTGTGGCAGGTCCATCAAATCACCAGATGCTCAGATTTCTTCTGTTTTTCTGCTTTCCATCCTTCCCAGTGGTTCCCATCTCCATCACAGGATGAAAAGCTACTCTGCAGCTGCAGCTACAAAGACCCCCATTCAGGCAGCTGGAAGGAGCATGAGAGAAGGACCAAAGGACAGCTGTTTCCAAGATTCTCCCTGGAAAACCCATGGAGAAACTTCTGCTTATTTCCTTGGTTGTGGCTTAACGACATGGCCCCACCTATCTGCATATGAGGCTGATCTAAGGAAGAATAGAAAGGACAGAGAAATGAATACAGGGAAAATTTATATAGTTGCAGGCACAGTAGATGAAGGAGTAGAGGACTAGAAAGACCCATATAAATGATCAAAGTTGAAGAATAATTTGGTTTGGATCTAGGGTCTGCTACTTACCAGAAGTAGCAGAGCAGAGAGATTGCCTAGAGGGTAACAACATGGCAAAACGTGATCAAATTCTGACTACACTGAAAGAGAAAACCAACTGGATTTGCTAGTGGATTAGAATGCAAGGTATAAAAGACTGAGGAGGGGCAAGGGGAGATGGCTCAGTAGAATAAGTGCTTGCCTGGCAAGCGCAAGGGCCTGATTTCAATCCCTGGTTCA
>NW_004524622.1:8566764-8580680 GCF_000260255.1 Octodon degus
GGGAGATGGCTCAGTGGAATAAGTGCTTCCCTGGCAAGCACAAGGGCCTGAGTTTAATCCCTGGTTCTGCAAAAAAAAAAAAAAGTGGAAAGACTGAGGAGTTCAGGGTAACACCAGGACTTGGTTTGTTTAAGCAGCTGGAACACTGGTGTTACTACTTCTGGGAAGGGGGCACAACAGGAGGAGCAAGTTCAGGATGGGAATGGAAGCTCAGAAGTCCAGATGCACAGGAAACATCCAACAGCGGATCCTGAGTGAAAGTTGCACATAGCACACACAGTCTGGAGCACAAGGAGGTGGTACAAACAGGACATGAATATATTTACAAGTAGTCAGTATATAGATGGTAATTAAAGTCCTGAGATTAAATGAAATCATCAAAGTACTAAGTATAGGTGAAAAACAGAAGTGCTACAAGGACTGAGCCCCCGGGGCACTCCACCACAGAGCATCCAAGGCACAGAAAACTCACAGGCTGCAGGCAGAGCCAGAGAACTACAGAAAGCCCTGAGTTCAATCCCTGGGAGGGAGGGAAAAAGGTAGAGGGGAGGGGAGGGACAAGGAGAGGAGGAAAGGAAACAAGAAGAACAACCAGAAAAGCTGGGAGGCTGAGGCAGCAGGATGGCTTCAAGGCCATCCTAGGCTACACAGTGAGCTCAAGGCCAGGCTGAACTACATAGCAAGACCTTGTTGAAAGAAAGAAAGAAAGAAAGAAAGAAAGAAAGAAAGAAAGAAAGAAAGGCAATGAAGTGGAGGAGAACCAAGAAGGTAATGGAAGCCAGATGAAGGAAGCGTTTATTAAAAGGGGGAGATCGTTCAAAGGCCTGGAAATAATATGAGGGTTGCCAAGTGCCCACTGCTCTGCTTTGGTTGCCTTATAGATGTAATTTCATTGGATGAAGGAGGTAAAAGGAGGGGAAAAAAAGATGAAAAGAATAGAAACAACATTTTTGAGGAATTTTTCTGAAAAGGGAAGGAGAGAAATGGTAGGTACCCTAGAAGAGGAATTGAGATTAAGAGAATTGTGCTTTGTTTGGTTTTGCTTGCTTGCATGCTCTTTCTTTCTTCTTTCTTTCTTTTCTTTCTTTCTTTCTTTCTTTCTTTCTTTCTTTCTTTCTTTCTTTCTTTCTTTCTTTCTTTCTTGGTACCAGGAGATCAAACTCAGGACCTTGCTCTTGCCAGGCAGGGGCTTATGCCACTCAGGGACCTCTCCAGTCCCCTTTGCTTTGTTTTGTGATGAGGCAACATTTACACAGCTCTGGGAAAGATGGCTGGCCTTGTGCAGGAGAGGGGAGGCAGCCTGCAGTGCAGCTGGTGACTGAATGGGTGGGTGTCATGTGCAAGCACAGGTGTCAGCCTTTGCAGAGCCAGAGAGTTTGTAGAAATGAGCAAGAAAGAAGGCAAAGTCCGTGCACACCGATGCTGGTAAGTAGCTAGATGAATTTATGTGCACTTGGGCAGTTACCTTCCTGTGGCTTCTATTTTCTCAATATATAGAGTGCAGGGTCACTTTGGCAAACTGACAAGAAAACATGCCATAGTCCTCCTCCAGCACAGTGAGGAGGGAAATGAATAGTACAGTTGCCGAGAAGCTCTGCGGGTTCCCTAGACATGGGCGAGCAAGAATGAGGCCAGCTTCTCAGCTGGGTTCAACTGTGCAAGTGAAGCAGGAGAAGGTCTGACCCAGCAAAGGCTCTAGTTCAGCCAAATTGGTATAACAAAGGGAGCAGGACATGGGAGTCAATGGATTTTCAAGGGAGTGATTAAAATGTTCAACCACAGTTGACCTAGGCTAGAAGGGAAGTAAGGAAAGAATGACTGAAAGGGCAAGTTACAGTAGCAGAATCAGTGGCTTGGGGGTTCCAGTAGAGTTGAAGGGTGGTCAGCATTTACAGAGTGCTTGTGCCCCCTGAAGAGCTTGATTTACACAAATCTAAGCCTTGATGACCTCTACAGATGTCTAAAACTAAGGGACTTGCCACTGTGAGGTTGCCCACCAAAAATAAATAATCAGCTTTCATCTGGGCCTTCTTAACCACTGAGCTGCTGCACAGAGTGACCTCCTAAAGTGTCACACTCAAAACCCAGTTCCTGAATCCCAATTTTCATGTACTTCTTGCCATTTTCTGCAAACAGCAAAGCCAAAATTCCAGCAGGCTCTCTGACATGGCAGAATGCCAGGGCAACCAAAGAATCCATACTTCCTAGAGCTCAGCCTAGAACTGAGCATCAGAGTCTGGCAGTCTGCGGTGTTACTCAGTCTGCAGGGTGAGGCTGCATGTGTCCTGGCAGCAGCTCATTAAAGCTGCTCCACAACTAACAAGGCTCCTCTTTCCTGATTTGCACTCTCACCCTGGGTGTGGAATGAAGCAATAAATCAGAACTGCTTCTTGCCAGGTTTTTTACACAGGAACAAAAAGAATCCAACACCTGGGACATGTACAAGAAAGGAACAAAGTACTCCAAGTCAAACACCTCAGGAAAAGCTGCATGAGCAAGTTGCCAGAGCCTGGTTTTTCCAGCCAGTGACTAACAAACGTGCTTTCGAGCATCTCTATGTTATTGACTGACACAACAGAAACATCACAATCAAAGAGCTCTTTGCAGGTAGGGGCTGAGTTCCAAAAGGCATTTGCACAATTCATGCTGAAATCCTCTTTTCTCTTTCTCTTTCTGCCTAGGAAAACCCAGTTTCTTTTAGTGTCTAAATTGATGACCCCATAGCTCCGGATATCCGGTTTCCCTAGTATGGAAGCCTTCAGTCTGCATCTTAAAGTATTACAGCTTTATCTTGACTGGGTACTGTGGACCTGGAAGAGAGGAAATGGTCAGTTAATGGTCTTTCTTACTTTTTTAAAGTAAGAAAAAAAGAAAGAAGAAAAAAGATCCTTTTTAAGGATCTCTCAGCAATAAATACAGCATCAGCTATCCAGAGATTCTGAAAAAATGTCAGTACATTTACTTAATTATAATGAATAAACCCAGCAAGTAATGTGTTTTGATTTCTTGAACTTAAAAGAGAAAAGAGATCATTTGAAATTATAAGTGTCAAATACTGCTTCTTTTTCACTCTTTAAGTCCTATAGTACTTACAACATAATTGTCACAGTTCCCAAATCCCAAGTCTTTAAAATTGTTGAACTAAGATTATTAGGTAAAGATTTGTCATCAGAGAATGAACTAAAATCAGAATGTCTTGCTCCTGTAAGTTAAAAAGAACACAACCTTTAATGGTTCTTTTTAGTGTGGGGTTGAGTAATATTTAAAGCACTAAACTGTCTCTTTAGTATTTGAGGGGATAAGGTTTGGAGTTCATTGTGTTGACTGTCTTTTGAAAGATTAGATAGTTTAGTTAGGCTCCTACTGGCCATGTAAATGTCTCAGTGTTTATTGACTGTCTGCAGTCATTATCAAAGACTCAGAACACAATCGACACCTTGTAAACAGAAATCCCATTATTTTTGTGGCACTGATAAGATTCACCAAGAATTTAATTTTTTTATGATTGATTGCCCAGTTAAAGGTATTAATTCAGTACAAAATAGTACAAATGAGTATGAATTCAGTCAACAAACTGGCGCTTTTTTTTGAAACTATAATTTCTTTTTGCTTGCAGGTGGTAGAAATAATTTCTAAATATATAAAAGGTAAAATAAAGTAAAAATATTATTTAAGTACATTTTAATACGTTATACACATTTCTATTCATACTTAAGTGATCTATAAAAGCATTTATGTGTTCTTGGGAAGATGCCTTAATTCTTTCAGTACAGAGAAACAAAAACTATAGTGTGTTAATTTAGTTTGAGACACATTAAAAAGACATTTGCTGGATGTTTTGTGAATATATTTTATTTTATTTTTTGCAGTGCTAAGGATCAAACCCAGGCCTTCATTCATACTAAGCAAGTGCTCTGTCACTACACCTAGCTTATAGCCTGCATTTTATTTTATTTTTTTGGTGGATCGGGATTGAACTCAGGCCGTTGCACTTTCCAGGCAAGCACTTATTCTACTGAGCCATTTCCTGAGCCCCAATAGCCTGCATTTTAGAATGCCCTTAATGAAAATAAAATTGAAGGGGCCGGGGAGATAGTTCAGTGGAATAAGTGTTTGCCTGGCAAGCGCAAGGTCCTGAGTTTGATCCCTGGTACCAAAAAAAAAAAAAAAAAAAAAAGAAAAGAAAAAAGAAAAAGAAAATTGAAAAGGTGTACAGTAGGTATGCTTGACCACAGGTAAGACCCATGGATCAATGTTAGTTTACTCCAACTTGGGTGATTTCTGATAGTGGATTGCCATTCAAACATTGGTTGCATGACAGATACAAACGTGCCTTCCCTGGGAACCTGCATGACAAAGCTTCAGGAAATTATGACTTTGACATCATTCAAAGTTTAATCACAGCAAGAAAGAGCCTTGTGGCAGGAAGTCTTTGAAAATATCCAGCAGAAAGACAAAACTGAGATTAGGCCATTTTGTCTGAGAGAAATGGAAAAAGGGTCCCCCTGAACCTTTGATTTAGTGCATGTAAAATATACAGTGTTTGGTGCAAAGCACGAAATCTGCCATGAAGCCACCAGACCTCTCTACAACTTCAGCTCTCTATTGTGCCCAGATCATTCCTGCTCCACACCCTGCACCTTCATACCCCAGGGCCTTTGTTTTTGTTTCCTGCTCCCTCACTCCTGCCATAAAGCTCCTCATCAATCTGCAAGTCCAACCTCGGCTCCTCTGCGATTCTTCCTTTACAGGCTCCCACATCCAAGTGGCCCACTTACTCTGATGTATTCAGACACCTAACAGTTGCTTCAGATATCCCACGTAGAAGCACCTAAAAGGCAGGACACAGGCCAGGGAGATGGTTCAGTGGAATAAGTGCTTCCCTGGCAAGTGCAAGGGCCTAAATTCAATCCCTGGTTCTGCAAAAAAAAAAACACGAAAAAAAAAAAAAAAAGCAGGACTCAATCTTTCTCTGCTTCTTCTAATATCCCAGGGTCTGGAATATACTAGATGTTTAATAAATATACAGATCAGAAGGAAGCAAAGCCCTTATTTATACCTTTGTTCACAAACACATCATTTCTTTTAATAGGAAGTTAGCCCATCCTCCAGAGCCAACAGCTTTTTGAAGATTTCCATGACCAGTGGGCTCCCTCTTCTTTAAAATCTCATAGCATCTAAGTGAGAAGTGCACACTTGACACTTAGCAGAGTATGTCCTCATAGTAACTGTGTTTTTGTATCTCTGGGCTATTTCCCCAACCACAGTCAAAGAGCTCTTTGCAGCCAGGGACTGGGTCTTCAACCTCTTATATCACCCACAATGTTGCTGCTGCTCCCTTTGGAGTTGTTACCTAGAGTGTGCTCATTACAGAGGAGATGGGGGGACAGGATGTCTGAAAGGGAGAACTAGAAGGTTATTTGACAGGGTTGGTGAAGGAGGTACTTTCCTAACAGCTCAGACAAAAAAATGAGCTCAAGCCATAAGGAGCAGGAGGCAGACTCCACCCCCAAATCTTCAAGCGCCTCAAAGGCAGACAAAGCCAGCCCATCAAGTGTTAATGAAGGCTGAGTGGAGGCTGCACGTAGGCCATTGAGAAGCCTGGACTGCTTAAGAAGCATAGGTGCAGTTACTGAAGACAAACTCCTCAAGGGAGAGTGAGTTGTAGGAAAAGAACTTACTAAGCACCAATTATGTGCTCAATATTTGATATACACACACTTTAACAGCTTCATTGAGTTATAATTTATATACCACAAAATTCACCCATTTAAAACAGAGTTCAGTGTATCCACAGAGTTGGGCAACCCACACAATCGATTTTAGAATATTTTCACCACACCAAAAAGAATCCCCACATTCATCAGCAGTCACTCTATTCCTCTTATACCATCACCCTCCCACTACTTCTAACTATATTCAATCACTCATATGCTCTGTTTTTACAGGTTTTCCTGCTTTGAAAGTTCATGAAAAGTGCAGTACAGTATGGTTTTTGTGTCTGGCTTCGTTCAGGTATCATATTTTTCAAGGTTCATCTACATTGTAGTATGTATCAGAATTCATTTGTTGTCAAATAGTATTCCAGGGACCGGGGAGATGGCTCAGTAGAATAAGTGCTTGCCTGGCAAGCACAAGGGCCTGAATTCAATCCCCAGTTCTGCAAAAAAAAGAAAAAAAAAATAGTATTCCATTGTACAGATGTATCACATTCTCTTCATCCATTTATTAATGGACGGATCTTTTGGGCTGCTTGTTTACATTCTTTTATTTATTCTTTATTTTGTATGTTTGTCTGCATATAGAGAGGAAGTAAAAGCATATCCATGTCCTGTGGATGTCAACTGTAAACCGATGTCTACTCTCAACCTATTTATAGGATTTTTCCATCCCTGCCCTGCTGGAGAGAGGATTTATGGCAGTGAACCAAGAATCTTCACCAAAATATTGGGCAAGATTTTCCTCCACAAATGAAATGTGAAATTATTGGAGAAAAAAAAAAAAGAAAGAATAGGATTGTTTGGTTGGTCGATTAGCTGGTTGGCCTTTGAAACAAGGTCTCACTACATAGTTCAGGCTGGCTTTGAACTCACTATGTAGTGCTGGCTGATGCCAAGCTAGCAGCAATCCTCCTGCTTCTGCTTTCTAAGTGTTGGAATTATAGGCATATAATCCCATTAGAGGCCATCTCACCTGGCTTTCTTTCATTTATTCTTTTTAATACTCCTGGGAGTTAGGTGTCAGATCCTCATTTTACTGAACTGAGGTTCAGAAAGATGAATTATGCTGCCCTTGCTTATAAATAATGGTGCTGGAATTGAACTCAGAGTAGCCTGAGTCCAAAGCCCATGTTTAAACATCATCTGTGCTATTTGACAAAAATAGTCAGTGGAAGGACATAGACCACACCAAATTCCATAGACCCACAGAGATCGCTGATGCCCCCCTTCAAGGCATTTAGCTGTAAATAAAAATATGGAATAGTGTACTTGTAAATATCCATGAGCTCTGGAGCTAGCCAATCTTAACATACTAGCTCTGTACGATAGGGCAGTTTGCTTAATTTTTTTTGAGCACTAATTTCCTCTCCTATAAAAATGTAGGTAATTCCTACCTTATAGGATTGTTGTGAAAATCAAATGAGTTGACAATATGAACATACAGTAGGTGATTAATATATGGTTACTATCATTATCATTACTATTTGCCACTGTTGGCAAAAGTAAATTTCAATCTCTCTCTCTCTCTCTCTCTCTCTCTCTCTCTCTCTCTCTCTCTTTGTCTCTCTGTCTGGGGGGATGACTTGTGGATATGTGGAGGTGGGGAATCTAGGCAGAAACCTCTAGTGGTTACAGAGAGATAAGAGGCAGGAACTCAGGTGAGAGGTCAGTGGTACAGATATAGATTTGGAGTTATCAGCATGGAGGTGAGGGTTAAAGCTATGACAACTTTTCAGATAGAACCAGAAAGAAAATAAAGAAATTAATCTAGTGCCTGTGTCTTGGGATGCCCACAGTCAAGGCCCAGCAGAGAAATAAGAAGAGGAAAGGGTCAGAAACAAGGATTTAGAGGGGCTGTAGTGAGACCAGAATAGCATTTGATTTTGAAGCATGGGGGGGAAAAGATATTTGAGAAAGGGACAAGAGGTAACAAAGAAAATTGAGAAGGTTTAACTGTAAAAATTTTCCTAATAATGAGATCTGAGACTAGAACCTTAAATTTGGCTGTGAGGAAGTCAATGATTGCCTTCAGGGCTGAGCATCTCCCCCCCTCCATACACTCCTGAATCTATTACTTGTTAGTTATTTTGGTTTTTAGCATCCAGAGACTATCTATAGTGCCTCTATAGCAGTGTGCTAGGCCTCTGAGACATGTATGGACAAAGCCAACCCTTTGCTACACTAAGCATGACCCAAAATAGAAGTCCAATGTTCTGAGGACATTGTGTAAGTAAGTTGGGCCCAGCGGGGAAAACCAGAGCTCCACCGCACTGTGAAAGAAGGAGGATAAAGCGCTGGCACATTAGGAAGACACTAAAGTACAACATCAAAAGCAGGTGGAATGAGAGGAAAGGTTTTCTAATTTTATTAGGGAAAAAGAAAAGGCAGCTGCATCTGGGTTGGCTTGTTTGATTAAAATGTCAGCTAGAGGTTTCTTCTTTTTCCATCGGTTTATACTTTTTTTTTTTTTTTTCCCAGAATCAGGGATTGAACTCACGCCCTTTCACTTGCCAGGCAAGTGCTTATTCTACTGAGCCATTTCCCTGGCCCCTTATAGTTAAGATGTTGTTACACTGAGTCTCTCAACTAACGAAACTTAAGATGAATCTGTAAAGTTGATTTTCATTTTAAGTGCATATATACTTGAAATTAATATTAATACTAATAGTTGTAGTATTAATACCAAGAATATTACTAGCATTATTAATTGTTATCAGTATTCATCATTTCTCCCTTCTTCAAAGGTCTCAAAGAACCCAAAATTTTTTCTTTTAGAATTTTGAGTAAAACGAATACTTTAAGAAAATGCAGTTTGTCCTATAGCTGTAGTCCTTTTGACTCACGACAGAAACTATAAAGATTTCTCCTCCTTCATTGCCCAAGTTCCAGCCAAATTAACCCTCATTGGAGAAACAAGTTAGGAAAGAGGAGCAAGCAAGCTCTCATGACTTTCCCTGTCGCCGTAATTCCTACTTACCACTAACATGAATAAAGAACAGCTTCCACAAGTTATTTCACAACCTATGGCTAGGCAATAGAAAATAGATAGCATAGAAATGGGAATGATAAAGTTAAATAAGTCCAGAAACCCAAAACTTAAAAGGAGAAATAGGGATACAACTAAGATTAAATAATAAAACAAGTTAACACTGAAAAAGCAAAATGAAAAATTTAATAATGAGGCTGATAAGATAGCTTAGCAGACTAAATCTCTGCTTAGGCAAGCTCAGGGACCAGGGTTCAATCCCCAGCACCACAGGCCACACTGGCCCTAACCCTGGGTGCACTGAGCCGGCCACCGAGTCAGGGTGTGGTGGCACATGCCTCCCAGCACTGGGGAAGCTGAGACAGGAGGATTGCTATGAGTCCAAGCTGTGTAGCGAGACCCTGTACCAAATAAATAAATGTTTTTTAAAAAGACATGTTCATGAGGCCTCAGTTTGCCTCTTGTAGTAAAAGTATTGAATTGGGTCTGTGACTCTAAGCCTATGGTTTGTATAAGAATCACAATAAGTAGCTAGTTTAAAAAATATTAGAATCCAGCTAGAAGAATAAATGTAACACTATGAAAAATCAATGATATGGTTTTATATTCTACCTGTAAACATCCTTTAAGAAACTTTTTGATGAAATACCAAAAAATTAACAATTTCCTGGAAGTGCTATCAGGATAACCTCTCTGCAGGAGACCAGACTTCAGCTACAATAGCATGTCACAGCAGATGTAATGCTGAAGAAACAAGAGGGGCTAGCTGTTCTCTACTAAGCCACATATTAAGAAGACTTGCAAAAAATATAAAATGATGCCACTATTCTCATTAAATTACTTGTTTTGAAAAATATAATTATTTCATAGTACATGGTGTGTATATACTAATGTGTAATGATTTTATTATTGGTACTCTATTTTATTGATTGATTGATTGATTTTGTCTTTTTGAGACGGAGTCTGGCTATTGCCACTCAGGTTGGCCTTGAGCTCACTTTTAGACCCGACTGGTCTTGAACTCACAATGATCCTCCTGCTTCAGCCCCCTCCAAGTGCCAAGATTACAGGTGTGCACCACCACTCCATATATTGTTGCTAATTTAAAATAGACTAATAAATACTATTTTAAAAAAATTAAATGCCAATTCCAAATTTCTCAAAACCACCCCACCACCATGACTACCAAGGGTTCTGGCTCAGGGAGAATAAGCCTGAGAGGGAAGTGTTCATTCCATATTATTTACCCAGGTAATAACCGCGCAGGTGTTTGTCAGCCTGCACTTTGTACATGAGCTAAGGGCCTTACCTGTAAACAGAAAGAAGCAAGGGAAATATGTTACTTTAGAGTCAATGGAGATTTCAAATGGTATTTTAGTTTTCTCTGAGTATATTTCAGGGCCAGTCACGTGGCCTCACCAAAGACAAGCTTTTTGAGTTTGAATGCCTTCAAGTGTCATGGCTCCTTTACCTGTCCTTAAGCTTACCTTTTTGGCTGCTGCATTTAGCTATGTTTGAACTCAGTGTTTCCTTTGGTAAAGCTGTTCCCCATTATACCAATTTATCAAAGGATTTATAACCTTTAAGGTAAAGGTCTCTGAAACAGGGCCCTAAGGATGAGCCCCACCATAGACACATTAAAAGCACTTCAGGTACATTAATGTCTGCAGCCCCAGGATTTATTGTGGCATAGTAAAGCCTCTCTTCAGAAAGTATACTCTTAGTTCCATTTATCCCACAGCCTTTCCCAGAAAGAGATTAGAAGTAAAATGATTTGAGATAGAATCAAAGAATTCCATCTCTTTAATTACTGTGTTAAACACAGGAACATCTAATACAAATATTTGGCTTTGTGGTCCAGCATTGGCTCTAAGGTCACCCAGAAGAAATTTACAGGGATCTCTAAAGGCCCTACACAATGACTGCCTTGGGTTATGACTTCTTGAATTGCTCTTCATTCCCAATAGCACTACATTTAGACTTAAATAAAATTTGCTGAATTGGGGCACAGTTCTGGTTAAAATGTTTAAACTTTGCTTTAAATGAGTTGTGTCTTCGAAGACTTATTGTTTTGTAGAACGGGACACCACCTTTACAGTGTTAGCTTTTCTTGCACAGTCTAATGACTCACTAATTTAAAAATGTTTTCTGGATAGATGCCAGGCTATCTTATTAACATGGGAAGGAGAGAAAACAGAAATCTATTTGTAGAACATTTTAGGTTAGTACAGTTTTATGTTGCCTAATTTATAATTAAATATATTCTGTACATAATCTTATTAAATGCTGTGGTACAGAAGTCTCCAGTCATGCACCTATACATGAAAACCTGCCTCGCAAATGAGAATTGATGTTTTATTCTACAGCATTTTACACGCTAGGCTTGGGACCACCTGTCTCCAAGGTGCCAGATTTTTCCTTGCCTGAAGTGAGAGGCAGCTGTGCTGAGAAGGAGAGGAGACAAAGGAACCTCCCTTGACCAGGACAGATTGTGTGGGACAAGAAGTAAGGGAAAAGGCCTGGGCCATGCTGTGGAGCAGGAGGGTAAGTTTCACTTCAGACACCTGTAAGTGGACCTTATCTTTTCATTAAGTTTGATCTCCAGGTTCTTCTCACATACTGTACTGGGTAAAACCCTGAAATGGCTCCCTCTTACAGCACACTTCTCACACCACCCCAAAGGTTACTGCACCCCTGCACAGTACCTGCAGGTCCTGACTTCCCCTTGTACCTCCATCTAGAATACTGCGCATGACCTCATGGACTCTCTTGCAACTCGGCATGCGCACAGTCTCACCCAGTGTGCAGCTATTGGCAGGCCAAATGTTGATGAATAGAGACGATTCTCACTTTAACACCTCTTGTAAAGTACAAAATTTCCTTATGAAGTTTAGAGGGCAGTTGACTATTATTGTTCATGGGTATGAATTAATGTGAGCAAATTGCTTTTCCTTGGGAAAGATTGATGTGATGAACAATTTTGGAGCACAGAGCACTAGCAAAGAAGAGACAAAGTCAGGCCTGGGTCAGAACCTCGATGAGGGCCAGTGAGATAGCTCAATGGACTAAGCACCTGCTTAGGCAAGTGCAGGGACTGGGATTCAACCCCCAGCACAACATGCGGCACCAGCCTCAACCCTGGGAACACTGAGCCAGCCATCAAGACCGGGCATGGTGGTGCACACCTGTAATCCCAGCACTGGGGAGGCTGAAAACAGGAGGATCACTAAAGTCCAAGGTGCATAGTGAGACCCTTTACAAATACATTAAAAAAATAATCCCAATGAGTGACCAAGGGGGCAATGAGGGCTTCAAGCACACAGAGTGCAAAAGCCCAGGTGGTTTTCTTTTTTTTTTTTTCCCCAGGTAGTTTTCTAAAGGGGGCTCACATCATTGTTCGGGATGGAGGCTTTCTCTCTCTTTTTTTATATTTATTTATTGATTTATTTATTATATTTAGTGCAGGGTCTACAGGGTCTCACTACACAGATTGGACTTCAGTGATTCTGTTTTCAGCCTCCCAAGTGTTGGGATTACAGGTACACACCACCACGTCCAGGATAGAACCTGGCTTTCTCTCTCTCTTGAGCTTCAAGAAGACTTCCTTTTTTCTCACTCCCCACCCTAGTTTCAGGTCCTTGAAAAGCCAAATATCTTTAGCAAAGAAGACTTGCAAGTTAACTAGTTTTGAGCTTCTGGGGCAAGGGTGGAGAATGGGTTGGCTCACAGGAGGTTCAGGAGGAGTCAGTAAGGCTCTAGGCTGAATAACGTAAAAACTCGTTTCATTGTCCAGTCTCAGACTTACCATCTTCCTCACTGAAAATGATGCTAGTTCCATCATCAAAAAGAGGCTCTCACTCAATGATGTTCTCATAACGGTAAACTAGAAACAGCCTGGATGTCCACTAATGGAGGAAAGGTTACATAACCTAGGGATTATTATGCTAGAGTTTAAAAGAGTGGCTAAATGGCTAAGTCAACCAAAGTAAAGGAGTCTATGGGGCCAGGGAGATGACTCAGTGGAAGAAGAGCTTCTCTGCCAAGCACAAGGGCCTGAGTTCAATGCCCGATCCTGCAAAAAGAAAAAAAGAGAAATGGCTCAGTAGAATAAGCGCCTGCCTGGCAAGTGCAAGGGTCTGAGTTCAATCCCCGGTTCCTAAAAAAAGAAAGAAAGAAAGAAAGAAAGAAAAACAAAGTAAAGGAGTCTCAAATTAATGTCATTGCCAGCCAGATAGCTCAGTGAACTAAGCGCCTGCTTTGGCAAGCACAAGGACCAGGGTTTAATCCCTGCTCCTGCATGCTGTGCCCCGAGCCAGTGGAAGTTCAAGAGTGGTGACACATACCTGTAATCCCACTGCTGGGGAGGCTGAAAACAGGAGGATCACTATGAGTCTGAGTTGCATAGTGAGACCCTGTAATTGCTTTTCAAATTCATGTCATTAAGTGAGAAAAGCCAAATTGGAAGAAATGTTCACTATTTCATTAATTTTATTTATTTATTTATTTTATTTTTAATTTTTTTTTTGGCAGAACTGGGGATTGAACTCAGGCCCTGCACTTGCCAGGGAAGCGCTTATTCCACTGAGCCATCTACCCGGCCCCCTTCATTAATTTTAAAAATACATACAGTACATGAAAGATACACTTCTGGAGATAGATAGATAGATAGATAGATAGATAGATAGATAGATACTTATAAAAACAGATCTGGAAATACCACTTTGGGGGAGATTAAAGGTAGCGGAGTCAAAAGTTATTTTTTTCTTTATATTAGTGCTGGGAACAATAACAAAAATCAAACTATGGCTTTTCCTCTTGAAAAACATAGGGAGAAAGATTCACCACTCCCGTTCTAGTTGGCCTCTCTTCTCTCAGCTTCCTGAGTCATCACCTCCAGCAGGTAGAACTAGGGCTTTTCTACTTCATACACTCAATGGCTCTGATGTCCTTAGAGTTGCTGCTGTGTGTGGTTGCCGAGCACTTGAAATGTGGCTCATCTGAAATGAGATGGGCTGTAAGAATGAAAATACAGGGGCTAGGGATATAGCCCAGTGGCACAGTGCCTGCCTGGCAAGTGCAAGGGCCTGAGTTCAATTCTGAGTACCGAAACAAGAATAATAATAATAATAATAAATACGAGGGGCCGGGGAGATGGCTCAGCAGAATAAGCGCTTCCCGTGCAAGGGCCCGAGTTCAATCTCTGGTTCTGC
>NW_004524622.1:8581012-8583322 GCF_000260255.1 Octodon degus
GAACCAGGGATTGAACTCAGGCCCTTTCATTGCCAGGCAAGTGCTTATTCTACTGAGCCAACTCCCCAGCCCCAATATAAAAGTATTTTTTAAAAAGCTCATGTTATATTTTATAGTACAGTGCTGGTCTAGGTCTAGATGATAAAAAATTATATGTAATTTTAGAACTGGGAATATAATTCAAGACCTTGCACTTGCCAGGCAGGCACTATGCTAAGTAATAAAATTCTTAAATGTAACTGATTATCTGAATAAACATATATTATAAATTAACTTATGTGACAAAAAAGTTTTTCATCTAAAAAAAAACTAAATGTATGCTTCAACAAGTTTGGATTGATTTTGGCTCATTTCCAGTTTAAAATAAATTGATATTTATTGGACTTCAAGCAGAGGTTCAGTTTGCCCATCTGCAATATTGCCCACCTCAGAGGGTTTTGTGAAGATAAAAGAGATTATCTATTCAAAGTCTTTGGTCCGAAATTGCCTAAATGTGAAGTCTTTGGGGCTGGAAGTCTGACACAAATCCTCCTCTTACCCCTCGCTGCCCTTCAGCAGCCCCAGGAAGCCCTGCTAGTGCCACCAGTCCGTACGGAAAGACACTCAGGACACCTCTCCAGTGCTCCACTATTTCCCGTTTCTCCTCTTCCTCCTCCTTTACCTTCTGGAATTCTTCAAGCTGTGTCACCATAGCCTTAAAATTAACACTGCATTCCCATCTCCACTCCGGAGGAGCCACCGCAGGCGCCCAGCTCCTTCCCCGCCCTCCCACCGGCGCTCTCCGCAAACACAGACTTCCTAGAAAACCATTCCACAGCGCCTTGACGGTCTGGACAGAGCTGTTTGTTCGAAGCAACCGTTTCCTTCTATGTTCTAATTTCATTTTCAAGTTCTCCATCGTGGTTGTTTGGTCTTCTGATTACAGATCACCTTCTCCTGAAAAAGAGTAAAACTAATTTTAACAGATATTGGAGTCTTAATGTATTTTCTGAAGTTATTTATCTAACAAGTAGTGGGGGCTTAAACTGTTAATTGAACATCTGTCAACTCCCTGAAAGCAAATTATTCTTCAATGTTTTAAAAAAGTAATTAAGCCATGCTTTTATTTTCTAAAAAAGAAAAGAAAGAAAAACTGCTTCTCTCTAGCCATCAGTTAGTATTCCAAACAAGGAGTATCAGTAGACAAAAGGAGTAACGATGCCTGACATTTACTAAGTGCTTGGTATAATTCAAACACTGTATCATGCGTTTGACATTTAATATTTTAATCCAGGGTTCCCAAGGCCTGCTTAGGGCAAAATTGTTTAGTAGAGCAGTAATTCATTACCTTGTCTTCTGGTTGTCCTTTTTTTGTTCTGTTGTGTATCCAGGAAAACACAGGTCCTAGGTTTCCCAATCCTGGTTTTGAATATTCACACCCAAAACCACTAATCTTTCTTGTTAACACCTTGTAGTTTGGCCCTTGATTAACTCAATCAGTGATTACCACTTCTACAATGAGTGTTAATCTCTCTTTTAAAATACCTCAAAATCCAGCCCTTTACTGATGCTTCTGGCCCAATCACAGCGTACAGAGAGGATATCCCTATTGTGAGCAGTATCTGCAAGGCATTTCCCTTGCACACCACCCACTCAGGAAAGGCCTGCTTTAAAGGCTTGTTGTTGCCCAGTTAAGTCATGGAATTATAGGCCAGGTTGTCACCCACCACATTCCATAGACCCTAACTCTGTAGGGTAGCTCTGTTAAAAGTGGAGGCCAGAGACTTCTACTAGGGGGAGACCAGAAGTGAATAAACCTCTGGGGGTTACACTCAGCTGGGGGTGTGGGAGGAGGGGTCTCCGGGCCTGAGGCTTCCGGCTCAGGCTCCAGCCACCCAGAGGCTCAGTTACCCCAGTGAGAAGACTAGAGCCTTCCCAGAAGGAGCCAACACCGCCACAGATGCCTCTGTTGGGAGGTAAAGGCCTCCAGCTCCTGGCAAGTGGTCTTCTCCACTGCAGTGGGTGTGTATAAACTAGCAATAAACCTTTTAATCATCAGTGGATCATATAAGAAATAAAGGTAGGGGCTGGAGAGATGGCTCAGTGGAATAAGCACTTCCTTGGCAAGTGCAAGCACCTGAGTTCAATCCCCGGTTTAAAAAAAAAAAAAAAAAAAAAAACTTTAGGGCAGCTTCCCCAGCGATCCTTCACAAATGCTATCTGGGGTCACATTCCCCAAAAGGCCCATTGCATTTGAAAGAGAATGACTTTGATCATAGTTTCTTAGCAGATGGTCAGTTTTCATTGGAGCAATGTCATTTCAAGAGTTTG
>NW_004524622.1:8583422-8588032 GCF_000260255.1 Octodon degus
TATATATATGATAGGTTTTAGAGGCAGCAGCGGTGGCGGTAGTGGTGGCGGCATAGTAGAGAAGCAGAAATGGGGGAGGGAAAGCTTTTATTGACTCTAAACACACAGAGAGGACCAAGGGCAGGGAGATGGTTGGATCCTCTGCCCTGAGACAGGGCGCCTGAGACTTTAGGACTTCTGCCAGGGGTGGAGCTTGAGGGGCAGGTTTAGTGACATAGGAGGAGCTGATTGGAGGCTCCCTTGTGTGGGCGGGAAAGGTCAAAGGAAGTTGTACCCAGGGCTGGAGGAGGGGAGGAGGAGGAAGTGGTCATTGGAGAGATAAGCTGCTGTTTTGAGGGCTTCAGCCATATCAGACAACCACCATAATAATTCAGCAATTCTTACTAGGGCCATAACCTATCAATATATATATATAACAACACAAGGCTTCTGCTGGGTAACCTATGGGGGCACCGAGTTCCATGAACCCTGTCCCTTTGCCTAAAATTCATTGTAGTAGATGTGGTGAAAAAGTAAATCAAGAAACCTTAGTATATTTTAATAAGTTAATACTATGTAGAGTGAAGTATAGGTTTGGGAAGGAATAATAGTCTGTATAGGTTTGGGAAGGAATAGTAGTCTGTAGGGAGCATTATAACAGAGTCAGGGCCAGCCAAATAACTCAGCGGATTAATGCACCTGCAAGCAGGTGCAAGGGCCAGAAGTTCAATCCCCAGGCCTGCCATGCGGGCCCTGCCCCCGGGGCATGCTGAGATGGCAATTGAGACTAGGCGTGGTGATGCACGCCTGTAATCCCAGCACTTGGGAGGCTGTAAACAGGTGTATCACTGTGAGTCCGATCTAGTAGTGAGACCCTGAAAACCCTGTAGACTCTTCCCTAAAATAAAAAAAAGCCAGAATTAAATTATATGTTACATAATATATGGATATTGGAATGTGCCATGGGAGGCTGTCTATTATTAGCAAAACAACGATTATAGAGAAAACTTTAAAAATTAGACTAACATTTCATCTTGTGAATAACAATTGACTGATATTTAAAAATAAGTATTTTTATTTGTTGGCTAAACCTGAAAAGATGTGTTCTCAGAATTTTAGAGTCAACTCTAATGTGAAAAGTGGGGGGCCAGGAAGATGGTTCAGTAGAATAAGCGCTTCCTTGACAAGCACAAGGGTTTGAGTTCAATCCCCAGTTGTGCCAAAAAAAAAAGAAAAAGTGTACACAATGATTTTTCTTTCCTAGCTGTAGGAAGGTAAAATACTTGCAAATACTGTATACACTATGTAACATATGTATATTTGTTCATAAAGGCAGATAATGGAACACACTGTAAAATTAAGTACTTTAATTCCTATTAAATATTAAACATTTGTATCTTATAAATAAACATTCTTAAATTTAAAAAAAAATTTGTTTTTACATTTTTCCAACACAGGCACACCTTTTCAAGTCCTCCACTACTGGCAGACCTTGAAGAGATTTCTCTCAGCATAGAAGACCATTCAAATCTTGAGACTTCTAAGACATCATTCCAACTACTTTGCATATTTCCATTATACCTCAAGAGTAATGTTACAATCTTATCTTTAGAATGAGGTTTCGCATCCATTATCTCATTCTTCACACTTCTCAATTCTTTGACGCAGACACAGCAAACTTCCTGCTCCCATTTTACAGACTGAAAGTGGAAGCCCAAAGGCATCCAATGTGTGAATCAGGGTGACCATGAGTGAGTACGGGCTTTCCACGTGCTTCCCCTCACACTCACCTGGACCAGTGAATAGCTCCTCAGCTGTAAAGTCAGACCACTTATTAAAACACAGGGGGGCCGGGGAGATGGCTCAATGGAATAAGCACTTGCCTGGTAAACACAAGGCCCTGAGTTCAATCCCCGGTTCCGCAATAAATAAATAAATAATAAATTTTTTAAAAAAATAAAACACAGAGTCCTAAATCTACCTGATCCTATGAATCAGAATCCCTGAAATCGAGACTCTAAGCTTGCATGTAAACAAGCTTCCTAGGGATTCTAACAGCACGGGGAAGCAAGGGCCAGATGGCAGGGGCAGGTCTACAGGTTCGTTTGGCTTCCTGTAGTAGGCACGGTTCTGGTTGCTCCTGTGCTTAATTACAGCAGATGAGCAGGAGAAAGCTTTCTCACGAGATGAATCAGAAACAGAAATAAGAATTATTAAAAGAAATATGAACATGAAAGGAGCTAACATCCCCACGATAGCAGGCCCTGGTGGCTCAGAGGCTCCCTACAGTGAAGTCACAAGGAGGCTGTGTGCCGTAGCCTTGTCCCAGCACCAGGCAGTGTTGACGACAGGGTCCTCCTTGCAACATAGTGGGGCTAAGGACAAGACCCAGCAATAGCGATGAAGAGCCTTTCACCTGTAAAATGGGGATAAAAACATTATCTTTGCCATAGGGTTATTGAATCAATTGTGTAAAGAGCCATGAAACTGATGTGGTAGGATTATTACTTGGACTAAGTGGGATAATCTGTGCAAAACTAACCTTAGCACAGTACCAGTGCCTATAGTGCTTAATAAATTGTAGCCATCAATGTTCTTACAAATTTTAGAAAAGACATTAAGTAAATAATGTAATAATTATTTTACACTATTCAGACTGTCAAAATCTTCTCAAATTCAAACTAAGGATTTTTTTTTTTTTTTCAGAACCGGGGATTGAACTCAGGTCCTTGCGCTTGCCAGGGAAGCACTTATTCTATTGAGCCATCTCCCCGGCCCCCAAACTAAAGATTTTTTTAAAGCCTCATAATGACCATGTTATCAAAGAGAAATAAAGACCAATAACTTTAATTTTGATGCCCAAGGAAATTCCTAAGAAAATTTACTACAACCAATTTTCTAATTCCACGGGAAAACAGAATATAAGATACTAGTTTTATGAAGAAAAATTCTGGTCCTGCTAAGAAGATGGATCATACAGGGCAGCAACTGCAAACAGAATTAGTTATGAAGGCAGGGCACAGAACTAACATGATCTGTGAGCCAGAAATCCAGAAAGAAGGCAAGCAGGACTGGAATAAGGGAGAGTGCAGGAGGAGAGTGGAAGAGCTACCAGCAGGCCAGTGTACGTTCCACATGAACAAAGGACAGTACTGTTTGAACCATCTCAGGGGAATCTTGCTCTCTGTGTACCACAGAGTCATTGGAAAGCCAGCGAAGAAGTCATCGCTACAATCTCAGGAAAATGAAAGCCCCAACATGATGGGAGGGTGGAGCAGAGAGGAAGGGTAGACTGAGAATTTGGCTATGATACCTAGCACATGACAGTAGATGTTCATTTTGGAATAGACAACTTGGGGTTGGGGAGATAGCTCAGTGGTCTAAGCACCTGCCTGGCAAGAACAAGAACCTGTGTTTTATCCCTGGTACCACATGCTGTGCCACCTGGGGACACGCCGTGCCTGCATAGTGAGACCCTATACCAAATACATAAATAAATAAAAGATTTAAACAATTTCTTTTTCCACAAAGCCATATGGAAAACCTGTCTGTCTGTCTGTCTGTCTCTCTCTCTCTCTCTCTCTCTCTCTCTCTCTCTCTCTCTCTCTCTCATTGCTTACTGACGATTGAGGATTGAACTCAAGTACTGTGACATAGAGTCTCACCCAGTTACCCAGGCAGGACTCAAAGTGGTGATCACCTCACCTCCTAAATAAATTCTCTCTTACCATATGAATCTTAATTCTAAAATTCATTGCAGCAAGAAAATTAAAATTTGAAACAATCTGGTCAGTATATAAATACTTATACCCTCTATGAAGTTGACAAGATAGTCCTGATGGGGAAACTGAGGCTGATTACAAAGGTTAATTTCAGAGAGGTCACACAGAGGGTGGAATTCACATCCATGTTTGTTGACACCAGAATTCATCACCTTCTTCTGCTCATCATTTTCCTGTCTCCTTGTCCTAGCTTTCTGGGCTCCATATGCTTAGTTTTTCAGTGTATTATGTGAGAATATGTACAGTATCATGAGAAATATTTCAGTACACTCTTATGGATAGTATTACTGAATCTATTTCTTTAAGAGTTTTAACCTAGGGCAGTGGTGGTAGGGCAGCTGTGTGGTGCAGCAAGCTATTTGTATCACTAAAAGCTCTAAAAGGTTCACCATCACTGACCTAGGGTCATGGAGCCCAGTGTTAGGGGCAGAATGTCCATGGATTGATTTTCTTTCTTTCTTTCTTTCTTTCTTTCTTTCTTTCTTTCTTTCTTTCTTTCTTTCTTTCTTTCTTTCTTTCTCTTTTTTTTTGCAGAACCGGGGATTGAACTCAGATCCTTGCTCTTGCCAGGCAAGCACTTATTCCACTGAGCCATCTCCCCGGCCCCTATGGATTGATTTTCAAGATACTCTGTGAAACCTCAAACTGTGCATATTTCTGGGAAGAAGATAGCTAGCTTTGATTCTATTCTCCAAGTAAACTATGAAACCACAAGTTAAGAGTTTGCGCTTTGAAAGCCATTTTGTCTTTGTTGCTTTGTTGCATTTCCATTTCAGATTACTCTAGTTTCCTAACCACAGAATATTTTTTCACAAAGATGGAAGTTTTTAAAATAAAAAAGGAGGGGGG
>NW_004524622.1:8588314-8592409 GCF_000260255.1 Octodon degus
ACAAAAGAAAGAAAAGAAAAAAGAATAAAATAAACAAGATTTCAAGACATTTCTTTGACCTTACCACATTAGTAAGGACATCATTTAGTGGTGATAATGTTCTCTGTTCCTATCCTTATTTTCTTAAAAGATGCATCTTTTAAGGCACAAGGTAAACAGTGCTGCTCTGCCACACATCCCTACACAGTTAGAGAAGAAGGAACCCAGTGAGCCACTCCCTTCCATCCATTTAACTGTAAACAGCACCCAATGGTTATTTCTGCTTCCATTACCCCTGATAGGTAGGGAATTAATACCATCAGCCTCAGAGATCGCCAGTACCCTAGGCGAGAGCACAGGCACCAGGAGAGACTCAGCCGGAGGCACCTAAGGCCGAGGCGTCTGGCCTTTAAATTCTGAAAGTCTAAAATATCGACCTCCTTCTTCTCTGTTGCAGTTTCTCTACCTTTGACCTGTGTGCTTGCTTTTCTGTTGGCCAGGCACCGTTCTTGGGCTGTGTTACGCCTCTGTTGGCACAGACTGGCCTTGAGCAGAATTTCCCATGATCTTCAAAAAAAAAAAAACACAGCTTTGGGCCAGCCAAATAGCTCAGCAGATTAAAGCACCTGCAAGCAGGCACAGGGGCCAGGGGTTTGATCCCCAGGCCTGCCCCCGGGGTGCACTGAGACCGATTGAGACTGGACATGGTGGCACACGCCTGTAATCCCAGCTCTTGGGAGGCTGTAAATAGGAGAATCACTACGAGTCCTATCTAGTAGTGAGACCCTGAACACCCTGTAGACCCTTCCCTAAAAATATAGAAAAAAA
Source organism: Octodon degus (assembly GCF_000260255.1). Lineage (NCBI taxonomy): Eukaryota > Metazoa > Chordata > Mammalia > Rodentia > Octodontidae > Octodon > Octodon degus. Next base: position 8,589,122 of record NW_004524622.1, read on the forward strand.
AAATGCAGCTTCTCACTACTGCAGTATATTTGGCAGTTCTTCCCCTGTTGTGCACAAGAACCTGGATTATTATTGGCCTGTTCAACTGTAACATTCCTCCCATGATGCACCACTATAGGCCTCAGGCAACAGGAACAGCAGACTGAAACCTCCAAAACTGAGCCAAAATAATACCTTTCTCTCACAAGTTGATTGATCTCAGGTTATTTGCAAGTGATAGGAAGCTGACTGACACTGGGTCAATAAGGCCTCCTGAGAGAAGGGACTGTCTGCACACACTATTTGTTGTGACTTTCAGTAGTAAAATCCGTTTACCCTAAAGCAGACTCAGTATGGAGAGAGAACTCATAGGCTTATGTGGCTAAGTCAGTATATTTCGTACCCCGTGCTGCTTCCCAGACTCCTCATAGGTACATAAAAAACATAGGAGACTAAGTAATGAGCAGGGGTTTAAAACAATACACAGATATGCTCCTTATCTTGCTATGGGATTGGGTCCTGATAAACCTGTAGTAAGTTAAAAATACTGGACATCAAAAATACATGTAGCTGGGGTTGGGAGATGGCTCGGTGGAATAAGCGCTTTCCTGGCAAGCGCAAGGGCCTAAGTTCAATCCCCGGTTCCACAAAAAAAATGTAGCCAGGGAGATAGCTCAGTGACATAAACACCTGCCTGGCAAGGTCCCAAATTCAATCCCCAGCACTCCCCCCCCACACACACACACAAAAAAAGAAAAAAACAAAACCGGCCAAAAATCCTAGATTACCAGCACAGTACACTACATAGTATTCTCTTCTTTCCTGGTCCTTTCTATTTACTTGTTTCTTTTTTTGTTTTGTTTTGTATTTTAAGGAAAGGTCTAGAGGGTGTTCAGGGTCTCACTCCTAGATCAGACTCACAGTGATCCACCTGTTTACAGCCTCCCAAGAGCTGGGATTACAGGTACCACCACGCCCAGTCTCAAATGACATCGCAGCGCGCCCTCAGGGATGAGGCCAGCACAGTCCGGGGATCGAACCCCAGGCCCCTATGCCTGCTGCAGGCACTTTAATCCACTGAGCTATTTGGCGGGCCCCTAAAGTTGAGCAGGATTTTTTTTTTTTTTTGGCTCAGGCTGCCTTAAGGGCGGGTTTGGTAAGGCATGTGGAGCTGGGGATCAAACCGCAGTATCCTGCACCTGACTACGTTTGCATGAGCAGGCACTTAAACAACTGGTCTATGACAGGCCCCCTTCTTTTACTTGATTCTTTATCTTTTATTCATTTACAGATGTTCTTAACTATTCTGAATGTCAATCATTCATCATTTGTTGCATCTACCTTTCCGCAAAAGAAACACTAACCTGAAGTTGATTTTTATTATTGCCCACATGTTTTACTGTATGACTTAAAAGTATAATGAATCTTTTTTTTTTGGGGGGGGGGTACCAGGGATTAAAGTCAGGACCTTGTGCTTGCCTGGCAGGCACTTAAGTCGCTGAGCTATCTCCCTGGCCCATACGACTAATGTATAGGAGGATATGTACAACTTATGTCCTAATACCACACTAATTTACATACAGGGCCTAAACAAGCCACAGGTTTTGTTATCTGTGGGATCTCAGGGCAAATCACCCATAGATGCTGATCTGATACAACTATATCAGATTTATTTTAAATCATCTTCAATCACTTATAATACTTGATGTAATGTAAATTGTTATTCTATATTATTTAAAGAATGCCAAAAAAAATCTCTGTGTCCAATACAAAGGCATTTATTTATTTAGAGACAGGGTCTCACTGTGTAGTTCAAGTTGGCCTTGAACATAAGGAGATCCTCTTGCCTCAGCTCCAGAGTGCTGGAATTATAGGCATATACTACCACACCTGACCTGCAGAGACCATCTTTAAAAGGTATTTTTAGGGGCTGGCAAGATAGCTCAGCAGTCTGAAGTGCCACTTAGGCAAGCTTAGGCAGCTGCAGGGATTGCAGTTCAATCCCCGGCACCACATACCATGCCATCCCTGCCCCGAGGGCAGGCTGAGCCAGCCACACACACCACACGTAAATAAAATAAATAAATAAATGATAGATAGATAGATAGATAGATAGATAGATAGATAGATAGATGAAATAAAATAAAAAAATATTTTTAGTGGTCATTTGTTTGAACCCATGAATACAGTAGGACGACCATCTTGATTAACCACTACCTATATTCAATACATAAAATCTGATGGGTGCATAGACTAACCCCCTACTGGAATGCAACCTGTATTCCTAGGTTGGGATTTTTGTAAATTGTTGTATTCAGGGTTTATAAGGGAATGGATTTAATACAGGACACATAATTTATAGGATTATTTTATAATATCACCCAAAGAGTCAAATGCAAAAGTGTGAGGGAGATCTGTCCACACACTAGAGACCCCAAGAGTCCCACTGAGAGCCAGGATCCCATGGAGATGTCCTGCACAAGGCCAGCTGGAGGCCTAGAGCCCAGCACAAGGTCTCGTACAAGTCTGTACCAAGGATCTGCTCTAGGAAGGCCCAAAAGCCAGTGGTGGAAGCTACAAAGTCTGTGCCAGTGGGATGAAGGATCTGGGCCAGCAAGCTAAGGGATCAGCACTGGAGCCAGGAAACAACCCTGAAGGTAAGCACCAGAGCTCCCCCAAAAGAATTGTAGCCATCCTCAGGGACACTGAGGTCCTGAGTTCCTCCGATGATGAGAACAGCCCACTTTATCAGGAAAACCAGCATGGCAAGCTTCTCCAGCAGAATCAACAGCACACTATCTTCCCCTCAGTTCTCTTTTATGCTGTTGGCAGCAACCCTTGGGTGGGCCTTCCACACAGCACCACACTCATTCAGTTCAGTTGGGTGTTTCAAGTTGACCATTAGTTAACCAACAAATAAATGTTGTCTGGGGGCCGGGGAGATGGCTCAGTGGAATAAGCGCTTCCCTGGCAAGCGCAAGGGCTTGAGTTCAAGCCCTGGTTCCGCCAAAAAAATTAATAATAATAAAATAAAATAAATGTTGTCTATCACTATATCCTTAGAATATACATTTGGCATCAATTAGGTACTCATTAATCTTTCTCAGATGAATCAATAAATCTTTTACCCCTGATGAATCTCTATGTTAGGTAAATTTTCTCCTATTTGAGTCTGCCTATTTCCAAAGTGTATTGAAATCTGTTCATTTTCCAAGTTTCACATAAGGAAATTATTAAATAAGTACATTATTAAAAGGAAGAATACCAGCTGACTTTAGTCTCCTTGAGAGATCAAGTTGTAAAAATAAA
>NW_004524622.1:8592509-8595601 GCF_000260255.1 Octodon degus
TGACCATTCAGTTGAGAGTGAGTCAAATAGGCATAAGTGAGATTTAATCATTCTGAATTGCCAAATCTCCTTAAGACAACAGAACAATGACAACCAGGCACTATGTTAAGCATATAACATATATAATCTCAGTACAGATGTTACTGCCTGTTTTACAAAGAGGAAACTGAAATTCCAGGGAGACAATTTGTCCAAGATCAATCACTCAGGTAGTAGGTAGCAGAACCAGGATTTAATGTACATCTTCCCAAGTCCCAGAAAAATGTTCTGTACTAAGTTGCCACAATGTCATATCTGACAGTTAAAATCCCTGAGTAAAATGGACCTGTTTGGATGATCCAGAGGGTTCCAAATCAACCAAATCTGATCACAGAATGATCTTGACCTGTGTGTCAGAGATGGCCAAGGTTCCATTCATAGACAACCAACACCATTGGAATGAGCCTCTCACTGAGAAGGGGATAGACCTTCCTTACTGGCCTTGTGGTCCTTATTTTAAATACAAACCTTTGGGGCTGGGGCAATGGTTCAGTACAATAAGCGCTTGCCTGGCAAGTGCAAGGGCCTGAGTTCAATCTCCGGTTCCGTCAAAAAATAAATAAATACAAACCCCAGTTTCTAGTCATATAGTATCATAGGAGGTCATTGGAGATTGTTAATGTTCTATTTGAAAACGTGCAAGTCAGAAATATATATATATATTTTTGGCATAACCGGGGATAGAACTCAGGTCCTTGCGCTTGCCAGGGAAGCGCTTATTCTACTGAGCCATCTCCCCAGCCCCTCAGAAATATTTTTGATGTTTTAAAATTTATTCTTTAAAAAGGTTTTTTACAGAAAATTATAAGCATTTTCAAAAGGAGAGAGAAAAATACATCTATTCTTCACTTCATGAGTTCAAATTGAATAAGAAAAACGTTTAGGTAAATTTTTTTCTGTTTTCTAGAATTACCATAACAAAGTACCACAGACTGGGTAGATGAAACAACAGCAATGTGTTTTATCACAGTTCTGAGGTCTGGAAGGACAAAATCAAGGTGTTAAAAGGGTTGATTTCTCCTGAGCCTTCTCTCCTCCGTTACAGATGACCCCTCTCCTCCTGCCTTCACGTGGTTTTCCTTTGCACACAGTTCTATCCAAATTTTCTCTTATAAGGAAACCAGTCATATTGGCTCTAATTACTTTACTTTAGTTCAATCACCTCTTTTTTTTTTAGTTCAATCACCTTTTAAAGAGACCTCATCTCCAAACACAGTCACATTCCAAGATACTGCAAATTGGAAAACAAATAAGCACCATTCGCACAGAAAACATAACAGAATCAAAGGTCATTGTGCCCACTCAAATGGAAGAAAAGTCCTGAGGGGAGTGGTGACAGGGTGGGGGGAACAATTGTTCTTTAGAAGCTGCAAGCTTTTTTTTTACAGTATTTTCTGAACTGTGAAACTCTGAGGCAATCTTATACTCAACCTATGCTTATAAATAAAATTATGGAATTGAAAATTACCTTTGGGAGGGCCAGCCAGATAGCTCAGTGGGCTAAAGAGCCTGCTTAGGCAGAGCGCGGGGCTGGGTTCAATCCCCTGCACCACAAGCAGTGCCAGCCCCGCCCCCTGGACTCACTGAGACTGTCATTGAAACTGGGCATGGTGGCGCATGCCTGTAATCCCAGTTCTTGGGAGGCTAAAAACAGGTGGATCACTATGAGTCTAATCTGTGTAATGAGACCCTGTAGATCCTGTACTAAACACACACAAAAGAAAGAAAGAAAGAAAGAAAGAAAGAAAGAGAGAGAGAGAGAGAGAGAGAGAGAGAGAGAGAGAGAGAGAGAGAAAAGAAAAGAAAAGAAAAGAAAAGAAAAGAAAAGAAAAGAAAAGAAAAGAGAAAAGAAAAAGAAAACTACCTTTGGGGTGAAAAAGAAAAAGACAGGGCCAGGGAGATGGCTCAGTAGAATAAGCACTTGCCTGGCAAGCACAAGGGTCTTAGTTCAATCTCCGGTTCTGCCAAAAAAAAAAAAAAAAAAAAAGAAAAACCAAAAAAAAAAAAAAAAAAGAAAGAAAAAGACAGAAGCTAAATGTAAATACAGCACACACATGATACCATCTTTCTTGATGTGCATGCAAAGAAAATGGTTTTGGTTCACTCAGATGTGGCAAGTAATTCAAATTTGCTCTAATGGTATTTTCTAACTAGGATGTGTTGTTGGATAAATTGATGCTTATATCTTTGGTTTTTTATCTTTAATGCATATATCTTTGCCTGAAACCATAATGTGGTTTATTCATTGCAGTATATTTATTTAGACTATGTTGGGGTAAAAAGCCCAAATATCAAAAAAGTTATTGCCCAAAACATAGTGTAACTTTTCAAGAGCCCTTGTGGTAAAAAGGTAGTAATTGTGCAGCTGTTGCAAAGTCTATACAATGAGCCCCATGCTTCAGGTCACCCGGCTGTAGCTGTAAGTCAAGACTCATCTTCTCTTGTCTATTCTCTCACCAAGGCTCCCTTTTCCCAAAGAGTATCTCAGTCAAGTCTAGATACATTGCATCTGTAAGTCAGAATTGGTTTTGGAAAGGACAAACTGCTAAGCTTTTAATAGATTACATACAAATTATAGTAGACTGAAATTCTACATGTCTTCCCTGTTGTCACATAAAGCTCTTGGTAAAAGAATCTCCCCACACTAGCTCAACTCTGTCACTCACTACCTATAAAATTTTGGCAAATTATATAAAGTACGCCTTTTTTTTTTTTTTTTTTTTTTTGGCTGAACCAGGGATTGAACTTAGGCCCTTGCGCTTGCCAGGGAAGCGCTTATTCTACTGAGCCATCTCTCTGGACACAAATCATACCTCCTTGAAGCTATTTTTGCCAAGACTGTGTTCTTTGTTGTGCACGGTCTCCGTTCCTTTAGCTGTGCTCAGCTAGTGTTTAGGTCTGTCCTGCTTCCTCCAGATTCAGAGCTAAGCTCTTGAGTTGAGAACACAGGCTGAGATCTTCCAAACTGCCATCTCACCATAAGTAAAAATGCCACTGGGATTTCCTATCATTTTAAGTTATCTCTTTCTTTATTTAGCAACATTTGATTTGCT
>NW_004524622.1:8595756-8598961 GCF_000260255.1 Octodon degus
GGGGGGGGGTGGAAACCAGGGATTGAACTCAGGTCCTTATGCTTGCCAGGGAAGCGCTCATTCCACTGAGCCATCTCCCCAGCCCCCTTCCGAAAGTTTTTTAATTTTGAAATAACTTCAGACTTCTTTAAAAGTTAGAAAAATAGTACAAAAATTCCCAAATGTTCTGGAAGCTTCACAAATGTTAACTGTTTTGTGACCCCGGAACATTTACCAAAATAAAGAATTTTGTTTATTTGTTTGTTTTTAATGTATTTGGTATAGGGTCTCACTACACAGCTTGGATGCATGGTGATCCTCCTGTCTTCAGCCTCCCCAGCTCTGGGACTACAGGAGTGCGCCACCACACCAGGTCTTGGTGGCCAGCTCAGTGTGCCAGGGGGCAAGGCCCACGCACTGGTCCCCACTCTTGCCTAAGCAGGCACTTAGTTTGCTAAGCTATCTCACCAGCCCTAGGAACTCAGTATTGATAGAATACTACTAGCAAATCTGTAGACCTATTCACAGGTTTCCAAATATCTCACTAATGACTTTTCAGGCATCTGGATGGAATCTAGAATCACATCTTTCAATTTCTATGTGCTCTAAGTTTACCCCAGTCTGGAAGAATTCCTTGATTTTTTTTTTTTTTTTTTGGTCTTTAATGACTTTGACGTGTTTGAAGAGCATCATCATCATTTACAGAATCTCTCTGAACGATATTGTTTCATAATTAAATTCAAATATACCTTAAGAAAAATAATACCACAGGGGCTGGGGGGATAGCTCAGTGGCACAGCACCTGCTGCCTGGCAAGTTCTGAGTTCAATTCCCAATATTAAAAGAAAGCACACATGTGTGCACATGCACACACACACACACACACACACAAATGTTGTGCCTTTTCATTGTGTTATCAGGACATAAGATGTTAATGTAGCAAAGGCTGTTTTCAGCATTCTCACCAAACTTTCCAGAATGCTACCATCTTACATAATTCTGACATCTTTGTTTAAATTAATAAATTTGATATTGGTGCAATACTATTAACTAAACTACAGACTTTAGTGGATTGGTCAGAGTTTTCTAGAGAGGTATAGCATACTATTCACACAGACACACACAGATAGAGACAGAAAAAGAGAGACAAAGACAGAGAAATAGAGAGAGACAGAGAGACAGAGAGAGAGACAGAGAGACAGAGAGACAGAGACAGAGACTGAGAGACAGACAGAGAGAGAGAGAGAGAGAGAGAGAGAGAGAGAGAGAGAGAGAGATTGAGATTTACATTCTAAGAACTGATTCACGGGCTGGCCAGATAGCTCAGTGGACTAAAGTGCCTTCTTGGGCAGTGCAGCAGCCGGAGTTTGATCCCTGGTGTGCAGTGCCAGCCCCAGCCCCAGGGCACACTGAGACAGCAATTCAGACTGGGCATCGTGGTGCATGCTTATAATCCCAACACTTGGGAGGCTGAACACAGGCAGATCACTACAAGATCGATCTACATAGTGAGACCCTGTAGGCCCTGTCCTAAATACATTTACCTTAAAGAGTCTCAAGATCTATAGCTGGGGGCCGGGGAGATGGCTCAGTGGAATAAGTGCTTCCCTGGCAAGTGCAAGGGCCTGAGTTCAATCCCCGGTTCCACCAAAAAAAAAGAACTGTAGCTGGCAAGATGAAGACCCAGGAGAACCAGTGATACCATTCCTCTTTCACGTCCAAACAAGTTTGAAGGAAGCAGAAGAGCAATGTCTCATCCAGAAACACCTTCACAGACATACCCAGAATTATATTTAATCAAACGTTCGGGTAACTGTTGGACCAGTGCAGTTGACACACAAAATTAACCACCGCTCTTGGATGACCACTCTATGCATGCATGTGCCTTTGCTGTCCAGGACACAAACCAGTGTGCCATGTTGCACTTAGATGTTGCTCCTGTTTATGACAATTTCTCCACTAACCCACAGCACAGGGTGCCCCACCCTTGTCCTCTCCCAGTTACAATCCCCTTATACTCACACTCTGGTTACCAGTGGCTACAAGTTTCACTTCTCATATGTTCCCACCACAGGAGAGGAACTGCTCATATATCCTGTGGTTCAAATTCAAAATTCCTAAAGATTTTGATAGACTTGACCTGTTATAAACAGCTTTCCCTAATCAATCAGACCTTCTGCTAACACAGCAGAGCCTCACAATACAACATTGATACTGGGGCCCCACGCTAGTGAAGTCGAACTGTTTGCGCAGAGGGAGAAATCATGGTTATCTGGGCAGTAACCCCAGATAACCTCATCTCAAAGATGAGGAAACTGAAGTCCTAAAGTAAGTTTCCAAAGGCAGGGAAAATGGAGTCTGAATCTAATCTTTAGTATAATGGAGTCTAAATCTAAGCTTCCTGATCTATCAGTCCTGGGCACTTTCCTCTGTGGCCCTAGTAAGACCATAATTTTTGTTTTAATCCCAAGAAACAGAGAATCTGAAATAAAAAAAACAACCTCAAGATGTATCTAGCACCCTTGGATGCATCAATTTCCTCCTGTATCCAAGCTAATATTAAAGAAGCCAAAGCCTTCCCTCTTTATTTCTTCTATATTGGGGCATTGAGAAAATCCACATTAAATAACTTAAAGTGAAAAGAACTGAGGGGAGAGAGGAAAGAGTATATCCACCTACACATTTATTAAATAAAATAGACAATAACCATAAATGAAATACTACATACCCGTAAAGGAGAATGAAGAAATCCCTATCTATTAACAAAGGAAGTTTCATGTATAGTACTAAGTGCTAGACTGAACTGAAGAAAAAAGTGAGTTGCGTAAAGACTGAAGGTTGTCTCTGGCTCACAGTTTGAAGAGGTTTCAGCCCATAACTGGCTGACTCCACAGCAGAGTGGCACAGGGCAGGAGTGTAGCAGAGATGAAACAGCTCATGGTGTGGCAGGCAAGAAGCAGAGCAGCATTACGGGAGGAGGACTATGTCCCCATCCCAGGCCACACACCTTCTGGGTAGAGATCTCCAGTGTGATATATCATATAAAATGTTTATATGAGAGAAAGTGGGAATAGCAACTCTTGCCGTATTGTCAATGGTATTTATTGATGGTGATTGGGATTACGGAATATACTTCATATTATATTTCTCTGTAAAGTTTAAATTTTTATTAAGAGCAAAAACTTTAAAAATATTATGTTAAGTGAGAGACAAAAAAAAAAAAAAA
>NW_004524622.1:8600007-8609009 GCF_000260255.1 Octodon degus
GTGGAAAGAGCCAACAACTGAGATCTCATCATATTAAAAAGTTTTTATGCAAGCGGAGAAACCATCAACAAGCGACAACCCACAATGTGGGAAAAAATGTTGACAGCTGTTCTTTGGACAAAGGAGGAAACATTAGAAATGATACAGAATTTTACTAAACAAAATGATAGGAATTCAACAATAGTTGCGTAGTGTTGTCTTCACATTAGTTGTTCAAATTACCAGGCGTAAGCATTCAAACTTGGTCAAAAAATTATGAAAAATTTAAAAGGAGAGAGAAAAAAAATAAGTGTTAATTGCTCCTTTCAATAGACTAGCAGAAATCAGCAGAACAATTTACCAAGCTATCCTGTGTATATACATATATTTTCCCTTCCTTCTTTCTTTCTTTTCTCCTTTTCTTTCATCCCAGTTGTTCCTTTCCTTTGAACAGTTTCTTTCCCTTTTACAGTATTTATTGTACCTTCTGGATTTTATTTTCTCTTTCAGGTTCTTACACTAGAAGACAATACAGTGTTTGCAAATGTTGGTCTGATTTATTTCACTTCTGAGTATGATCTCTAGTTGCTTCTACTTACCTATAAAACCCTCAAACTTACTATGTAGCTCAGGCTGGCCTTGAATTCACAGCAATCCTCCTGCCTCAGTCTCACAAGTGCTCGGATTACAGGCATGCACCTCCATTCCCAGCCTGGAAAAACATTTATGAAAGATGTTCAACTTCACTACTACTACTAAAAAACAAAACAGAACAAAACAAAAAAACCATAATGAGGACCACAGAGATAGCGCAGCAATCTAAGCACCTGCCTAGGCAAATGAAGGACCTGGGTTTGATCCTGGGTATGTGCCAGCCCGCCCCTGGTGTGCTAAACCGGCCACTGAGACTGGACATGGTGGCGCACGTCTGTAATCTCAGAGCTTGGAAGGCTGAAACAGGAGAATCACTATGAGACCGAGCTGTGTAATGAGACCCTATACCAAATATATAAAATTTAAAAAAAAAAAAAAAGTCATAATGAAAAACAAGATTCTGGGCCAGGGAGATGGCTTAGTAGAATAAGTGCTTGCCTGGCAAGTACAAGGGCCTGAGTTCAATCCCCAACTCTGCCAATAAAAAAAAAAAAAAAAAAAAAAGATTCATAAAAGTGATAATATTAGATTTGGTAAGTACCTGGAGAAATAACTCCGTGGCATAAGCACCTGCCCGGCAAGCACAAGGTCCTAAATTCAATCCCCCATACCGCATGACATGCAGGCCCAGAAATCAGGCGTGGTGGTGGAGGCCTATAATCTCATTACTGGAGAGGCTGAAACAGGAGGATCACTACAAGTCTGAATTACATAGTAAGACCTTGTCTCCAAGTAAATAAATAAATAAATAAATATTTTTTAAAAAGTGTTGGAAAAGCAGTTTTTCTCAGTTTTAGATGGATTTCAAACTGGTAGACTGCTACCCAACTTATCAATGTTACTAAAATTTTAAATGTACATTTATTTAACTTAGTAATTTACAGAAATACTGACACATGAACACAAAGATGTTTGCAGAAGAATGTTCAATTAGGCACACAAAAAACTGAATACCTGATGCAGTCCAAAGTCTACTGTATGGATATAAGTAAATAGATAAATATTCCACATCATACTGTGGAACAGCCAGAGCAATACAAAATGATGAATAAAATCTGTGTATAACGACATTTTGCCCTGCCCAACTCATACTGTTAAGGCAACCATGCATGCTCTAGAAGAGTGGGTAGTTTTGTATATACGGAAATAAATTTGAGACAATATGTAGCAATTATTATTAGGAATTTATAATATAAATTTTAAAACTTAGACATTTGGGGCCTTAGGATATATATGTGTTTAAATAAAACGTATTTGATTTTCCAATTGGGAAAAGATTTTTCCTCCCATCAGTCCACAGAAAGCACTGGTCTTCATATTCACCACTGTCCTAAGAGAGTCGTAGGTAGCTATTCCAAGCTCTTCCCAGAAAAGGCAGCACAGGACGCTGGATCTACACTGGTAATGTGTTTCCTGTGTAGTGTTCAAAGTGAAATGAAACTGGTTCTGTGGCCACTAAGGGAAGTCTGAGAAACAGTATCCAGTGTCCAAAGCTGAAAAGAGAGCCGAGAAACAGGCCAGGGGCAAACCCAAGGGATAAGACCCTGGTACCAGCCTAAACCCAGCCAGCACTAAGTAGAGGGGGTTGTTGTCTCTTGAATGAATTTTTTGGTATTGGGGATCAAACTCAGGACCTTGCACTTGTCCAGCAGGCGCTTATGCCACTGAGCTATCTCCCCAGCCTGTTTAAATGATCTTCTAAATGAGGCCCACAGGACATCTGTACTTCCAAGGCGAAGAGAAACTGTGAAGAAAGCCAGCCATCAGTGAATCACCAGAGAGCAAAGAAGCAATAAAGCATGAGACCAGTTCCATGTTCTATTTCAAAGGGTTTCAGATTTTCAAAAATAAGAGATTCTGCCTTCTTAAAGCATGTATATTTTTAAGTATAACTTAGATTTTTATTGCTGTCATAGTCCTGTGAAAATTTACATACTTCCTTGATGCAAATCACTTTTTGAAGAATGGCTCTTCATAGTCCACTGGCTTGAAGAGATTTTATAGAATCAAGCTGTCTTTCTTCCTTTGACATCTGCTTTCAGTACCTTAACACCATAATGGACAGTTGCTGCAAGGCCGTCCCTGAGCTCCTCAAGCACGGAGCCTCATGTTCACCCCTTTCTATGCTCCCCACCAAGCCATTTGTCAGGAGCCTCCAGGGCTGTCGGCCATTTTCAGTCAGCAGGGTTGGGGGAGAAGTCCTTTTTAGGTAAGGCAACAACATGGGTTGGCTGGGCAGATCTAAAATAACTTGGTCAACAGGGTGGAGCCAGCCCCCAGGCAGAAGTATTACTTCACAGTTGCATTGGCTTCCTGTGGCTGCCAATAGAGGCAGCATCTGGCAGTGGGCCTGCCACAAAGAAGAGGGAACTCCACGGAGAAGAAAATAGCAACGAGCCCTCTGAGGTGGAAGTGCAGCCTGAGAAACTGTGGCCCTCCTGGGACTGCAATGACAGCTAGTGTCGCCACTCTGCAGGACATGGAGTGCGGTGTTCTTTCTTTAAAATACTGAGAGCCCTTCTAGGGAGAACACGTCTATGAGCATGTTCTACATATTCTATGATCTGTATCATTTATTCCACATCATAAGCCTATGAAGCAGATGATATCATGAGCTCCATTTTTCAGATTGGAAAACTGAAGCTCAGAGAAATGAAACAACTTGACTGAGGACACAGAGGAGCCAGGATGTTGCCAGCTGGAGTTGCCAGCTGCAAACTCCAAACTATAATAGCAGCAGCCGGAGTTCTTAAGTGAAAAATCAAGATGAGGAGGTAAAGCTTATTCCATTGATCCATCTCCCCGGCAGAGGAGGTAAAGCTTATATTACTCCAAAAGACACTGTAGATTGGAGCAATCTTGCCCCCCCCCCCAGGTAATATTTTGGGTTTTCCTTCCTCACACACAATTGCAGGCAAATGACTGCAATTCTAAAAGGAGATAAATATAAAAACAAGAAGTGAAACACTGCAGACACCTGAAGCCCAACCATTTCTGCAAGTGCGAGCTAGCGAAGCTGCCGCACAACAGAAATAGTTCTGTCCTGTTTAGATAGGCTTTGTTTTGCTACATGGCTGCATATGCAGAGAAGTGATATCAAGTCCTGAGGGTCCACTCCTTTGATGAGCTAAACACACAAAGGCCTACATTTTGATGTAATCTGATAGCATGTAGTTAAGTCCTAGACAAACTGCAACTGGGAGGAAGTGATAAACCCAACTTCCTGCACAAAGCTGCCTGAGATAACACTTTCCATGGCCTGGAAGGAAAAAAAGAGACATGACTGCTGCAGCATTTGAAAGGGACCGTTCCATTCTTAATAAATAACCCCCTTTTCGTGTGGTCCCAGCAATATCTAAGCAAAACTGATCATAGTCAAGTGACTGTGGCAATACCACACGTGACTTCATTCTGACTCTCATTCACAGGCAAAATCACTGAAGCTTCATTTGATTTTCTCTCTTAAGGACACCATCATTCAAACTCCAAATCTCAGATAATCTCTTGATTCACAGAACATCCCTGAAATCTAGTAAGAACTCAGATTGAAAGAACTGAGGTTGTACTAACTGGCTCAGTGATGTCCTCATTGAGTCACCAAGGAGACTCACTGAGACCAAATAAACACCAATGGAATGAGTACCCACTTGTGTAAGGACCAGTAACTCTTTGTACCTTGTCAAAACAGGGCCAAAGAGACATTTTTAGTAAGCATTGTGTAGGCTGGGTCATAAACACAATAAATAGAGATTGTGCTGGGAATCTTCTGTGACGGCGTTAAGTCATCCATTAACTCTGTGAACATTTATTGAATGCCTACTATGTTCTGGGAAATAGAGTGGTGAATAAAAAGTAGTCCCTGACCTCAAGAATTTTTCAGCCTCGTTGGGAAGACCAGTATGAAAGTGAACAAAGAAACACACACGTAATCACAAACCATATTAAGTGCTCTGAAGAGAAAAGTGGCAGGCTCCCAAGGGCCCAGCTTCAGTTTGGATGAGGTGTGCTATCTGCAAAGATGTGGTGTGATGTTCAGTCCTGAGTCATCTGCACAGAGCAAGAGGGAGGGTAGAGAGGTCCAGGAAAGAGAAAGTGCCTATGGGAGAGTTCTGACTGAGGAATGAGTTTTAGACTTTCCAGGAACTAAAAGAAAGCCTGTGTCCAGAATCAATCGAAAGAAGGCCGGGGGCGGGGGGTGAGTGCAGTGTTTCACAGGGGGCTGAATAGTAAGCAAGAGCCACATAGGCCAAGTAGAGGAGCCTGGCCTTCCTCTGAGTATAAGGGGAACATTCTAGTAATACTGCTGGCACCAATAGTGTTCTGCTTCTAGACTCAAAAAGAATGTGGTGGCTCTAATAGTCTTTGGGAAAAACTATGGGATGAAATTTCTTCCAGCCATTTGGGTCATCAAAGGTATTTCACTAAATTCAATCAGTTCAGCCAAGTCTCATACGAGGATGGGAAAAGGAATAGGGCAATAAAAAGCAATTAATTGGATCGCATGTCATTTTACCATTTTAGTAGGATTGTAAAGTCACATGGACGGGACACTAGCAGGCATGTGTGCCAGATCTTTCACATTTCCTAAAGGTAGTGATCAAGGGCCAGAAAACACTTGGCTTTTCCTCCTACCTCCAAGTAATCTTCCAGAGAGCTGCCTCAAGAGCCCAGCCAACAGAGCTCCTTCTCAGGGGAGCACCTAGAGTTGAGAATCTGTTGCTAGGGGATCTCTGGCCTGCTACTTACCTCCTACATTTGCTGCTTTTCTCTACCTCATTTGCTGAGCTTTCCATCTGAGACTTTGGAAATTCCTTTACTGGGATCACTGCAGTGAGAAGTAGGCATCCTGATGTTGGGAACCTCCCTAGCCTGTCATGGAGGAAGGTGAACCCGGAAACTTGCAAAAAAGAACAAACGCAGGTTCAAGTTCTCCTCTGACTTTTCTTAATGTGTTGATTTGAGTTCATAATCAAGTGCCCCAAGAGCTCTAAGGAATTGCTTAGTACAAATCCTGTTTTTTCCTCTTATGTTTCCAAGTCCTGACCCCATGCATCTCTGAGAACCTACTCCGTGTGAGCTCCCTGGCTCCCTGCCCTTTAACTCCAGTGCTACAGGAGCACTGGATGTGAATAGCACTCTAGTTTTCATCCTAAGGCTTCTGGCAGGGGACCCTGGACTCTTTAAAGTGAAGCAGAAGAACTTGCTGGTTTGAGGTTGAATGAAGCATGTTTGAAAAGGATAACAGCTCCAGACCCACCAGGTACTGCCTTCGCCATTTGGCTAAGCTTTCCACTTGGGTTGATTTAGATTATTGCTTCATAGTATCTTGCTGACCTCCATAAGCATTCATTCCATTGCCTTTATGCAAAATCCTTCACCTTGCTGGTTCCACGGTTTTCTTTAGATGATGCCTAAGGCCCTTGCATTTCCAACATGCTACAAGTCTAAGACAAAAAAAAGTTTGTACTCGCCACAGAAATTCCCATTAATATCTCAATTTCTAGGGGTTCGAGCCCTAACACTACATGCTGTGTGACTGAGTCTGGGCCACATTGAGCCAGCGACTGAGTCTGGGCATGGTGGCACACACCTGTAATCCCTGCTGTAGGGAGGCTGAAAACAGGAGGATCACTACAAGTCTGAGCTGTGTAATGAGACCCTTTACCAAATACATTAAAAAAAAAAAAATTAGTATCCCAGTTTCTAAAATAGGAAGGAAGAGAAGAAGCAGGAGCCAGATTTGGAAGCCCAACTCCTCTGTATCCTTCATCAAGTCATACCGCTTATCTGAGCTTCAGATTTCCCATCTGAAAAATGCATCTAATAATTGAAAGAAGGGAAAGAAAGAGGAAAACAAGGGAAAGAAGAAAGAAGAAAAGGAAGATGGAATCAGAGAACAAAGAAAGGACACTGAGGAAGCTGTGCTTTCCAAGCCTCTCTGCAACTTCACTAGAAATATACTTGGCTTTCGTGGTAAATAAATTCATGCTTATTTAGCTTTCAGAACACAGCGCAGTAGTGGATACTGAGAGGCCCTTTGCAGACTTCTGATCTGGAAGTGGAAAATGCACCAGCATCTTCTGCTTAAGAAAGCAAATGAAACACCATTAGAAAAATTATTAAACACTGATTTTTTTCCTTCAAATTTGAAATGTTTTATAGTCCAAGGATTTTATGAGTTATTGAAATTTATGAAAAGTACCTAGCCCAGAGCTGAGTGCTTGGTAAATATTGGTTATAATTCTTAGTAAAGAGGACTCTTGGTCCAGGCATCAGACAGGCTAGTCCCGAGGTCTTAAGCAAATCTCTCCACTTTTCTGTTACCTAATTTGTAGAAGGAATGGATTGGACTGAGTGGACCGATGTGTAAAGGCTTTTCCATCAGCAGTTTCACTTCTAATGTGACTGTGTCTCCATGTTTGAATTGAACATTGATATCATTTTGATGAAGAGTTTCTCAATCATAAATTGTTTACTTTTTACAGACCACTTCTGTTTTTGCCCCTATATGTTAGGCTTAGAGCACCACCTAAAAGGACACAATGTGAAAACAAATTTTGAACAACTAAGTAAAGTGTAAATCCCCTTAAGGAATGTCAGTTGAGGGATTCTGATTCTAATATTGTCTTGTGGTATTTGCAGAACTGTCAGCGCTTCCCCAAGCTGTGCCGGCTGCTAACTGAAATCACAACATCCGCTGAAGACAAGATACTTCCTATAACTCAATTTCAAACATCCTCGGGAGATTGTCGTTTCCCTGTAGGCCTTTCTTCTAGCGAAATTGTTTTTGTCTCGCAAACTCTATCAGCACATCTGTTCTTACCAGTCCTAGAAGCTTTGGCCTAACAATTGCCCAGAAGGAAGGGGAGGGGGAAGGTATTGTGCAATGTACAAATTTTGGCAAATCTTATAAAAACACATTCTTCAAACATCTCTCATTTCTGAGAACCAAAGTAAAATGTATGAATTATTTTGTTTCAGGACAAAAATGATTCATTGCTCCAAGGTGGTATTTTGACTATAGTTACATAAAACAAGTATGACAATTCAATTGGAAAAATAAGTTAGGCATGGTGGCGCATGCCTGTAACCTCAGCACTTGGGAAGCTGAAGCAGGAATATGGCCACTATTTCAAGGCCAGCCTGGGCTACATGGAGAGTCCAGGCCAACCTGAACTGCATAGTGAGACCCTCTCTCAATAAAACACAACTCAGTTAGAAGAACAAACCTTGATTGAGGACCTGTTCTCTAAAAGACACTGAACTCTGCTTCATAAAGGCAAGTTGTCATGTGCCATTTAAAGCTAGTTTGGTGTTAACTGTGGCTCCTATACAATGGCAAATTTCTTTACAACTACTTATCTGAGTTGTCTGATGCACTAACCACTAGCCACATGCGTTTGAAATGTGACTAGACAGATTGAAACGTACTGTAAGTGTAAAATACACATTGGATTTACAAAGCTTAGAACAGAAAAAAGGAAGAAAGAGGCACCAGACAGATGAAGGCACTGGTCTCTGAGCCTGGAAAATCGGGAGAAGCAACAAGAGTTAGGCAAAGATCAACTCAGTTTGGATATTATAAGCTTTAAGGGACCACTAGACAATTAGATCTGTTTCTCCAGAATTCCGTAGGAGGAAACTGAACTAGAGAAAAACCTTTGGGTATCTCTACTGCAGGTGGTGTGATAGCTGAGATTATGGTTCAGATGAAGTTTCTCAGGGAGAGTTTTAAATACAGAACCGAAGGAAAGCAATATGTAGAGGGTGTTACTGATTAAATCATGTCTTCTCCCAATTTGCACATTGAACTTCTAACCCCCAGTACCTCAGAATGTGAGCTTATTTGGAAATAGGGTCAATGCAGACACCATTTAGTAAGATGAAATCATGGGTGGAGGATTAATCCAAAGTAACTAGCGTCTCTAAAGAAAGATAAAATTGTGTTTTCGGCCAGAACCGTCATCTTCCAGTAATTTGCCAAAATGATTAACACAAAAGGCAATAGGAGGGGAACCCAGTATATGGTTTCCAGGCCTTTTAGAAAACATGGGGTTGTTCCTTTGGCCACATACAAGCAAATCTACAAAAAAGGGGATATTGTAGACATCAGGGGAATGGGTATGGGGCCGGGGAGATAGCTCAGTGGAATAAGTGCTTCCCTGGCAAGCACAAGAGCCTGAGTTCAATCCCCAGTTCCACCAATTTAAAAAAAAGGGAATGGGTACTGTGCAAAAAGGAATGCCTCACAAGTGTTACTATGGCAAAACGGGAAGAGTCTATAATGTTACCCAGCATGCTGTTGGCATTGTTGTAAACAAGCAAGTTAAGGGCAAGATACTTGCCAAGAGGATTAATGTGCATATTGA
>NW_004524622.1:8609533-8611245 GCF_000260255.1 Octodon degus
GGACTGGTAGTGATCTGCCTGTTTACAATCTCCCAAAAACTGGGATTACAGGCGCACACCATCACACCCAGTCGCAGTTTCTGTCTCAGGGTGCCTCAGGGACTGGGTGTGCATGGCAGGCCCAGGGTTTGAACTCCTGGCCCCTGCATTTGCTTGTAGGCCCTTTAATCCACTGAGCTATTTGGCTAGCCTTTGGCTCAGTTTTTAGAGGTTTCACTCAATATAGTCAGCTAGCTCCAAGACAGGGTGGCATGGCAGAGGGACATCACAGAGAGATACAGTTCATAGCAGGCAGAAAGCAAGAAGCAGAAAGCAACAACAGCAACTCTCTTTCTGTCCCTTATTCTATTCAGGATACACACACACCCTTAGGGCAGGTAGCTTTTACACCAAAGGTGGACCTTGCCGTTATCCACAGCTAGAATTATGCTTAACCAATCAGTGGAATCATTTAGCAATCATACACCTCTGATCCCAACATCACACACTTAATCTTAGCATCCCCCAGTCTAGATCCAGCAACCTCTGAAAAGCTCTACATGTACCACTGGATTTTGGAGGACATTTAGATACAAGCCACAGTGTCTAAATATTTTTCTCAGTTACTTTTCTCTTGTTGCTGGGTCAAATACCCGACATCTAAAATGAAGGAAGGTAAGGCTTATTTGGCTCACAGTTACTGGAGGTTTCGTCCACACTCAGATGGATCCAAGGCAGAGCAGCACAGAGCAGAGAACAACCTTTCATGGAGGCAATAAAGATCAAGAGAAGCCAAAGGAGGAATAACCAGCAACAGGAGAAACAGAACATCAGGCTCTCTGCCTCAGGCTGGGGGAAGTACACACACCCATAATGCCAGCAGTACTAAAACCCATAATCCCAGTCTTGGATCACTCATAATCCCAGTGGATCATGAGTTAATCACAAACTCTAGAAGTCTGTTCCATGACTGCATAAGGCTTTGGGGGGACAACTAGACACAAACCATAACAATATTAAACATACCTGTTTATACTCAACATAAGAAACACTCTTTCTCCCACAATTTTTCTTTTTTGTTCTTTTTAGGTCTTTTTGAAACAGGGCCACCCTATGTAGTTCAGGCTGGCCTTGATCTCTCTTTGTAGCCCAGGCTGGCCTCAAACTCACAACAATCCTCCTGCCTCAGCTTCTCAAGGGCTGGAAATTCAGGTGTGCAACACCAAGACATGCCAAAATGTTATTCTTTTTTTTCTTTTGGTGGAACTGGGGATTGAACTCAGGCCCTTGCACTTGCCAGGGAAGCACTTATTCTACTGAGCCTTCTCCCCGGCCCTAAAATGTTATTCTTGTCACTGTACACACTTAACATTAAAGATCAACTTTCAAAAGGTTAACTCACTGTGAGAACTTGAGCCTACAGTTAAGGCATGCTTCCAGCTTCCACTGGTGTTTGTCCTCCAGTCACATGGTTTCTTATTCTTCATAAGGATATTTGTCAGACAGGAGCAGGTGCGATGCTCCATGCATTCCACACACCAAATGGAACAGCCAGTTTTTCTATGAATTAGGAAATCAGAAGAGAATTCTGAATGGAAGGGGTGGCTAATGGGGTGTCTCTTGCCTAGAATGCACAAGGTCCTGGGTTTGATCCCCAGAAACATAAGCGCACACACACACACACACACACACACACAGAAGTACAAAGACTGGCATGGTAGTATATGCCCCCT
>NW_004524622.1:8611345-8613888 GCF_000260255.1 Octodon degus
ATAAGGAACAAGATCTTGTTCTATTGGTCTGGTTGGCCTTGAACTCCTGGGTTCAAACAATCATTTTCCCTCAGTCTCTCAAGTAGCTAAGGCTGTAAGTGTGCACCACAGTATCTGGCCCTGTATTTTCCATTCATTAAAATTTTAAATCTTTCTTTAGTACATGTTTGCAGTATAGAATGTCACACTTATAATAGGGAGCGTGTACATGTGCATAATATATCTTAATTTTTTTTCTCCCCTTCCTCTCCCACTCTCCCTGCTCCTTCAAATTGTTATACCACTTCCTGTTTGCAGAAGTTCTATTCCAATTTTTCAATTCTTTTTCTCAAACCCCTATTCCCTCCTTGCCCCATCCCATATTTTTCTTTTAATATTTGGTTCAACTATTTGATGAAGACCACTCGCAGTAGAAGATAAAAATGTAAAAGAGAGACAGAAGCGAGAGCAAGACAGAGACACAGAAACAGACACAGAGAATGGGGAGGGGAGGGCATGAGGGAGGCGAGGCAGAGGGGAAGGGGAAAGGAGGGGAAGAGATGAAGGAAATGGAAAAATAAAGGAGGAAAAAGGGTGAAAAGTAGTATATAGTTTAGATAAATGTCCTCCAAAGGAGGCCTATTGCTGGGGACCACAAATTCACAATGGCTAATTCTGAATTAAATGGAGGTTTGGGATTCTTGGTATCACTCTTTTGAGGTTCTTTTGAGGTTTCTCATTAACTCTTTAGGGATGGGCCACCCCATCCCACCCACTAAGAGACTAAACTAAAACCACTAAGATTAAAAAGCACTCCAGGGCAAGATCATCTCCACCCTCTTGAGTCAGCCCTGGATTACCGGATAGCCTCGGAGCCTCCCCCTGACCTTGATTGTTCCACTCACCCCCTTCTGCCAGGTACACACCCAATAAATAGTGGCTGCATGGAGAATCTTTGTCCATGTCCATCCTAAGGCACTGGCCTTCCATCCCCCCTTCACATATTACTAAATTTGTCTCTGTTTCATATTTCATCCTTTCACCATACCCCTCATACAGCTGTCGGGAAAGTTTGGATCCCAGCGTTGTGCTATTAGGAGGTAGTGGAATCTTTTGGAAGGGGGCCCTAGGGAGAGGTCCTTAGGTCCTTAGCTGTAGCACACTTCCAAGTGGTAATGACAACAAGACCAGGGCCGAGGTTGGGGGTCTACAGCTGGAAATGGCAGGGCAGAGGCAGGGGGACACACTGAAGCATCCAGTGCTCAGAGATAGCAGTGGAAGTACCTTCTCCTGAGTGACTTCATGGAACAATTTTGACCACAGCCCTGGCTGCTATGCTTGCCTCTGTTTTCTGAGATACCTCTCCAGTCTTTCTGGGGATTCTATGAGCTGGACTTTGTCTTTGATCCATTCTGTTTCATTCCAATAAACTGGATTATTTTCTATGCATTACAACTAAGGTCTCTGCCTGGTTAAATTGTACATAATGCCCACCACTATATAAGAAGTTTTTAAATCATTCTGAAAACTAAGAGGTAGACTTAGGTGATCATCTCCTGCTTCCCAAGGAGGAAACCAAAAGATAGTTCAGGTGCCTCACTCAGTAGAAAGCTAGCGGATAGCTGAGCTGGGCTTGAACCCAAGCCTATGTGCCTCCAAGTACTAGCCTACTACACTGTGCTGCCTCTTGGTTCAGCGAGTTCTGCTACCTCCATCAAATGACAACACTGTTCAGAGTGACTTCCTCCCCGTGCCCCAGAGCTAGGCCAGCACAACAACAAACACATCTCTGATTCTGCTCTCAGAATCTAGTTTTTCTTTTTCTTTTTTGAAGAACCGGGGATTGAACTCATGACCTTGGGCTTGCCAGGGAAGCACTTATTCCACCGAGTCATCTCCCCGGCCCATCAGGATCTAGTTTTGTGAACCCATAAATTCTGCTTCTGAGTTCCTGGAGAGTCTTACACCGATGTCTTCATCTACAAAATTACAGGCAAATGTCCATGAGACAAGCCAATGACCATGTGAGTGTGCCATCTTGGAAGTGTGTCCTCCAGCTTCAGCCATTCCTGCAAATGAC
Organism: Octodon degus; assembly: GCF_000260255.1. Lineage (NCBI taxonomy): Eukaryota > Metazoa > Chordata > Mammalia > Rodentia > Octodontidae > Octodon > Octodon degus. The sequence goes on from NW_004524622.1 coordinate 8,613,405, forward strand.
TGATTGCAACTTCGTGAGACACTCCTAGCCACAGCCTCCCAGGCAAGCTGCTTCACAATTCCTAATCCACAGAAACTAAAATAATAAGTGTCTAGAGCTGTGTTACATCCCTAAATTTGGAGGGAATTTGTTAGATAGCAATAGAACAGTAAGAGACAAGACATACAGTTCCTGTCCTCACTCTGATGGTACAAAACAACCTATAATTGCACAAATATAAAAGCAACATGAGTAAAATCATGACCAGAAGGGCTGGCCAAATAGCTCATCAGATTAAAGTGCCTACAAGCAGGTGCAGGGACCAGGGGCTCGATCCCTGGGCCTGCTGTGCCGGCCCCTTCCCCAGGGTGCACCGAGACAGTAATTGAGACTGGACATGGTGACCCACGCCTGTAATCCCAGCTCTTGGGAGGCTGAGAACAGGTGGATCGCTATGAGTCTGATCTAGTAGTGAGACCCTGAATACCCGGTAGACCCTTCCCTA
>NW_004524622.1:8623337-8625724 GCF_000260255.1 Octodon degus
ATGTAAAAATAAATAAATAAATAATTTAAAAAAAAGATTCTGGTCTTCAGAGTCTTGAATCCATTGATAACCCAAGTAAAACCCTCAAGTCCCTCCTCCCTTTCAGAAGGATTTGGGTTTGTTTGTTGCTGCTGCTGTTTTGTATGTTTGGGTAAAATTCACTTACTATATATAAAGACATGCCATCCAAAACTTAACTTTAGGGGCCAGGGAGATGGCTCAATAGAATAAGCACTTCCCTGGCAAGTACAAGGGTCTGAGTTCAATCCCCAGCTCCACAAACAAACAAAAAAAAGCAACTTATCCTTGCTTCTCAGACTTGCTGTGTTATTCTTTTATCATCAAGCATATATTAATTAAAATCTGGTGAGAATTCACTTCCATTTTGCCTGGATTAGTGGGCAAATGGACCCACTGCTCTCCTCCCTACCCTCCCCCTTCCTCCCATGAAAGTCCTCCTTTAGCTACACCTCCCTGCACAGCTATAGTGTAGGTTGACCTACATTTGCTAATTAATGATTTTAAGACTCTCAACTGCCTTTGTAAAACAAAAGGCAGTACTACTCCTGGGTTAAAATCTGGAATGAGAATCTCTCTCTGGATTGCTATTGGTCCTGTGTGCCTCTGGAAAATTATTTAACATCATTGAATCTGAGGTTCTTTGTAAGTATAATAAGGATATCTACATTCTTTATAAGGATTACAAGAATTAAATGAGATAGTGAACCACAAAGCACTGAGTAGAGTAGTCTCACACTGGTGTAAAGTCAGTGATCAGTGTGTACTTATCAGCATTACTTTGTTTGCTTCCACTTCTCTAAAGAAAGCCTAGCCTCTGTCCTTGGTCAGACCTGGGTTCAAATATTAACTCTTCCACTGACCAGATGTAGAGCTGTAAGCAACTCACATCTTATTGAGATTCTTGAAATAAAGACCAAGAATTTATTGACTAAATTAGATATAGTTTCTTTATGGGTAACACAGTGAAGAGGAATCCCATCTCACCTGATTTTCACAAGAGTTTAACAAAACATTCACTATGGTCCCATCTTTGATTTAAATGATGAGCTTTTTGCCTTGGAAAGGAGTGAATTCATTAGATCTTGGAACAGAAGTCTTTCACTTACGTTATTTTTTCTTCTTTTTTATTTTTTCTGTATTTTAGGGAAGGGACTACAGGGTGTTCAGGGACTCACTACTAGATCAGACTTGTAGAGATTCTCCTGTTTACAGCCTCCTGAGAGCTGGGATTACAGGTACATGCCACCATGCCCAGTCTCAATGGCCATCTCAGCATGCCCCAGGGATGGGGTCAGCGTGCCCCAGGGGCAGGGCCAGCACATCAGGCCTGGGGATGGAACCCCAGGTCCCTGAGCCTGCTTGCAGGCACTTTAATCCCCTGAGCTATTTGACTGGCCCTTTGTTATTTCTTCTTACTTCTCCATATTTCTCCTCTGCCTGGTCTGGCTTATGTCCAGATGTCCTCACAAAGCCTGACACGGTCACAGGTGGGCTTTTTCCAAAGATGGCTAGATTAAGAGTGAGTAGCGCTGAGATCAATTCACATGGTACAATGCTAAGATCAAGGGCCCTAAGATTAAGGGTGTGAATGCTACCCACCTAAAAAAGATATAAAGGTCAAACAGAGCTGTAGTTCCCTTGTTGCTTTGCTATCTTCTACCCAGCATGAACTGTTTCCCATCTGCAATACCTGTCTGCCACACTACCCTGCTTAGATGGTGCTTTGTTTTTTTTTGTTTTTGGGTTTTTTGGGGGGGTTTTGGTGGAACCAGGGAATTGAACTCAGGCCCTTGCGCTTGCCAGAGAAACGCTTATTCTACTGAGCCATCTCCCCGGCCCCAATACCCTGCTTAGACCCAGCCAATTATAGATCTCTACAAACTATAAACTAAATAAGTCTTTCCTCCTTTAACTTGTGGGTGTTGGGTATTTTTTCTTAGCAAAAACAACAAAAAGTAAAACAAAGTGCCAAGAATGGGGTCAATGATGTGACTATACCTGACCATGTGATTTAAGAGTTTTTAGAGCTAGTTTGTGAGAAGAGGAAAGATTAGGAAAGGTTTGAAGATGCTGGCTGAAAAAGCACAACTAGAACACATTAGGCTATGCTTGGTGGGAGTTTCTAGTCAGAACTCAGAAGGATTTCTTTTTTTTTGAGGTGGGAAGGGGAGGCTGGCTCCGAATGCCTTTAGGGCAGGTTTGGCTGACTTGAGTTCTGAGGATCCAGCAACCTGAGCCTGACTGCTTTGTTGAAGCAGCCACTTAAATAACTGAGCTAGGGGGCAGCCCCCCCCTAGTCAGAACTCAGAAGACCAGAAGGCTGATACAAATTCTACCAGTATATATATATATATATATGACTTAGC
>NW_004524622.1:8625936-8629743 GCF_000260255.1 Octodon degus
AAAAAAAAAAAATTTATGACTAGAAAACATGTACAAATGCTAGAATTTCCCACTAACCCAGATTATGTTAAGGAGATTTGTTATATTACTGTTTGGTTGTGAGTGGAGTACCAACTTGAAGTCACTGTCACCAAAATCTACAGCACCTCTCCATTCCATGATTAGCAGAGACTGGCAACAGTGGTGACCTCTGGGGTTATGGGATCAGGTGCATTTGTGTCAGAGTGGGTGCATGGTAACTCAAACTTCCCACAACGCACAGTGAAGGGGGAGCGTAAGCTAGGAACCTGACAGAGTGCTGATGTTGAAAGCACAGGACTTGGCCCCTCCTCAACCTTGGCTAGGACCATATGACCACAGATGGCATCCGTTGGGTCCACATTCACAGCCCCCCTTAATCAAGCTTCAGCTCATCACTGAGATCACTGCCCTGCTTAGATACATCTCTACCCATCTCTCAATACATTGACAATCCTCAAGTACCCCAATGTCATACTTCTTCAGCCTTCAAATCCTTTGCTTAGTCATTTTCTCTGCTTGGAATCCCATCCCTCCCTTCCACCTCACTTTATTCTTACTGCACAGCAAAGATGGCCATAAATGTACAAGATATATGAAACAAATGAAACTGTCACTAACCCCTTCACCTAGTACAGTATTCCCCTCTTCTGAATGCCTTGATTGTGGCATTAGTAGAATAGAAGTCTTTTGCTTACTACATTGTAATTACCTAAGGACATAGCTTCTTACCCATACCAAGCTTCCTGGGGGTGGGAATGGGTTATTCACCTTGATCTCAGTTTCCTAAGCCCCCCTCCTTTTCTCTCTGTCTTCTTTCATTCAAAGATCTCATGGTTTATGACTTCATCCTCCTGTCTGGGCACTGGTACCTCCAGCTTAAAGCTCCCTTCTTTTTTTTTTTTTTTCGGAACTGGGGATTGAACTCAGGCCCTTGCACTTGCCAGGGAAGCGCTTATTCCACTGAGCCCCTCAAAGCTTATTCCCCGGCCCCTCAAAGCTCCCTTCTGAGCTCCAGACCTCGACTCTGCCCCACCTGCCTGTGCAACCCAGCCACATCCACCCAACCATCCAATTCTATAAGTCAGACTCTGGGAGTCCGCCCTGAGATCTCCCACTATCCATCTGACTCTATGTGTAGTTCGTCACTAAGTCCTTTACCTTCTAAATTCTATTCCAATTCTGCAGCTTCCCTCCATCTCCAATACTACTTCCTTTTTTTTTTTTTTTTTTTTTTTTTCAGAACCAGGGATTGAACTCAGACCCTTGTGCTTGCCAGGGAAGCACTTAATTCTACTGAGCCATCTCCCTGGCCCCATCCAATACCACTTCGTCAATCCAGGCTACCGCCTCTTCCTTCCAACTACTGGGTATCCTAAGTGGTCTTCTAACACCAGTCTCACAACTCCAATCCATTCTAGACCATATGGCTAGAATAGCATTGAGATTTTTAAAACTCATATCTGGCCAGCTCACTCCTACAGCGTTTTCAGTGACTTCCCAATGTTTTTAGGACAAAGGCACACGTACTTAGGTAAACAGACCACATGGTGTCGTATCTTTGGACCCTTCTTTGCCTCTCCAGCCTTCTATTGTACTATTTTTTTCTTTGCTCTCAATACTTCAATCACAGGGAACTACTTTCAGTTCCTTAAATGTGCTGTACACAGCCTTGGGCCTTTTACACAGGCTGGTTCTTCTCACCCTATCTTCCTCCTTTGCCTTACTAGGCATGGACCTCCTCCTGGGCTCTGCTCAGACCTCAGCTCCTCAGTGCCTCCCAGACCAGACCTCATCGCTCGGTGGCATTCTGTCATTATGTGCTACATTTTCTTCTGCTTCCTAATTACACATTTGTGTAACTGTGGGAACAGAAATGATGGCTGTGTCGCTCTAGCACATTGGCAGCATAAGAACTGCTGCACAAGCTTGCAGAGAAGGAGAAACAGAGAGTGAGAAGGAGGAAATGGAGTGGAAAAGAAAAAATTCAAACAAACCACTGACAAAAATCTTGGTAGACTTGAGCCTGGAAAAACATATTTATACCCTGATCCATTTGATTTCCAATATCTTCAAGTAAGAAGTTTTTGCGGTACTGTGGATTGAACTCAGGACCTTGCGCTTGCCAGGCAAACGCTTATTCTACTGAGCTATCTCCCCAGCCCTCCAATACTGTCAAGATATGATAAATTGTGCTTGAAGACTAAAATGCTCATTTTTGTCTCTAGTCTCGGGATTACTCTTTTCTCATTGCTGGGACAAAATACTTGACACCCAAAATTAAGGAAGGAAAGGTTTATGTAGCTCAGTTTGTGGAGGCTGCAGTCCATACTCAGCTGGCTCCCAGGCAGAGTGGCACATGGCAGAGGACAGCAGTTCATAGGGATAGCAAACAGCAAGACAGCAAGAGTCAAAAGGGAGGAGCAGGGCAGAGAGCAAGCCTCTCTCCCTCCCTTATATTGCATACAGGCTGTCTGCCCCAGGGCAGGTACAGCACTCACACCCATAATCCCAGCCCTGGATCATGAATTAGTCACAAACTCTAGAAGCCGCCCCACGACTACATGAGGCTTTGAAGAGACATCTAGACACAAACCGTAATATCTCTGTTTCCTATTTGTATCAGCTAGGACTTCACTTTGCTCCAGGTAACTGACCACAGCACTCAGTAAAACACAGTGCTTATAAGGGTCTCTATTTTTCTCTCATAATAGTAGAAGCCATGATGTTGGACGCAGGCAACTGCGTAAGAAAGACAGCAAGTCTCAGGCTCCTTCTAGGTTCTTCCTCAGTTACTTTTCAGGCCTGATTTTCTTTTTGAGAATTAAATTTTGGCTGCTGCCTTTGCAGCATGGTACTTAACGCTTTAGGCAAAAGGAAGAGGAAAGGCACAGCACATGTCATTAGACTTGTCCCTTTTTACTAGGAAAACAATGGTTTTCCTGAAAGCACCACACATAGGAAACTTCCACTTGTATCTCCTTGAGAAAACCAGATGCGAGCTTCAGGGCAGCCTAGGGCGCGCATGTTCGTCTGTGAGCCTACAGCTGCCCCAGCCCCGCTGGAGCTCTGGGAGTGGGCGCAAAGGGGAGACCTGGAGGCCAACTGGGAGTGTCTACCACACTGCTGCTGCAGATAAGAGATCAGCTAGACTCCAAAGTTTGTACTCAGAAGTTTAGGTACACAGGGTTTTTTTTCAAGTGTTCCTTTGTTGTTTCTCAGGGTTTGTGTCTAGGTGTCCCCTGAAAGCATCTTGCAGTCATGGGGCAGCTTCTAGAGTTTGTGATTGACTCATAGTCCAGTGCTGGGATTAGGGGTGTGAGTGCTGCACCCATCCTGGGCTGGGCAGCCTGCATACAATGTAAGGGAGGAAAGAGACTTGGTCTCTGTCCTCCTTCCAGCTATTGTGCTCTGCCAGGTGCTGCTCTGCCTTGGAGCCAGCTCACTATGGACTGAAACCTCCACAAACTGTGAGCTAAATCAACCTTTCTTTCCTTAATTCTGGGCATCAGGTATTTTGTCTCATCAAGGAGAGGAGTTAACTGAGACATTGTGTGATTTTGTTTGTTTGTTTTGCTTTTTTTTTGCTTTTTGTGGAGTTGTTTTGGTTTGGTTCGTACTGAGTCTGAATACAGGTTACATCTTCAGCTGTTACTTTTTTTTTTTTTTTTTTTGTAGGAAAAAAATGGTTTTGTACATGGGATGAAACAATATAAATTCAAAACTTACAGATCAGGGTTAGCTCTTATCACTCATCTCTTTTAAAAAGTTTATGAATCTCCAGTCAAA
>NW_004524622.1:8637533-8646212 GCF_000260255.1 Octodon degus
CAGGTTGGTCTTGAGCTCACAACGATCCTCCTGACTCAGCCTGAGTGTTGGGATTACAGGCATGCACCAACATGCCAAGACTTTGCTTAAAAAAAAGAAGAAAAAGCCTCCAAGCACCATGTTCCAGAATGGCAGCAGCCTAGGAAAGTTATTCCTTTAAATTTTGTTCTTAGTCACTGGACCGCTCCAGCAAAAACAAAAACAAACAAAGAAGAGCCCTAGCTACTTGTCTAGCTGGTGGCAGACCTTGACAGCTCTTGGAGATAGACTATTTCTTTTGTAGAAAGCGATGACACGAGTCTTTGAGGGGTCGGGGGGTAAAATGTTATGACTTGTGTCTAGATGGCCCCCTGTTGTGGTTTGTGGCTGTCTCCTCAAAGCCTCATGCAGTCAGGGGTGACGTCTAGAATTTGTGATTAATTCATAATCCAATGCAGGGATTATGAGTGTGAGTGCTACACCCACCCCGGGGTGGGTAATCTGCATTATAATGTAAGGAGGGGAGAGAGGCTTGCTAGAATCCGCTGCACCTCCCTTTGTTCTCTGCTGTCTCCCATCACCAGGAACGGCTGCCCTCTGCCATGTGCTGCTCTGCCTTGGAACCAGCTGAGTATGGACTGAAACCTCCACTAACTGTGAACTAAGTAAACTTTTCCTTCCTTCATTTTGGGTATAGGTTATTTTGTCCCAGCAATGCGAGCAGAATAACTAAGGCACCCTCTAAAGCCTCAGCTGTCATACATGGACCTTTTTCAGAGGTGGCTAGATCTAGAGTGTGTGACACTGAAATTGATTCTTGGTGCAGTGGTAAAATCAAGGGCATTGACTAAGGGTATGAGTACTACCAGTCTAAGGGAGGATAGTCTAAACAAGATATAAAAGACAAAAAGAGCTGTGGTTCCTTCATTGCTTTGTTATCTTCTGCCCACCATAGACTGTTTCCCTTCTGTGTGCCTGTCTGCCATGCCACCCTGCCTCAAAGCCAGCTGATTATGAATTGAAACCTCTACAAACTATAAGCTAAACAAACCTTTCTACAGGTTGTGGCAGTGCATGCCTGTAATCCCAGCATTTGGGAGGTTGTGGCAAGAAGATGGTTATGAGTTCAAGACCAGCCTGGGCTACAAAGTGAACTCAAGGCCAACTTGAACTGCATAGTAAGACCCTGTCCCAAAAAGACAATAAATAAATAATCTAAGACAACTTCTCCCCATAGATCTTGAGAGAGAACACAGAGAAGATATGTAATGCCCTTTCTCCATTTGAGTTCTAGTTTAACTGAAAAAGAAAACAATTAAATAGGGGTCAAATCTCCTCTTTAAACTTACTTGGAGCCTGTGGCTTATAAGGAGCACGGGTCTTCTTCACACAAAGCCCCCCATCAGGCAGGGCTACGTACTCTGGAGCACTGGACCACTGAGGGCCTCCTCCAGCCTACTGAATGATACCTGCTCCTGTCCAAGCAGAAAAAACATGAGTAGTGAAGAAGACAGCGCCTCCTTCTCCTTCCACACAGGAAGCACACTCGTCTCCCCAGGGTAAAAGTGAAGGAAAGTAGAGGCCAGATGGAAAAGCTGGTATGTGACTAACTAGAGTGTGATTTTTTTCTAATTTTATTTATTTATTTTGTGTGTGTGTGTGTGGCCAGCTCAGCCCACCAGGGGGTGGGGCTGGCTGGCATGTGGTGCTGGGGATTGAACCGCGGTCCCTGTGCTTTGCTTAGCTTGTTCTAAGTAGGTGCTTTAGACCACTGAGCCATCTCACCACCTCCCTAGAGTGTGATTTTTTTAAAAAAATGTATATATGTGGTACAGGGTCTCACTAAGCATCTCAGACTTGTAGTGACCCTCCTGTTCTCAGCCTCTCCATTTTACAGGCGTGCACCATCACGCTCAGACTCGTCGGTCCACTCAGCTGGCCCGAGGGCGGGGCCTGCGTGGTAGCGTGTGATCTTGAGAACGTTATTTACCCTCCCTACCCATCCCCAGCCTCCAACCCCCCTGTCTCTTCTTGTTTAATTTAAGGTATATAGCATAATATTCTGTTGCGCTTATTGTAATGTACACAATGAAATGATTGACTGCTTACTTCAGAGTGACCACGAAAGAGATGGGAGGAGCCAGGCAGCGAGGAGCGAGGAGCACCCTTCTAGGTCCCGCCACCGGGACTGCCTCTTTGGATCAGGCCCGGCTTTCTTTCTTTCTTTCTTTCTTTCTTTTTTTGGGGAACCAGGGATTGAACTCAGGCCCTTGCACTTGCCAGGCAAGTGCTTATTCCACTGAGCCATCTCCCCAGCCCCAGGCCCCTGCTTTCTACAAGCCCACCTGTGAGCACTGAGGGCTCTTAGCAGACCTCCCAGCTAGTTCTAAACCGTAACACATGCAAATCAAAATGCCCATAATTTCAGTTACCTTTCTTTTTTCAATGTAGGAAGTGAACCTAAAGTCTACTCTTTGGAAAATACCAGTACACAATGAAATATTAACTACGTATTTCACATTGTACTTAGGGTCTCTAGACTTCCTCATCCTATTTAACTACAACACTGTTTTGTGCGTATTGTTCTTGTTTGTTTGTTTGTTTGTTTGTTTGTTTGTTGGGGTTCTGGGGCTTGAACCCAGGGGCACTGCTGAGTTACATCACCAGTCCGTTTACTTACTTAGAGGAAACGCACTCCATCTCCCGAGCCGGCCTCAGTCTTGTGATTCTCCTGCCTTGGTCTCCTGAATAATTGGAACTATAAGCAAGTGCCACCATTTCCAGCTGCTTGTTTCTGATTTTGTTTCTTTGAGACAGGGGTTCGAGGAGATAGCTCAGCAGCTTAAGCACCTGCCTGGCAAATGCAAGGTCCTGAGTTCAATCCCTGTACCAACCCTCCCCGCCCCCCCCAAAAAAGAAACCAACTGGAGATGTTTCTTTGAGACAGTTCTTGCTATGTATTCCAACCATCCTGCAGTTCCCCATGTAGCCCAGGCTGGCCTCAGACTCTTGGTGCTTCAAACTCCTGCTTCAGCCTCCCGAGTGCTGGGATTACAGGTGAGGACCACAACCCCCAGGTGGTCTCAAATCTGTGGGTTCAAGCAATCCTCTTCAGCCTCTTGAGTAACTGGAACTAAAAGTACACACCATCAAGCCCTGGTTGTAATTGTAACTTTGTACCCTTTGCGAGCCTCTCTCGTTGTCTGTAAAATGCCAGTAATGACATGCTTCCTTTACAGCTGTGAGAATTAAATGAAAGAGGGTCTATAAAGTGCTTAAAATAGTAAAGGGTAAGTACAAAACAAATATGAGTTTTATTATCATGAGGTCAATGACTTTGTCATATAAAAAACTACAGGCAATTTAGAGACTCTTTAGAGGCTCTTTAAAGGGTGAAATGAAATACCATGCTCACCAGGAGGTACGAATCACTTGTTTTACTAGAACTCAAAACAAAAAATAATTAGTCCAGCTTTTTGGAGTTTTGTGTTGTTATTGTTGTTGAGAATTTTTATTTTTATGGACATATGTTTGCAGTACATAATGATTACACTTTTCATTAGGGGTTGGTACATGTATATGATGCAATTTAATTCTTTTTTTCAACCCATTTCTTTCCCCTTCTATTTCTTGGTCCTCTTCCTTGTTTCCTATAAACTTTTATTTTGCTCTTTATTCATGCTTTTGTTTTCTCATAGAAGGTCATGACATATTTAAGCTTGTGTGTCTGATTTATTTCACTTAACATTATAGTCATCAGGGGCATTCATTTTTTTTCTCACAAATGACTTACATTTATCCTTTTAGTGGCAGAGTAGTACTCCACTATAAATAAGCACCACATTTATTTCACTGATAAACATATAGGTCTCTTTCAAGATGTAGCTATCATGAATTGTGCTACTATAGACATAGGCATACATGCATTACTATAATATGATGCCTGTAACCCTTGTAGGAAGATCCAAGGAGAATGGCTGGTCAAGTGGAATTTCTAGGTTTGTTTTTTTTTTTTAAAGAGTCTTCATACTGCTTGTATACTGGTTACACTAACTTACATTTTCCCCAGTAATATAGAGAGATTAATTTTTCCCCATATCTTATCAGAATGTATTATTTGATTTCTCAATGACAGGTATTCTTTCTGGAGTTTTATCAGATTGCCTCCTTTACGCTTTTTTTTTTTTTTTTTTTTTGGTCCTTTTTGAGACAGAGTCTCACTGGGCAGCTCAGGCTGGCCTTGACCTTGCTTTGTAGCCCGGGCTGATCTCAAACTTGCAACAATCCTCCTGCCTCAGCCTCCCAAGTGCTGAGATTACAAGTGTGCACCATCATGCCCTATACTAATTTTTGAAGGGTTTTTATCATGAGTGGATGTTAGATTCTGTAAAAGATTTTTTTCTGCATTTATTGAGATCATCATGAGGCTTTCTTTCTTCTTGCTTCTGTGCATGTGCTTTATTACATTTGTTAATTTGCATATGCTATGAGCCCTGCAACCATCCCTGTACCCTTCAGATACTGATCCTTTTTTTTTTTTTTTTTTTTTTTTTGGAACCAGGGATTGAACTCAGGCCCTTGCACTTGCCAGGGAAGCATTTATTCCACTAAGCCATCGCCCCGGCCCCACTAAGCCATCTTCCCGGCCCCCAAGGATTTTTGTGTCAATGTTCATTAAAGAACTTGATCTATAGTTCTCTTTTTCAGTTGGGTCATTTTCTGGTTCTGGAACTAGGGTAATGCTAGCTTCCAGGAATGAGAGTTGGAGTACTTCTTCCCTTTCAATTTCATTAAATACGGGAATTCTTTTCTTTCTTTCTTTCTTTTTTTTTTTTTTTTTTTGGCTGAAGCGAGGATTGAACTCAGGCCCTTGCACTTGCCAGGGAAGTGCTTATTCCACTGAGCCAGCTCCCTGGCCCTGAGGTGAATTCTTTATATCCTCTGGATATTAGTTCTCTGTCTGAGGAATAGCTGACAAACATTTTTCCCACTCTATAAATTCTCTTTTCACTGTTGACTGGTTTCTTTTTTCTGCATAGTAGCTTTTTTGATAGGATCCTATTTGTTGATTCTAAGTACTATTTCTTGTGCAACTTAGGTTCTGTTTAGAAAGTCCTCACCCATGCCTATTACTTCAAGAATTTTACCTATCTTATCTTCCAACAGGTTGTGTTTGTTTTAAAATTTTAGTTCTTTGAGGGCTGGCCAGATAGCTCAGCAGATTAAAGCGCCTGCTTAGGCGGACGCAGGGGCCAGGGACTCAATCCCCTGCCTGCCCCGCTAGCCCCGCCCCCGGGGCACACAGAGATGGCAATTGATGGCATGGTGGCACGTGCCTGTAATTCCAGCTCTTGGGAGGCTTGGGAGGCTGAACATAGGTGGATCACTACAAGTTTGATCTACATAGTGAAACCCCGTAGACCTTTACCAAAATATAAAAATTAAATAAATAAAATAAATTTTAGTTCTTTGATCCATTTAGGTTTTAGTTTAGTGCATGGTGATAAATATGGGTCTAGCTTCAATCTTCTGCATGTGGGTAGCCAATTTCCCAGAATCATTTTATAAAGAGGTTAATTCCACCACCACCACCACCCCCAATAGCACTGCAGCATATAGTAAATGGGCTTTGTGGGACATTGAAGAACCACATGGAACACAGAGCCACTACCCCTAGCCCCGACTTCCCACAGAGTTATATTTCTCCTGTTGCTAAAGTCTGTGGGCTCTGGAATTAAATGGGCAAATGTTTAAACCCCACTTTCTTCTCTCCTTTGTTATATGACCTTGGTACTCAATTGTCAGGATCCTTCTGCAGAAACATAAGACAACTACCCACTTTATGGGATATGACCAGATTTAGATAAAGCAATGTCTGTAAAATTCTCAATACAGTGCTCTGCACATATCAGTGGCCACTAAGTAAAAACTATTAATATTAATATGTACAATAATAACAGCAGCAAATGTGTTTCATACGGTACTTTGGGGTTTATGCGTAGAGACCTGTGCAAGTATTACTATGTTTTCCATCATTACATTAAGCCCAGCAGAGTGAGCTCTAGAAATTAAGTATAAGAAACAAACCACCTGGAAGTTGTTACCAATTTGTTTTCTTTCCAGTTGCATGCTAGTAGGAAAGTATCTCGAGTCACTTATGTACCCTACAAAAGCTTATTGCCTTATATTTTTAACTGCCTTATATTGTTCCGGTGTTGAGCCATCCTTCCCTCTGACTGCCATCAGAACTTGAGGGCACTTAGAACTGCATCAGTGGGAGATACGGAGAGAACAAATTGTAAATTCCACCCACAAACCAAACTTTCAATTTGACCCAGCAGTTTCAATGACCACACATCCCATTCATTTCTCATCTCTACTTAGAAAGTTACTTCAAGTTTATCTGATGCTTTTGTGGCCCACAGACTCATGGCTGCAGTGGGTAGGTGGTGGGAAGCTTAGGAGAAAGAAGAGTGTTATGGTTTGTGTCTAGTTGTCCTCCCAAAGCCTCATGCAGTCATGGGGTGAGGACTTCTAGAGTTTGTGTTAACTCATGATCCACTGGGATTATGTGTGATCCAAGGCTGGGATTATGGGTTTTAGTACTGCTGGGATTACCCATAGGTGGGTAAATACTGGGAAGTACCCATAGGTGTGAGTACTTGCCCTACCCTGGGGCAGGTAATTTGCATTACAATGTAAGGTGGGAAGAGAAGCTAGCTGCTTGAGCTGCTGCTACCCCTCCCTTGCTCTCTTGCTCTTTGCCGCTGCCATGAAAGGTTGCTTTCTGCTCTGTGCTGCTCTGCGTTGGACCCAGCTGAGTATGGACTGAAGCCTCCAGTAACTGTGAGCTAAATAAACCTTTCCTTCCTTCATTTTGAGTGTCGGGTATTTGTCCCAGCAACGAGAGAAGAGTAACTAAGACAAAGAGCGAGCCCTTTGCTCAGGCCCCCAGATTGGTGAGTGGGGAGGAGCTGGATTCCAGCTTTGACCCAAACTGTCCACATGGACGCAACAGCCTTGCTTATCTAGAAGAGTAATTTTTAATACTCTTTATTGTTATTCTATCCAATCAGAGGTGAACACAATTTTGTTCCAGAAGTCATGAAACAGGGGACAAGAAGAGAATACCACCAGAGAAGAAACCTGAGAATAGAGGAGCTCACTGCTCTAGCCCTCCATGGAAGGAGTCAACATTTTAATTAGTTCATTCTCTTTTTTTTGCAGAACCAGGGTTTGAACTCAGGCCCCTGAACTTGCAGGGCAAGCAGTTATTCTACTGAGCCATCTTCCCAGCCCCTTAATTATTTCATTCTAAACCTACAACCTCAGCTGAAAAACTACAATATTTTGACATGGACTCAGCCACAAACTATCCAAATTACTGTTGGTGAACTGCCTCAGCATTGATCCAAGAGAGTACTAATTTGGATCACTATTGTATCAGCTTCTAGCACGGTGCTTGTTAATTTCTTAAAAAGACCCAATAAATATGTATTGCCGGATTGAGCTTCTTTGACAGAAGAACTGCAAAGTCAGTTGCTCTTTTTTTTACAGCAATGATAAAAGTTTAGACACAACAAAAATGTTTCAAACATTTTTTAAAAATCTAGGGACTGGGGAGATGACTCAGTAGAATAAGTGCTTGCCTGACAATCTCAAGGGCCTGAGTTCAATCCCCAGTTCTGGAAAAAAAAAAAAAAAATCCATGGATATACATTTGGGTGTGGTGGCACAAGCCTATAATCCCAGCACTTGGAAGGCTGAGGCAGGAGGATTGTTGTGAGTTCAAAACCAGCCTACAAAGTGAGCTCAAGCCCAGCTGGAACTGCATAGTGAGACCCTGACTCAGAACGACACACACAAAAATAATCTATAGGTATGAAGAAAAGGCAGTGGGAGAAAGTGTGAGTAAATCTTCAACAAGAGGCCTTTTTACCAAGATGGCACTGAGGATGAAGAAGGAAGCCCCTGCCCCTCCCAAAGCTGAAGCAAAAGCAAAAGCCTTGAAGGCCAAGAAGGCCATGCTGAAAGGCATCCACAGCCACAAAAAGAAGAAGATATGAAGGTCGCCTACCTTCCACTGTCCCAAGACACTATGGCTCCAGGGGCAGCCCAAATACCCTCGAAGAGCGCCCCCAGGAGAAACAAGCCTGACCACTATGCCTTCATCAAGTTCCCCCAACCACAGAGTCAGCCATGAAAAAGATCGAGGACAACAACACACTCGTTTCACTGTGGATGTCAAAGCCAATAAGCACCAAATTAAACAAGCTGTAAAGAAGCTCTATGACATTGGTATTGCCAAGGTCAATATGCTAATCAGGCCTGATGGCAAGAAGAAGGTACATGTTTGACTAGCCCCCAATTTTGATGCATTGCATGTTGCCAACAAAATAGGGATCATCTTAACTGAGTCCAGCTGGATAATTCTAAATATATACTTTTTTTTCTCAGAAAAAAAAAAAATCTGACCTATGCAGTCCAAACCCAGGCACACAGTGTGAGTGAGACTCTCCCTCTTCTGTGCCTTTCGGACCAACCCCCCACACTCCCCCCACCCTCTGGGTGAGTGAGAACTTCTGCCGCGTTCTCGGGCGGACCCCCAGACCCAGCCCTAGCTGAAGCCTGGTGAGTGTGTGGGAGAACTTCCCCTCTCCCCTACTCCCCCTTGTCCCCTTCAGACTCAGCTCAGGCCTG
>NW_004524622.1:8647903-8649962 GCF_000260255.1 Octodon degus
ATGATGAATGTCATGTGGATGATCAAAATCTATAAAGTGTGCGTCAAAGTCATCTCTCTCATCAGACAAGAGAAAGCCAATAATAGTCTTCAGGATGGAAAACTTGATTAAAGGTGAGATTTGTCAGGCACCTTTGTTTAAATAAGCAATCTTCATTACTACCCAGCATTGTATCTACTATAGGACAAATTGGCATGTTCTTGTGCTTCTTTATGAATTATGATAGTTATTCACAGTTACAGTGTCATATTGTCTTCTTTTTAGAAGAAACCAAATTTAGTCTTCATTCCAAGATTTTCTCTTTTCCTCTGCATTATAAGCATGGATACAGTCTTAAAGTTTTAAGTGAAAATTGTAGATATTAGTGGCGAATCTTTTCAGAAATCTTGTAGCCTTTTTTAGTATTTTTCTCTGTGGAAAGATGACTGTGATAATTTGTGCCCTTGGAGCACTGCCACCTTTGGTGAAAAGATAAGAACTGCTTCCAAACCTGTAAATAACACTCAACATTCTTTTGTGTTGTACTCTTTTCTTATATGGGATTTTATTTCCAAACTGTTGACATGATATTTCCCTCAGATTATTAAAAATGACATTTTCTATTTTAGATATGCAATCATCTATTAAGGATGGAATATGTTACTCATTTGAAGATTTTTCATTAGCTTGGTCATGGAATATACTTCCTGCATTTTAAGATTTTTTTTAGATGTCACTTATTTCTATTTTAGCATTTTATCAACTCATTTCTTTTTATTTTATAGTAAGGCTTAAGGCAGATACTATGGACCTCCTTTAAGAATGAGATTCTTCTAAGAGTGAACATTGACAAATGACTGGGTGAGTGATAGTGAACCTTTAAGAGCTTTTTGTGATACAGACAACGCTGTGGCCTGCATGTCATAGGTTCACCACCGGTGCACTAGGCTAATACTGTAGAAGTGATTAAGAAAAACATGTTTGGATGGGAAAATGGGTGTACCTTGAGACCATAAGATTAAGTCAAATAAATCAGATATACAAGCTTAAACATCACATGGTTTCTTACATATGAGAAATTCAAAGCATAAACATTTAGAGGGAAAAATACTAGATAATAGAAACAGGGATTCAAATCTTCTGCAAATGGAAAGAGGACCATGAGATAGGAAGAGGGGGTGGGGGGAAGAGAAGATGAAAAAGAGTTACGATGTGCTATGTATATCTAACAACTCCCCACAATGCATGCTCTGCAGTCATTATGCATGTAAACATGGATTAATAAAAATAAAAATCTTAAAAGAAAGAAAAACATGTTTGGACACTATTGTCTGGCTTCATTTTGTAAAAGAAAAATGTATTATTTATGTTTGCAAAATCTCCTAAGTTCAGAACCTGATATCATGAGTATAGTCTTATGAAACATGTTTTTGTCATACTCCTGAAAAGGGCCTCTTGATGAGACCAAAATGACAAAATAATCAGTGTTCATGTTTTCTCAGTATTCATGTTTTGACACCCTTGCTCAAACAACACTTTGAGTGCATTGAACTTTTGTCTTCTTAAAAGAGCAGGAAAGAATAAGATATTTTAATCCAAGTATTATGGTTATCAAAATTATTGTCTTACATGAAAATAAATGAGGGGCTGGGGAGATGGCTCAGTAGTATAAGTGCTTCCCTGGCTTCCCTGGTAAGCGCAAGGGCCTGAGTTCAATCCCTAGTTCCACCAAAAAAAAAGAAAAAAGAAAAAGAAAAAGAAAATAAACGAGTGTGTGTGTGTGTGTGTGTGTGTATGCATGGGTGTGTGTGTTTTGAATTTTGCAATCCTAATATAGAATTATTTATCTTTTGTTGCCTTTATTTATTTTTGTCAAATACTTGACTTTAATGATTGTTCTTAACCCAAGGAAAAAATTTAATTCAACTAGCTATAAATACTTGAACTTAATTGAACCCTACTCAAAAGATTTAATTCATTCAGTTTCCCAGTTTGAAGGAAAATGTTCATTCATTTTCATTGTTTGTCTTATGATAATGAAAGGAGGCTAGTTGAATGTAACCAAGATTTTTAATTTAAT
>NW_004524622.1:8665472-8675705 GCF_000260255.1 Octodon degus
AAAAAAAAAAAAAAACCTTGATGAAAAATACCTGTTCCATGTTATGCCTAAGATGTTTGATATTCAGACAGATAGTGGAGTTAAGCTTAACAGCCTAGGTTGTATGGTAATAACAATAAGCTTCTTAGGCCGGGGAGATGGTTCAGTGGAATAAGCGCTTCCCTGGCAAGCACAAGGGCCTGAGTTCAATCCCCGCTTCCACCAAAAAGAAAAAAGAAAAAACCAAAAAACAATAAGCTTCTCTTCTAGAGGGTTGACAACCTAAGTTTGCAGACCAAAAATTAGAGAAAAAGGAGGGCCACAAGGATAGCCAACATTTTGGCCTTAGCCTTCCAAGGTCAATTAAGACTGAGGACATAGGAGAACCTGTAATGTAAAGTCATATAACTCAGTTGTATCCCAAATTTTCTGATCAAGGAGATTATGGAGCCAAAGAGGAAAGTGATCAATGATGTAGAGTGTACCTAAGGAGAGTCACATGGAGAGAAAACATTCTCTCAGGCTTTCACGGAGAGCAAGTTGGTCAAGCAATGGCCGTGACTCATCCACATGGCTGACACTGACAAAGCATCTACAAACTGAGGTACAGGGTCTCAGAATAAATCCTGAGGGGATTTGACTGACTTTATCAGATCCAAAAGCTACAATTCTTGTTACATAGGTCTTGCTTTATCTTGGTCTTAACCATCCAGCCGAAAAGTACAAACACAAAGGATAAGAAGTAAAGCCATGTTGTTATGTTGAGCTGTAGGGGACTCAGGTCAACAGCTTCTGACATTGCCAGTGAAGTGGAAGACCCAATACTATTACGGACTACTGGACTATTTTGGAACATTTTGCTGAGTTCACACACCTATAATATTTAAATGACGGAATTAAACAAAAAAAGGGGATACAGATGAATGACTATTTTGTATCTGTGTATTTAAAATGGTTAGGATAGATATATAGCTACATTCTCTTAATTCAATGAATAGAGTGATTTGTTCTAATAGTTTTGTAAATAGGATATCATGTCTGCATCTTGTACAACAAATAACCACTAGGAAGACAATACGTAATGTGTTAATTATTGAAACTGTCCTACCAATTTGATTTGAAACTATCTCATTGCTATTTGTTTCTCAATAAAATTATGGAAAAACAAAGAAAGAAACAAACAAACAAAAAGAGTGTAGTAAAAAGCACAGCTAGATCAGGGAACAAGGTCTGGAGCCCAGCAATTTCAGAGATGACTTTTGAGGTCTGCATAGTCCTACAGATAACCCACTACGACTACTGGCCTATATTCGATAATTTTGCTGAATTCACACACCTGCAATATTTAAATGGCAATGGAATACCCATCTCTGGCAAAACTAAATGAAAAGGGGGGATATAAATGAAGGACCATTTTGTATCTGTATATACAAAATAGTTGGATAGATATACAGCTACTTTCTCTTAATTCAATGAGAAGTAAGATTTGTGCTAATAGTGTTTAGACAAGATATCATGTCTGCATCTTGTACTACAAATAACTACTATGAAGACAGCAATATGCAATGTGTTAATTATTGTAACTGTCCTACTATCCTATTTTGAAACTGTCTCATTACTATTTTTTTCTCAATAAAATTAATTAAAAAATCTTCAACAAGTGATGAGTAGTAGTTTAAAACATGCACTTTAGAGTCAGATTTCGTACTAAGCTAAGGACATTCTATAAGTTGACAAGCTGACAAAGTTTCTTCATATCTAACATGGGACTAAGAATTCCCACCGAGAAGGCTTGTTGAGAGGATTAAATGACAATATATGTAGAATGCATTTCCCACGGTTACTGGCACATAGTTAACCATAAATGATGACTAATGTTTCCATGCCTTTGGGATGCTGAGAAAGTTTTAAGAAAAAAAAAAAAAAGGAAAAATCAGGTAAACATGGCAAAATCTTCATAGCTGATAATTCCAGGTGATGTGTATATTAAAATGCCTTATTTTACATACATTTGAAACTTTTTTTTTTTACATTTCTTTTTTTTTCTTCAAAAGGAGTAAGTTGTGTACAGGGGGGTTAAATACTTTATAGACAAGAAAAAAAACTGTGCTAGAACTAACTTTTTTATTATGATCCTCTTCATCTTCCTCCTACTCTCCTTCATCCTCCTCCTCCTCTTGCTCATCTTCCTCCTTTTCCTTCTTTTTCTTGCTTTTTTCAGCCTTGAAGACTCCCTTTTCTGCTGCGTCAGTTTTCCTGTAGCCCGGTAAGCAGCGATGTCCTTTTCATACTTCTCCTTCAGCTCAGCAGCCTTCTTCTAGTATGGCTGCTTGTCATCTGCTGCAGTATTATTCCACATTTCTCCTAGTTCCTTTGCGACATCACCAATGAAGAGGCCAGGATGTTCTCCTTTGATTTTTGGGCGATACTCAGAACAGAACAAGAAAAAAGCCGAAGGAGGCCTCTTGGGTGCATTGGGATCCTTGAACTTCTTTTTTGTTTCTCCTTTAGGAGGAATATAAGTTTTCATTTCTCTTTCATAATGAGCCTTGTCCGCCTTTGCCATATCTTCAAATTTTCCTTTTTCTTTAGCAGACACGGTCTTCCACCTCTCTGAGCACTTCTTAGAAAACTCTGAGAAGTTAACGGAAGCATCTGGGTGCTGCTTCTTGTGCTCCTCTCGGCAAGTTTGCACAAAGAATGCATATGATGACATCTTGCCTCTCGGCTTCTTAGGATCTCCTTTGCCCATGTTTACTTGTTTACCTTGGCGAGATACAGAGTCGCCCAGTGTCCATCTGGCTCTCACTTGCCCCAGCACTGTCTCTACAGAGCTCCACATTTGAAACTTTTCATAAATGTTTTTAAGTTAAAAAACAGCAAATCAATCACAAGTACCTCAAAACCCTCATTTATGTATTCCTGAACAAATATTGACCCAACATTGTGGTGTCACCATGAAGGATGCTCTCTGGGCACATAGAGCAGAGCAGGAGTGGGTTTCACATGTACATGGTCTCTCTGCATGGACACACAAGGGATCTGAGGTAGGGCTGCCTCTGAGTATGGAGATGGGGACACAGAGCGTGAGGGAGGACTTAGTCCTCATTGTATCCGTCCCAGCTCCTTTCTTTCTGGAAGGACAACTTTTAGGTCATGAGTTAGTTAGAGAAAGGGTCTTGCTACAAAGTCTGGATTGGTCTTGAACTCATTTTGTGACCCAGGCTGCCCTGGAACTTGCGGTCCTCCTGCTTCAGCCTTCAGCCTCCGCAGTCTGGGATGACAGACTGCACCACACACCTGCCTTTATTACTTTTACATACAAAAAAACTCACAAAAAAATTTTAACCCAGTTTAGCAGCAAATTCCTTAGCCTTTGCCTCTTCCAGCTTAGCATTGCGAGCCATAGACTTTGAACTGGGACATTACCTCTCCAGCCACAGCAAATCTCATTGTGCCTCCAATTGTCATCGGTCCTCATGTTTTCCACCTGCTTGGGCAGAGTCCCTTTATCCTCTGTACAACCTGGTTGACAGCAACGGCAGCACATGCCTTCCTTTACATCCCAACCTGTCCTTCCCTTGATGATGTAATAGGAAACCCCATCTTCTGATGCAGGGCGGGCAGGCAGATGGACAACCAGCTCCATGGAGTCTGTGTTCTGTGCAGTCACCACCCACTGATTCTTCTCCTTGTCCACCAACATGATGTGGAAAGAAGAGGTGGTCTCTTAATGGGGGTGTGCAATTTGCTGGCAGCTTTTTTTTCCTATCTTTCTGTTTTTCTTTTCCTTTTTGACAAGATTGTGCTACGTATTGCAGGCTGGCCTTGAATTCACTTTGTAGCCCAGGCTGGCCTTGAACTCGCAGAGATCCTCCTGCCTCAGCATCCCAAGTGTTGTGACTACATTGACTAACAGCAGTTTCTATTCAGCCACCAACAATCTCTGCTCCTTCTCTTGCTGCAGCAGTTGTCTGTACTCATGAGCCACTTAGGCAGTTGGGTAGCTGCTGACAGTACAAGGACTAAATGAACTGCTTACAACAAGAGAAACTTTTAAGGCAGTTACACAAGAGACCTTTGCTGCCTCCACTGAACATAGGGAATCGTTTGACAAAGCAGCAAGGTCCTTTTGGGTCTGGGTGGCCCAGTCACTTGCTAAAAACTCACTGACCTTTACTCAACCAGGAAACGTAAGGTGTTGGGGGCCGCACCCAAGCCATGTTATTAAGATGGCGCCCATTTCCTGCTTCCTGACTGCTATACTTTGTAAACAGCCTTCCTTGTTATCAACCTTGCCCAGCTACTGGTGACGCCAACCTATCCCCTGTCTGAATCTGCCTTGCCCTGATTGGTTTACGTGTTACATATATACTCGCGCCTCCCTGATCCGGAGGAAGCACAAGTAGTGAGCCGCGGCTGAGCGGACGTGTAGAGGCTTCAGTTGCTGTGAACGGGAACAATAAAGAGCTTGGATTGCCGTGCCGGTGTTGTGTGCTCTCGTTCAAGGGACAGCGCGCGACAGTAAGGGCCAGCCAGATAGCTCAGCGGACTAAAGCTCCTGCCTAGGCAGACGCAGGGACTGGGTTTGATCCCCAGTGTGCTATGCCGCCCCCGCCCCCGGGGTGCTCTGAGACAGTGATTGAGAGTAGGCATGGTTTCGCTACCCTGACCCTCTCATCAAGGTCAATGACACCATCCAGACTGATCTGTCATCTGGCAAGGTCACCGATATCATCAAGTTCGACACTGGTAACCTGTGTATGGTGACCAGAAGTGCTAACTTGGGAAGAATTGGAGCGATCACCAACAGAGAGAAGCATCCTGGCTCTTTTGATGTGGTTCATGTGAAAGATGCCAAGGGCAACAGCTTTGCCGCCCGGCTCTCCAACATCTTCGTCATCAGTAAAGGCAGCAAACCATGGATTTCTCTTACACGAGGAAAAGGAATCTGTCTCACCATTGATGAAGAGAGAGATAAGAGGCTGGCAGCCAAACAGAGCAGTGGGTGAAATGGTCTCTAATGACATGTTACAGAGATCTCTGTTTAATTAAAGATAATAGAACATGAAAAAAAAAAAGAGAGAGTAGGTGTGGTGGCACACACCTGTAATCCCAGCGAAAACAAGAAAATCACTACGAGTCCAATCTGTGTAGTGAGACCCTGTAGACCACGTACTAAATACATTAAAAAAAACAGGGCTGGCCAGACAGCAGATTAAAATGCCTGCCTAGGCACACTCAGGGGCTGGGAGTTTGATCCCTGGGCCAGCTCTGCTGGCCCCATCCCCAGGGCACACTGAGACAACAATTGAGACTGGGCGTGGTGGCATACGCCAGTAATCCCAGCTCTTGGGAGGCTGAAAACAAGCCGATCACTACAAGTCATCTCAATGTACTCCCTGTACATCCTGTCCTAAATTCCAAAAATAAATAACAGGAAATATATTGTTTTTCCGATTTTTTTTTTTTTTAAATGATAGCAAGGCTTAGGCTACTTTCTTTCCTTTCAGCATTTGGGGCAGCTGGAGGAGGGTGACCTATATGCTCTTCTGTAATGCTGGTGGATTTAATATTAAAGATGTCACCACAAGGGAAAAAATGATCACCTCTTGAAAAGAAAAAATATCTAGGAGCCGGGGAGATGGCTCAGTAGAATAAGCGCTTCCCTGGCAAGCGCAAGGGCCTGAGTTCAATCCCCAGTTCCGGAAAAAGAAAAAATTCTAAACTGTACATCATGACCACATGCTCAGGGACACACACTTTCACATACCTACTCAGCACTGCATTATACAGCATAGTGCTGAAGACAGGTGGCTGGCAGAGTTCGGCCACCCAAAGCTTCCCCAGTGGCATCTGACCTCCTCTCTCCTTATGCCTTCCTTACACACAGCTTTGCAGAAGGTCCAAGAAGGATGGCTTCCAGAGAGAACACTTGAATTCCAAGTCTTTTAAAGCCATGACTCCTGAAGCACTACCCATGCCAGACTGCCCAAGAAAGTGTGCAGGCATGCACGGGTGGCTAGCTTCTGGAGGGTTCTTAGGGCAGACACAGGCTTTGGAAGGCCCTGAGAGAACTTGCTCCAGGGCAGGGATTTTGGAGCAGAGCAGAGATGATGTCTATGGCTTGTGGGAAAGGAGGGGCCTTGTAGGTGCCACATCTTTAGGAACTGAAATTCAGCTTGCTGCAAAATATGTGAGACTTGCTAAAGCAAGCAGTGGTATGGTGGCAGTTAAAGATTTTGCACAAGTGGGACCTTCCCAGTGGCCTTTTATTACCTCCCTCTGCTTGTCTTGTTCACCCCATCATCTGATCATAATTTGCTCGCAGGTTTTCATTGTAACCTGCAAAAATACCATTGACAATATACAAACAGTGGCTTTTGCTAGATTGTACCATTGTAGGTTACACTTTTAGTCTTTCTTGTTTCTAAATATTCTCTAACAAACATGTTTACTTTTGTTGTAAAGAAAAGCACAGTGTAATCTTTTTCAATGTTTAAAAGCAATTTTGTCACCAAGAAATTAGAAACTATAGTTTCTATAGGCTTTGATATCAGAAATATAGGACTTAGGGCAGGTACAAGTACTGCCAAGGCTTTGAGCGTACGTCTAGGTTTCTTTCCTCTCATGTTCTTCAAGGGTCAAAGGTTTAACTTTTACTCTCTATTCTCCACCTCTGCATCCCCCGCCCCCACCGCATTCCCCAACACCTGCCAGCTGAGGCACCCTCTTGAACCATATTCTTCACTTCAGCTGTCTTTATAAATTAACTTTCTAAACTGGGAAAGCAATACTCCACACCGCTAAGCAGAAGCAGTTTCACTAAGACATGGAAACAGAGAACTGGGACCACATTCACTAGACGATTTGCATACTGCTAGACACTGAAAACCAGGGCCTCTAGAATTCAGGCAATGTGTGCTTAAAACTCCTAAAAAGTTACCTCTCCCTGTGGCCCTAGGCCTCAGGCAGTGATACCGAATCCCCTGGAGGATGGATTACGTGGAGAGTATATAAAAGGAGGCAGCTGTAGGACAGTGGCACCTGTAGTACCAGTTACTCAGGTGGCTGAAGCAAGAGGATCACTTGAACTTAGTATTTCAGGAGTTCAGGGCAGCCTTGTCCTTAAAAACCCAGAGACATTCATTTTGTATTGGGGTGAATTGAAGATATAGGTCTGGATTGCATCTGAGGATCTGAAGTTTCATAGCTTTCTGGTTAACTAGAAAACTGTAATTGAGCGGTTACTCAGAATAGTGCTCTGTGTATGGAAGAAGAAAGAGGAGCAGACAGCACAAACGAAGGGTCGTGCTGTGGAGAGGACAGACGAAGAAGTCAGCAAGAAAGGGCTCGATGGTGGGGCAGCACATGGCACACGCCTGTAACTCCAGCACTCAGGAGGCTGAGGCAAGAGGATTATTGTGAGTTCGAGACTAGCCTGAGCTACAAAGTAAGCTCAAGGCCAGCCTGAACAGGACAGTAAGACCTTGTTTGGAAAAAAAAAAAAGAAAGAAAGAGAGAGAGAATGAAAGAAAGAAAGAAAGAAAGAAAGAAAGAAAGAAAGAAAGAAAGAAAGAAAGAAAGAGGAAAAAGAAAGGACACTGCAGAATAATTCAATGTTTCATTGTGTCTTAAATAATATGATAGAGACACCAGAGGTTATTAGATATTCCAAACTGCACATTTACAACAATGATTCACAATAGGAGGTAAGTACATTTCTCAGGAGACACTTAGCAACCTCTGAAGATCTATTCAGTTATCAGAACTGGATGGGCGATATCTACTAGGCAGAGGCGAAAAACCCTGCATGCACAACAAAGAACTACAGTGAACCCTTGACTTATAAATTGCATTTGTTCCCCAACATTGGTTGTGACTCAAGTTGTCAGATAAAGGTTCAGGATCTTCTACACAGCCTTCAAAGACTTTCTGTTGTACACAGGCAGATCTCAGTGTCCTCTAAAGACATAGGCCCAGAATTTCTCAATTAACCCATACAGGAAAAGCTGTTGTAATGTTCCCTCCAGAACTCTCTAAGGATTAAATCTGTATCTTAGACCATCTGGAAACACAGACAGCCAGCATTTGGGTCATAACTCAAGACTTTGGTCATAAGTTAAAACTAAAATTCCAGTCATAACCTAAGATGTTTGTATGTCATGATGGTTGTATCCACCCCCAAATGCCAGTAGTGCTAACAAACTCAGATTTAGAGTCCACTTTGGAAGAGAAGGAAACCCTTACCTTATTTTACCTAGAATAGGTGAGCATTTGCTGAAATTCTTATGAATGTTTTCAAATACTTGTTTCCAGGCAATAAACAATGTTTTCAGGCCTAGCCAATAATCGAATCTTCTTTTCCCATCATTAACAGGACTTATGCTTACTTACCTAATGCTATTATTGTGGGCAGCTGAATTAGATAGAAATATTATAGACAGTCAGACAGGGCCAGGCCCTCAAGGAGACAAGATGGAAGACAAGGTGACTTTGCAATTTAGAAGAGACGCTTCCATATGGGCCAGACCTCAAGACCTTCAAGAGGAAACAAATATAGCTACATACTTCCCTAGGGATAGGCATCAGGGATTGATATTCTAAATGAGTATCAATCACCTTGAAAGAGCCCAAATGAGTCACTAACCCAAGCCCCAGCAGGAAGAGACCCTGCCCCATATTCATGCCCACTTGCTACCTGACTAGCTTCTCCATTTGGTACTGGACTTAATCAATTTTACCTGAGCAATGGTGCTTGTAATCTCATTGGTTGACCATAGCTTTGTCCCACCTCATGCCTACCTAAGCAAGTTCCCATGTTCTCCACCACCTTAGACCCACCTCACCGCATGGTTTTCCTCTATAAAAGTCCCTGGAAGAAACAGATTCCTGGGGACAACCCTCATTGCCCACCTCCTATCTGAGAGGGAATATACTCTGCTCATAACCTCTGTTTGTTCCTAAAATTCATTCTTAAGTTTTAGAGAATATGAACTCATCCCAGGTACCTCTTAGGTTGAAGATCATTTGGAGGTCATCCAGCCAACATCATTTTTTGCTCCCTGTGTCATTGTCACCCTCCAAAAACTTCCCTCACCTTGAGAAAGAACTCAACATGTAGGAAAGCAGTAGCCACATGTGTTAATGATTATGTGCTATTGCCATAAAATTCCAGAAACCTTCCCCATAATGCTTCTTTGGGTAAATCAAGACACTTCACCACAATGGGCTGCTGTCCAAGCAAATTCAAAGCGCTTGTAACACACTACAAATAACAACAACTTAGCAACATGATAAATCAGAGTTTTTCTAGCTATTTGTTAATGCAGTTCACAAATCAAACAACGGAGGAATATGACTGCTGGTTGTTGACCCTGGTAACCCAAAACCACTATGCTTTGTTAAATGGATAAATTAGTTTAAAAGAATGTTTACCTCCTTTACTGTATGACTCTGCTGGGCATCATTTTCTAGGATGAGCCTGGCTCCAAGAATCTGGTGTGTGAGGCCAGAAGGACCGACAGGAACTGAATGTGGCTATGTGAACGCATTCTCTCAGACTCTGGTCTCTTCAGGGAAAAAGGCTGCGTTCTTAGATGCTGCCCCTCTACTCCTGTCCTCGAAGGGAGATAAGCAAAGGTCTTTCCATGGAGCCACGAGTATCTCGGGCGGGAACCTGAGGATGTGTTCTCCAATCACACTCCCTTTTAGAGCTACTTGGCTTCCGTAGCTAAGGCAGGTCTGAGAGGCACACAGAAAGCACAAATGACATTCCACAGAATCAGCCATCACTGACCAGGAATTTAAGAAAAGCAACAGCAGATGAGATTGGAAGAGCCAGTGAAAGAGTGTGGAGAGGCTCAGGGGATGTTTTAAGAACTGCTTGAAAGGAGCTGGTGCTAAGGTCAGACTTAGTGGCTGAGAACAGTCGCTACTGCTTACTGAGCACTCATAACCATTGTGCAAGGCACTTTCTTTTGGATTACTTAACCTCAACAATCTGCAAGACCAGTATGATTATACTTACCTGAATTGAAGATAAGGGAAGGCTTTCAAGACTGCAGTTAAAGAAGAATGCTCACAGGGCGTGGTGGCACACACCTATAATCTCCACTCTTGGGAGGCTGAGGCAAGAAGATTGCTGAGGCCTGGGCTACATAATGAGTTCAAGGCCAGCCTAAGGGCTGGCCCAATAGCACAGCGGACTAAGGGCCTTCTTGGGGCTGGGGAGATGACTCAGTAGAATAAGTA
>NW_004524622.1:8676289-8677411 GCF_000260255.1 Octodon degus
AAAATTTAAAAAGCCAAAGCTACCAAGAGAGGGTGGTGCAGGTTCTCAAGGGAGAGCTGGAGAGATTTGGGTGGTCTGGTTAGAAAACTACCTGTAAGGGTCCAGAGCTCCAGTGTGTGCATGTTGCTACTTGTGGGAAAGGGATTACTGGAGGATTTGATAATGGTCATGGAACTTAAAGAGGATATTAGCTTTTTCAATTTTCATTCCTTTGTTAGATTAAATCAAGTGGGAAAATCTGAATTTGGTATTAATATGTTTTTTGTTTCATCGGTTAATTGTTTGAAACAAGGGTATCACTCAGGCTAGCCTTGAACTCACTATGTCACTGCAGCTCGGGCTGTGTTGAGCTCTTGGAAATCCTCCTGCCTCAGCCTCCTGAGTGCTGGTATTCCAGGTGGGTTTGCCACCAAACTGAACTGCTGAACCTCATGATCCTCTTGCCCCAGCCTCCCAGGTTTTTGGAACTACAGGTACATAATATCATATCCAGTCTAGACTTAATAGAGAATACACCCAGAATTTAGGAGCATTGTTTTGTTTCCATTGTATTTTTTATGGTCACCTTTTTATACTAATGATTTCCCACTTATAGTATTATATAAAATACTTTTAAAAGAGAAATTCAGGGGGATGGGCGGAAAAAAAAAAAAAAAGAAAAAGAAAAACTCAAGCCAGGCGTAGTGGCACACACCTATAATGCCAGCATTCAGGAGGCTGAGACAGGAAGAAGTTGCAAGTTGGAGACCAGCCTGGTTACAAAGCAAGCTCAAGGCCAGCCTGAACTACATAGGGAAAACCTGTCTGAAAACAACAACAATAAAAAAGAATAGATTCTGCTGGGCATGATGATATAATCTGTAATCCCAGCACTCAAGAGGCTGAGCCGGAGGTGGGGAGATAGCTTGAGGATATTAATGCATTCCTGGCAAGCACAAGGACCCAGGTTTGCTCCCTGGTACCATATGCTATGCCAGCCCTGGAACCCTGGGCGCACCGTGCTGGTCCCCAAACAAGGCATGGTGGTGCATGCCTGTAATCTCAGCACTGGGAAGGCTGAGACAGGAAGATCACTATGAGTCTGAGCTGTGTAGTCACACCCTGTATCAAATAAATAAATAA
>NW_004524622.1:8677511-8681589 GCF_000260255.1 Octodon degus
TTAAAATTTTATTTAAAAAATAAAATTTTTTAAAAAGAGGCTGAGCCAGGAAAATTGCCAAGAATTCAAGGATATCCTGGGCTACATAGTGAGATTGTCTCAAAACAAGAATGACAGGCCTGCCATGCGGTGTGCCCGCCCCCAGGGCACACTGAGATGACAATTGAGACTGGGTGTGGTGGTGGGCACCTGTAATCCCAGTTCTTGGGAGGCTGTAAACGAGCAGATCACTATGAGTTCAATCTAGTAGTGAGCCCCTGAACATCCTGTAGACCCTTCCTTAAAATACCAAAAAACAAAAAAAAACAAACAAACAAACAAAAAAAAAAAAACAAGAATTAAGCAACACCACCAACAACGAATATTAAAGGTTAGAGCTGTAGCTCAGTGTAGAGCTCTGGCCTAGCATTCCTGAGCCCCTTTTTTCAATCCTTGGTACAAAAAATGAACATCTATTTATCCTGTAAGTGATTTGATATAAAGAAAGCTTGTTGAGTGGAAGGAAGGGAAGAAGGTATAGACAATAAAAAGAGCGGAGAAAGCTCAGGAGCGGAGGAGACTTGACTACTACTGCCGGTGTCTGAGAGAGGTGCCTCCTAGGAACGCCACGAGAACCGGGGCCTGCGGGGAGAACTGTGGAAGGAGAGAAAGATTTGATGCCAGCTCAGATACTTTCAGAGCAAAATATCAACAAGAGGAAAATTGTTCCTTAAATTTTTATTGGCTGGACTATGTGACACTGGAAAGCAATTCAGACCAGTTCTCTTTAAGGTTGTATACAACAGAACAGTGACAGAAACAGGAAAAGGTCGCCTCCTGTAACTGGCTGGGCGCTGCTGTTGTCTTATGCAAAGACATCACTTCCCTCGGATTAAACACACACAGCAGGATCTGAAGTGGGCGTTGCTCCGGCAGCAGCGCTCTGTTTTGTACAGGTTCGGAGCACCACAGCACGAGTCCAGTCGGAAGTTTTCTCAGGCCAAGACAATTAGTAGCAATGAGACTGGGGGCCTCACGAAAGGAGTCCATTGAGGAAGGGATATCTGGGGGGCTGAAGAAACTGGGAGAGAATTCAGGGAGGGAAGAGGGCAGGGTCCTGAGGGCCGCTGTGCCTGCTTCCGTCATTTAATCAGGGTATTGCCAGAGGGGAACAGCGGAAACCCATCAGTTGGCATGTGTGATAACTTAGGTTAGTGTTTTTGTTTCATTTTTTTGTGGTACCAGGATCAAATTTGGGACCTTATGCTTGCCAGGCAGGCACTTATGCCACTGAGCTAACAGTTTAAAGATACATGAAACTAGGAACAGGGAGATAGATAACTCAGCAGTTTAAGCACCTGCCTGGCAAACGGAAGGACCTGGGTCTGACCCCTGAAACTGCAGGCAGCACTGGCCCTGCCCCCAGGCGCGCTGGGTCAGCTACCAAGACCTGGTATGGCGGCACACGCCTGCAATCCCAGTGCGGGGTAGCCTGAGACAGGAGGATCACTACAAGTCCGAACTGCGTAGACCCTGTACCAAATAAATAAATAGAAGATTTTTAAAAATTGAAAAAGATACATGAAATTAAAAGAATAATCTAGCAGCTAGTTTTGTATTCATCACACAGACTGAACATTATTATCATATTTTAACCTACCTTCATGAGCTGCTCTTGATAACAGCAGCAGCAGCATGATCCTCGGGAGGCTCCGGGGACATTATCTAGTGAGCTGCCCAGGTTTGCCATCATTAAGGCCTGAACGTAATTTGAATGTTAAATCCTAACTCTGATGGCATTAGGAGGAGGTAATCAGGTCATGAGGGTGGAGCCCTCAGAAACACAATTCCTAAATCCCTGTCAGAAGAGACCTGAACACGGTTCTCTCTGCCAAGTGACGCAGCTGGAGGATGGCCATCTGTGAGTTGGGTCCTCATGGGGCACCAGATCTGCTGGTGCCATGATTTTGCCCTCCTGGTCTCCAGGATTGTGAGGAATAAATGCATGTTGTTGAAGCAACTCAACCTGTGTTATACTTGTGCAGGCCAAACTGACTAAGACATCCTACAAATAAGGAAGAAACTATTGAAAGTGGGGAGTGGCCAAGGTGTGGTCTCCACACAGCCACACTGACACACAAGCCTCCTGGCTCCTGTGCTGTGCCTGCCCCACCCCACCACAGCTCCACTTGGTCTGCACCTCCCTCCGGTTCCCCAGACCCCACTTGAAGTCTGGCTTCTTTCTTTTTTCTTTTTGGCGGAACTGGGGATTGAACTCAGGTCCTTGAGCTTGCCAGCCAAGCGCTTATTCTACTGAGCCATCTCCCCAGCCCTGTTTTTCTTTTTTTTTTTTCTTTTCTAAAGCCAGAGTACAATTCACTGACCTCCTCTCATAAAGGCTGTTTGGAATGGAGCTATTTCCCAACCCATTAGTCAGAGCACCTTTCTGCTTCTTTAGAATTCATGATAATGTTAACAACAGTAATAAACTCTATGCCAGGTACTCTGCTGAGGGCTTCACAAGCTCTGTCCATTTAAACTCCACAGCAACACCACGACTCATGTTAGAGACAAGCCTTAGAGATGTTAAGAGTCAGTCATGTGCACTGCTAGAAAGAGCTGGAGTGCCACTCCTGCCTTCCCCCACCCTGGCATGGATGGAGTTGGTGTTCATTGCCAGCTGGCCCCTGTGTTTCCCTTCACCTCAACCAAGGGGATCTCCAAGATACAAGGACCATCTGGGAGTCTGTTAAAAATCAGATGCCAACAAATACATCCACATGCCAAGATTTTCTTATATGATCCCCTGCCCTGCCTGAGGTCTTTGCCCACAAGAAAGTGTCACCAATGAAGCCCTCAACCTTGTACCTCCAGAACCACACTGACAGGCTAACCTCATATGGAAATGCAATGACCCAGAACAGTCAAAAAATTTCTTGAAAAAGGCAGAGTTGGGAGACTTACATGTCTCACTTTTAAAATTTACTACAAAGAATCTACTGTTATGCCAGGTGTGGTGGTGCGTGCCTGTAATCCCAGCACTCTAGGGGTGGAGGTAGGAAGAAGTAGCCCAGACAGTGCAATTTAGCAACCTAGCAGGACCTGCAAAAAAATAAAAAATGAAAGGGGCTGTGAGTATAGCTCAGTGCAAAGGCTCTGGATTTCACCCCTACTACAGTTTTTTGTTTTTTTTTTTTAATTCAAAAAAGAATCCATAGCTAATTCGCCTGTTTCTGAGTGTGTACATAATTCCCATAATAATAACAATAATAATCACATGCTTAGGCCTATGGCTCACCCACCGAAGCAGTGCTCTGGGCTGTAGCCCATGAATCTGTACTTACCAGACCTCCAGAGGTGCGGATGGAGCACAGGCAGCTTGGGAACCTCTGTTTCAGGCTGTTGACTTTTCCAGCTGGCTGGAGCCAATGTGTCTCGCTAAGGCCCGCCCTTCTCTTCCCTTCCCCGTGAGCTGCTCAGGTAGCTTCGGTTTATCCCCAGGCAGCTCGTCCTTCATTGGAAGCGAAGGTGCTGTGTTAGTGCAAGAGTCCTGGAAAGCGCCTGGTTTTTTAAGAAAATTAAGATTCCAGAATCCTCTCCAGAGGAAGAACTATTAGATATAAGGAAGGGCAGCTGGGCAGGAGTGGAGGGGGCGGCACTGCCTGCTGCCCCACTTTCCCCTTCCCCTAGGGAAGCAAGGTCTTCTCTCACGTCTGTACGCTGTCCTGGTCAGTGGGGTCCAGCCAGCTGGTGGGTCAGGAAGTGCACTAAAGGCTGATTGGCAGGATAGAACTGATGTCACTGCATCCTACAGGAGGCAAAGCCATGAAAGGTTAGACAAGAGGATGAACTGGGCAGGCACTCACTCATCTTAGGAGTGGGAAACTGAGGTGCACAGGTTAATAATCTTTTTTGGAGGGCGTATCCTTATTTCAGCCTGTACATGTCTATGAGAAGATTGAGACTTGATGTGATGTTGAAGGGCTTATTCTGAGTCAAGTCATGTTAACTTAGTAAGTAATTAGTTAGTTGATTAGTTATTTAGAACAAGGATTAGACTGGCACACTGCAGTTACCACACTAGACTACAGCGTGTGCT
>NW_004524622.1:8681689-8687523 GCF_000260255.1 Octodon degus
TTGACTGGATAGATTTTCAGAAAGCACAATACCTGTGTCAGTGGGTACACAATTATTTGAAAGTTATTCTCTGAGAGAAACATTTATATTGTCTCAAAACTTCTTTCCTCCTCAAATCTGCCAATATCTAGGACTACAGTTGAGCAGTGGATTTTGGATTCCAGGCATGTGGTAAGTCCAGGATTTTGCAAAAACCTGGGCCTGGACTTTCATAAATTGTTATTAAATTGTGGAGGACCACTTAAGCAGCTCTCCTTGAAAGAAGAGCGACTGTCTCATTTTGACTGAGCCTGACCCTATTTCCTCATATTGTTGTGTACAGAACTGGCTAGGACTTCTGTTTATCCTTCAATTGGCCTTAAGCAATGTATATTGGTCTAGCTGAGGTGCTGGTGATAGTCTTTGAAGGTGGCATGAGTGTTTCCCTGGTAACCTATACCTGCTGCTCCTTAATGTGAGCCGGGTAGAGACAGGACAAAGAGCTAATGCTCTGTGCTGCCAGCTGGGATCGAGCCTTGAGACAGAGGCTATCACTTCCTGGGGCTTGAAAGAGTACATCAAAGCTGAAGCACCAGACCCCCCAAAACATTAGATACTATCTCATTAGCATAAAGCAGATTACTATCTCTGCATATCCTCTCTGCATATGGCAGAGGTAAATGGAGGCCACCCACCTAGCTCAGTTCACAGAGTAACCTACTTCCCACAATTCTCAGTCATTCTTCCTCAAGCCACTCCCCCACTGAATAAAACCAGGTGAGGCCCTGGGTCTCAGCCTCTTGGTTCTGGAAAGCCATCTTCATGGCTGAACTTAGGGCCTCTTGGCTCCCCAGTAATTATAAATATGTTTTAGTCTTTACTTTGGCCATGGGTTGCACTGAAAGTGGTAGATTGGAATTAACTTGGTGGGATTCCAATAACATATCTTTGGGATTACAAATATTAACTTCTTGGACTGAAATGAGAACCAGGAAGGGACTCCTACATTAAATCATCCTTGAACTCTATAAGCTCAGCTATTACTCAACTGAATACTTTTTAAACTTTTAAAAATATAGATAATCATGTATCAAGAGTTTCTTACCTGAGGGCCATTGAGATAGCTCAGTGGACTAAGCACCTGCTTAGGCAAGTACAGGGACTGGGGTTTGATCCCCAGCACCACCTGCCATGCTGGCCCCACTCCCAGGTGTGCTGAGCTAGCCACCAAGACTGGGTGTGGTGGCGCACACCTGTAACCCCAGTGCTGGGGAGGCTGAAACAGGCGGATCACCATGAGTCTAAGTTGCGTAGTGAGACCCTGTACCAAATACATTTTTTAAAAAATTCTTTTTAAAGTTTATTATCTGAGCACTAAAATTTCCAGACTTTTTGAGAAAATACTGGCCAATGGTCATTTTCTATGCAGCAGGCACTATTCTAAAAACTACATATGCTGCTGTCATAGGATTATTTATTTATTTATTTATTTATTTTTTGCAGAACTGGGATTGAACTTGGGCCCTTGCCTTTGCCAGGGAAGCACTTATTCCACTAAGCCATCTCCCTGGCCCCTGTCATAGGATTGTTGCAGCAATCTTTTGAGGTAGTTACTCTTGTTATCCCCACTTTGTATAGTAAGGATATGAAACTCAGAAAAGCTCCAGTATTCGCCTAAGGTCATGCAGCTGTAATCAAACCTCAGTCAGGCTTACTGCAGGTCCTGCCCCCTTGACTGCAGTACTTCCTAATTCTGGAAGTAGAGTATGAGATATTAAGAACTATCTACTTTTAAAAGATTTCAATGAATGTATTTTGAGTGTCTTTTGATAAGGAAAATCTAGCAATGCATACAAAGGTGTATGCTCTTCTCTCAGGGGGTCAGATAGGTATTCAATTAACATTAAAAGACAGACAGTGGGGCACGATAGTGTAGGCCTATAATCTCAGCAATCAAGAGGCTGAGACAGAAGGGTTGCTGCAAGTTTGAGGCCAGACTCAGATACATGGTGAGATCCTGTCTCATAAAAAACAGCAATAAACAAAAGGCTGAAGAGCATAAAGTACAATAAAAATTTAAAAAAAAAAAAAAAACCACCTGAAGGGAGCCGGTGTTGCATGCCCATAATCCCAACCATTCAGAAGTTTGAGGCAAAAGGATCACAAGTTTGCAGTCAGTATGAGCAATTTAGCAAGGTTCTGTTTCAAAATGTGAAAATGTTGGGAATGGAGCTCAGTGGGAAAGCTCTTGTTAGCAAGGATGAGACACAGGGTTCAATCCCATTAATACACACACACACACACACACACACACACACACAAGTACAGGATGATGATCAATATGTAGGCAACCAGTGATGAGTTCCTAGAGGAGATGATACTTTTAGGTCCCTTGAAATAACAAACAGTGCACTACTGGTGGAGACAGGAAAAGAGCAACTCCAGTGGCCAGGCTCAGATCTAGGCTCTGTCACTTACTAGCTGTGCAGCTTCTCCTTGGGGCGGTTTTCTCCTCGTGCCTAGCGGAGGGTGGTTCCACGGACCTCTCAGGGCTGCTGTGCAAATAACGCAACTCCAACAGCACACAGGAAAGGCTCACTGATGTTCTGTTCCCTTTTGGGCTCACTGAGTCATTTCAGAACCCCCGTCACTCTGGGGCCACCGACCAGTGAAACTTACCCTCCGTCAAGGCGGCGCCTTGGTCAACTATTCAAAAGCAGTTGAGCCACTTAAACTCACTACAGGGTTTGTAAAGGAAATGAGCACTGAGGATGAACTTCAGCAGTGTGACCAGGAGCTACTGTAATAGAACAAATGGATTGTTTATCAGCTTTCTATCTGCCCCTAACAAAACCATGTGAAATGAGGCATTAAACCTCGGTTTTAAAAAAAGATGACAAACACTGACTAATTTACTGGAGTAGAACATATTGAGGCAGATGTTTAGTTTTGCATTAAATCTATATCTAGCGTTTTCATTAAAGGGGGCAAAATGTAGACTTTATTGATGCTTCAGTACCCATTTCAGATTAATGCTTAACATTGAAAATTGTCCATGAAATTGCAAATGTATCTGTAAACACATCAGAAGGGGCAGGCTAAGTGCTGTGCGCTCGTTCATAGCCAGCCCTTTTGGAGGCTTATTTGGCCATGCTTGCGTAGGTTGTGCATTGTTAATACTCCTGATTGCTTAGTTAAATGCCCTTTTAGATAGGGAGAGAAAAGGCATAGAAAAAGTGGGGGCACATATCACTTTTGTGTAATGAACAATTAAGTCATGATATACTTCTTGATTTGTAGTTGACATTCCCAGGATAATTAGGTTAGTATCCTTCTTAAAAAGCTATTAGCTTCCATAACCATCATTCATGGTCACAGTTTAGATGAAATAGTGTAGACAAAAAAAAAAAAAAAAAAAAAAAAAAAAAAGGATTAATGACCTTAGAGTGGAAATAATCATTTTTAAAAAAAGAACCTAATTTTTTAGCACCACCAAAACTAAAATAAAATTAAACTTTTATTTTTTTAAGTTTTCAGGGGAGGGGTGCCAGGAATTGAACTCAAAACCTTGCACTTGCTAGGCAGCTGCTGTGCCACTGAGGTATAAAATTACTGGAGTAGATATACTGAGGTATATCCCTGGCCCCAAGAAATTTATTTTTTAGAGCCAGGGAGATAGCTCAGTAGAATAAGCTGCCTGCCTGGCAAGCGCAGGGTCCTGAGTTCAATACCTGGTATCGCAAAAAACCCCAAAAACAACAACAACAAAAACATTAAATCTCGACTCGGATTGTTTATATACAGATATCTAAATGGTTAGGGAGAAATTCTGTTGTATATTTCTTTACTCAGAGTAATAAAAATTAAGAGATGTATAAAGACAAAGTGATACAGTTTGCAAGTGTGTTCTGGAATCAGACTCCTTGGGTTTGAATCCCAGCTCCAGTTCTTATTGGCAATTACTGATCAGCAGATCCATGGGAATTTGGAATGAAGGAAAGTTAGTGCTTCAAAGAAGGAGACGGTTACCAAGAAGAAAAATGGAAGGGATACAGGAGGCATGAACAACAGTTCAGGGTGCACCAAGAGAGGACAATGAAATGGAAGAATGGAGGGCAAGGAGCAATGGCACACTCTGCTCCTCAGGACGGACCCCCCCCCCCCCGAAGCTAAAGGCCTTTAATAAGAGGCTGGGGAATCATTTCAAATAAGGACCCATAAAATAGGTTTGCATTTAGCCCTACTATGCAAGAGAAGTTTCATATTCACAATTCTCGTTCCACCTGAAGCAGGATTGGTGACCACTTAGCCGTCAGAGCAAATTAAGTAAACACAGTGGTCAGGAGGAGAAAAGTGGAGCCAGTGGAATGGTCTAGAGACTTCCAGACATTATCTTTCTTTCTTTCTTTTTCTTTTCTTTTTTTTTTTTTTTTCAGAGCCAGGGATTGAACTCAGGCCCTTGTGCTTGCAGAGAAGCGCTTATTCCACTGAGCCATCTCCCCTGCCTTTCTTTCTTTCTTTCTTTCTTTCTTTCTTTCTTTCTTTCTTTCTTTCTTTCTTTCTTTCTTTCTTTCTTTCTTCTTTCTCAGTGCAGACAATCAAACCTAGAACCTCCACCACAAGTCTGCCCCCGCAGTGAGCTGAGACAGCTATTGAGACAGGTGGTGGGCCCCTGTAATCCCAGTGCTTGGGAGGATGAAAACAGAAGGATCACTAAGTCTGATCTATGTAGTGAGACCCTGCAGACCCTGTACTAAGTACATAAAAAAAAACAACCCTAGAACCTCATTCATGCTAGGTAAGCGTTGTATCACTGAAGGAAGAACAATCCCAACACGACACTTTCTTTTGACTTCCTGTTTCACCTTAAGTGTTTTGCTCTTTCAACCCTCCTCCCTGAAATCATATCATATAAGATTAAGTACTGACTTCTCACCAAAGTCATTTCTGACTGCCTTGGAAACACCCAGCACCTGATCCTCAGGCTGGCGTTTGGTTTTAGAAATACTCTCCAAAAATTCATGATGCTATTTTCAGAAATCCTTGCTCTCTGTTTTGGTCCTAGAGAATAACAGATCACCCAGGCCTCTATTTCCGAAACTGTGTACCCAGAATTCTAAAAGAATTAATGGGTGCTGCATAAGCAAAGGGTTCTAAGATCAAACAGCTTTTAAATGCATATTGTTAAATAAAATTAAATATATTTCTCTATTCTGCAGGCTTCTCGGAGCCTCTGAGATGCTGATGTGCTATGTAAATATCCAAAAGAAAATAAGGCATGCTGAATTTCTCACGTTTATTTACCACGAGAATTGTCTCCCACAGTCCACACTGAGGCTATTGTTCTTGAGCTTGTGCTTGTTCTTGTTCTTGTGTTAAGAGACCATCTTATTAATGTTTCCTGGGATAGTCTCAAATTCCTGGGCATCAGCAGTCTCCCTGCTTCAGCCTCCAAAAATCTGGTACAACAGGAATGCACTACCATTCCTGGCTTAGACTAGTATATTTGTAGGTGTTACCCCAGAAACTATTTTCCCAAGCTTTGAAAGTAAAAGGTTCCAGTTACGATGTAGAAAGAAACAAGGGAGTATTAGTCACACATTGACAAAAGGAAGACATAGATAACCTATAAAACCATATTTTTTTTTAATTTTTAAATTTTAAAATTTTTTTTTACTGCAGAAACAAAACATTTAAGTGTTAATTTTGGGGGGAAAACACCACAGAATGAAACTTCCAGCTCATGACCAATCTGAGTCTTAAGTTATTTATTTAGGCCATCTCTTGCAGAAGCAAAGGGATGGAAGATCAGTATGATGGTCACCATTTGATATAAGTAAGGAAGATGAGCTTAA
>NW_004524622.1:8687623-8688853 GCF_000260255.1 Octodon degus
TTCTGGTCCGAGTGCAGAGTAATGGTCCAAGTCAGAGAGAGCCATGCTGCCCGGTGCCCGGGTAATGATGGCCCAGGTTCTCTTCATTCATCTTCATAGCCAGTCGGAAGTGGATTCACAGGAAGATTATGGAACACAGTATGGTTACCATCTCCCCAAGGAAAAGGCTTGGTCTTGATGCGGAGGTGGGGGTAGGCGATGAACTTGGGTCTCTCCTCCTCCCCGCGGTGCGACTTCAGGAAGACATTCAGCATGCTCACTCCCACCCCTGGGAGAGCCACAAAGAAGGTGAGGGTCTTCCACATGCGAGCTGAGCCTTCCCCTCCGTGGGCGCCACTCGACATAGGCCGCCCCACCTGCGGGCGGGACCAGCCTAGCAGCAGAGAAAGCCGGGACACAGCTACCGCTGCTGCCACTATCTTGGTCCTGGACAAAACCATATCTTTTAACCCAT
Source organism: Octodon degus (assembly GCF_000260255.1). Lineage (NCBI taxonomy): Eukaryota > Metazoa > Chordata > Mammalia > Rodentia > Octodontidae > Octodon > Octodon degus. Next base: position 8,688,078 of record NW_004524622.1, read on the forward strand.
CAGAAAATTAAGCTGCAAGGGGGTCGGGGAGATGGCTCAATAGAATAAGTGCTTGCCTGGCAAGCACAAGGGCCTGAGTTCAATCCCTGGTTCCACCAAAAAAAAAAAAAAAAAGAAAAAAAAGAAAAAGAAAATTAGGCTGCAAAACAATGGAGAACTCAATTTCAAAGGATGACAACCTCTTCTCAATAGAGAGAGGGCCTGTCAACTCTTTCTTTCTGCAGAAAGTAGGAAAAATAGGTAATCACCATCAAACCAGGGAGGAAGAAAGCAAATCTTTACATGCAGAGTTTAAACTAATATGACAGCTTAGAATCCCAGAGTGCTCCAGGCCCCACAGGAATCCCCACCTGCCTGCCATCCCTTCCCACTGGCCTTCACTTGGTGCACAGGAGAAAGACCAGAGGTGGGGCGGTGCTCGTGAGAGGCCCCTCCCCCTTGATGATGCAGCCCTGCAGCTCCTGCCCATGCCTAGGGGTGCAGCAAGAACACCTAGAGAAGACCACTGATGCTCCCAGCCCTGTCTGAGGATAAAGTGGTGCTCGTCGGCTCAGGGCAAGGAGCAAGAGTTCAGCCCACATCCGGATTCAACTTTGATATAAACCATTGATCTGGGTGAGGATCAGGTGACCTTCTTGGGCTGAACATAGCCCATCAAGGCATAATAGTTCAGGTGAGATGGGAGAAAGGGCAGGATGTCTGCCTGTACTCTAGATCCAGAACTTAGTAGGAGATGGAGGTCATCTGCCACTAGGGGACAGGTTGAAATACCCCCC
>NW_004524622.1:8690353-8696346 GCF_000260255.1 Octodon degus
AAAAATCAAGTCCCAAAATTCAAAGATTTAATCCAAAAATGTCCATCTGAGATGAATACACTTCTCAGATACAGAAATACAAATGGCAAATAAATATATGAAAAAATTTTCAGCATCACTTGTCATTTAAGAAGTGCAAATTAAAACAACACTGAGATGCCATCTCACCCCAGAAAGAATGGCTGTCACCAAGAAGTCAGCCAATAACAAATGCTGGAGGGACTGTGGGGAAAAAGGAACCCTTCTCCACTGTCCATGGGAGCCTTGGCTGGTACAAAGACTATGGAAATCAGTGTGGAGATTCCTAAAAAATCTAGGATTAGAGGTCCCATTCAACCCAGCTATTTCCCTTCTGGGTATTTTTCTGAAAACATCATATGACAGGGGAACAACCCACTCGGGCCTCCCTCCTGTCCCTCTCTCGGACAGGGACTTTCTTTCCCTCAATAAATATATTCTGCTCATAAAAAAAATCATATGACAACATATAGGTAAACCATGTTTATAGCAGCACAATCTGTCATAGCTAAATCTTGGAAACAAGCCAAAGGCCCATCAACTGGTGAATAAATAAAGAAGATGTGGTATTTTTATACAATGGAGTATTACTCAGCTATAAAAAGATAGTTGAGGCTGCGAAGGAAAGTGAGTGCAGATTCACCTACTCAAAGCCATGGGATGCAGGAAGTCAAAAAGGAAGCCGCCCCGAAGAAGATGACAGGCACCCTAGAGACCCCAGTTTACCTCCCCTTTCTAGAACCACAAGAAGTTCTTTGATGTAAAAATGGACCGTGCCGGGAACACTGGAGTCATTTCCTGCATTGTGTGCCTAGAGGAATTCCAGATGCCCATCGCTTATCTGTCAGAACCCGTGGACGAGTACAGCGATTGGATAGATGCCTGCGAGGTAGCCAATCAGCAGCGACGCTAAGGACCCACCCCCTGCACAGCCCCGCCTGCCATGGACCCGCCCACTGGACACCAACACAGACATTCCAGGGGTCCGGAGTTCCGGGGTTCCAGGGGTCTAGGGGTCCAGGGCTGGGAGGGAGGTCCATGGCTGTCTTGACCCCAAGTGTCTGTGGTGGGTGTGAGTGAGTGTGCCTCTAGACTCGGGGAGCAGTTGAGTTGCCACTCCTGAGGGCCCTCGTGGGGCTCACTTGGCTCCAGAAATCTGTTGGATGCTTCCTCTTCCACCCCTGACCTCTCCTGGCCTTGGCCCTCAGTTTCCCTTAGAGGAATTTTCCTGGACAGGAGATGGATGCAGGACTTCTCCAACCTCGACAGCAGTCTGGCCCTGTGCCTTGGAGTTGAAGCCCTCATGCCCCGGGTCTCGTGGCAGAGCAAGCCAGCCCTCCCCCCTCACACTAACAGAAGCCATTTCATCTGTTGCTTTTGTAGAGGAGGCAGGGCTGATTTGGGGAAGCTGTGGGCCATGAGCCCCTCAATAAAACAACCATTGCAAATTGCAAAAATTAAAAAAAAATAGATATAGTTGAGGCTTTTATAGGTAAATGGATGCAACTAGAGGACATATTCATTCATAAGTGAAATAAATCAGACTCACGTGTATAAACATCATATTGTCTCCCTAGTATAATAACCTGAAAAAGTAAATAAAATCCAAAGGTACTGTTTGTGTCTAGTTGTCCCCCAAAGCCTCATGCAACCGTGGAGCAGCCTCTAGAGTTGGTGATTCATTCATGATCCAACGCTGGGATTGTGGGTGTGAGTGCTGCGCCCGCCCTCTGGGGGTGGGGGCGGGGGTGAACTGCATTACAGTGTGAGGAGAAGAAAGGCTACTGCAGCTGCAACTGCTGCCCTTCCCTTGATTCTTGGCTGTTTTCTGCCTCCATGAACTGCTACCCTCTGCCATGTGCCGCTCTGCCTTGGAGCCAGCTGAGTATGGACTGAAACCTCCACCATGAGCTAAATAAACCTTTCCTTCCTTCGTTTAAGGTGTCAGGTATTTTGTCCCAGCAACGACAGAAAAGTAACAGACATGGGTACGATAGATACTATGAAAGGGAAAGAAACTGATCAAAGGAAATGAACAACTGGGATGAGGATAAGGAGAAAAGAAGAAAGAAGGAAAGAAAGAAAAAATAAAAATATATGTATATACGCGGGATAGCTTGGATAATTGTACTGATGATTTCTGCTAATCTATGGAAAGGAACAATTAATGCTTAGATTTTTTTTCTTCTTTTTAATTCTTTGACTAAGTTTGCATGCTTATATCTGGTAATCTGAACAACTAATTTAAAGACAACAATATGCAGTGTAACAGCCATTGTCGAATTCCTATCATTTTGTTTAGTGAAATTCTGCATCATCTCAAAAATTTTTTTTACTATTTTTTATCCTCTTTAAAAAAAGAAAGAAAGAAAACCAAAGGAGAAGAGTAAGAAAAACTTCCCCAGAAGATTGATTGTTGGGAAAATTAATCATAAAACACTTGACATAGTGCAAGGCCCACAGAAAGCCTTGGTCAGCTGGAAACTGACCAAGAGCTGTTGCGAGAGATACTTTCCCACTTGTGGAAATTTATTCCTTTCACCTGACAAGCACTCTGTTTCTTTTCGTCTGTTAACATCTCCTTAGTTTTCTTCTAGAAAGGCACTTACTCACTAGCAATACATATGTTTCATGTGGGCCTAGGATCCTCCATGCCCATCTTTAGGACTGGGGCAGTGACCAATGCCTGGCCACCCATCCTATTCCATCTCTGAGCTACAGTGTTTGAGGCCAGCCTAGTCTCCACAGTGAGTTCAAAACTGACCTTGCCTGCATAGCTAGACCCTACCTCAGAAAAACCTGGCACAGGCCTATAATCTCAGCACTCAGGAGGCTAAGACAGAAGGATCAGTGTGAATTCAAGGCCAGCCTAGGGTACAAAATGAGTTCAAGGCCAGCCTGAACTTCACAGTGAAACCTTGTCTCAAAAAGACCAAAAAAAAAAAAAAAAAGAAAGAAAAGAAAAGAAAAGAAAAAGATAAGCCATTGACCTAGGTGAAAATATTTGCAAATTATGTAGCTAACAAAATATATATACCTAGACAACATAAAAAGATTTTTCAAAATTCAAAAACAAGAAACAACTCCCCTACCCCCCCCAAAAAAAACCAGGCAAAATATTTGAACATGAACTTCACCAACGATCTACAAATGGCAGATAAATCCAGTGGTCCCTGAATTCACCAACATGTTTTCCATGATTCTGAATATGGGCTGGATTAGACGAGAACCAAATCAAATTTAATGGTTAGGCTCAATGTTGGCCTTACAGGGAAATTTGATTCAGCTCTTGTCCAGTTCAGTTTGGGACCAGAATTGTGAAGAGAATTAAGTTCGTGAACTGAGGCACAAAAAAATGTTCAGTCTTATTACAGAAATGTAGCCCCAAACTGCGTGATACTCCACTGCTCTGCTCCTGGAATGACTTAAAAATTAAAACATAACACCTGACAATAACAAGCCTGTGAAGATTAGGAGGGGCCAGAGCTCTCACACACAGCTGATGAGAATGTGGTGCACTACAGCTACTACAGGGAGCTGAGAAATGAGCCCGGTTCCCACGCCTGTGACCCCAACACCCTCGGGACTGAGACAAGAGGATGCAATGGCGTCCTGCCTGGGAAACTTAATGAACACTTTGTCTCGAAAAACAAAAACAAAAATATCTGAGGTTATAGATCAGTGTAAAGACCCTGGATTCATCTCTAGTACTGTACAGGAAAAAAAAGTGAAATAAAACAAAAACCACCACTAAGTGCTGGCAAGATAGCTCAGCAGACTAAGCACCTACTTTGGCAAATGCAGGCACAGGAGTGGCTCTCCGGTCCCGCATGCCACACCAGCCTAGCCTTCAGGGTGTGCTGAGCTGGCAACCGAGTCAGGGCAACGTGGCACACACCTGTAATCCCAGAGCTGGGGAGGCTGAAAACAGGAGGATCACTATGAGTCCAAGTTACATAGTGAGACCCTGTACCAAATACATTAAAAAAGAAAAAAACAAAAACCAGTAAAATTCATGTCTACTTGTCTACCCCATATCTCCAAATGTGACCTTATTTGGATATAAGCTTTGTAGTTAAATTAGAATAACATTATACTGGAATAAGATGGGCCCTAAACCCAATAATTGGTGTCCTTAGAAGCAAAGGGCATGGTGAGGCAGGTGAGGAAAGGCAGGAGAAAACCGAGAAGGGTCAGAGGGATGCCGCTGCATGCCAGGAAAAGTCAAGGATCTGCCAGAGCAAGCGGACACGTAAGAGACAGAGCATGGCCATCCAACACCCTGACTGCAAACTTCTACCCTTCTGAACTGTGAGATAATAAATTTTGTCTGTTTGTTTTTGTGGCCAGCTCAGCCCACTCTGGGGGTGGGGCTGGAGCAGCATGTTGGTGCAGGGGATTGAAACTTGACCCCTGAGTGCTTGCTTCAACTTGCCTAAACAGGCATTTTAGACCACTGAGCTATCTCACCAGCCCCTTTTTTTGTTTTCAATTACCAGCTTTGGTCAGACATGGTACTGCAAACCTGCAATGCCAGCACTCAGGAGACCGAGACAGGAGGATCTCAGTGAGTTTGAGCCTACCTGGACTATATGGTGAATTGAAGGCCAGTCTGGGCTACAGAGTGAGAGCCTGTCTTTAAAAAATAAATAAGGGCCGGCCAGATAACTCAGCAGACTAAAGCTCCTGCTTAGGCAGACACAGCAACTGAGATTGGATCCGCAGCATGCAATGCCGGCTCCACTGATGAAGCACGCTGAGACAGTGACTGAGATTGGGTGTGGTGGTGCGGGCCTGTAATCCCAGCGCTTGGGAGGTTGAAAACAGGAGGATCACTACGAGTCTGATCTACATAGTGAGACCCTGTAGATCCTGTACTGAATACATAATAAATAAATAAATAAATAAACAACGAGATTAGTGGTAATCTATGGCAGCTTTAGGAATCTGAAAAATTTTTCAGCTTCTTGTTTAAACTTACATTTATCACACAACTCAAGAATCCTATTCCTAAATTGTCTTTCCAAAGCAAATGAAGTTTTACCCTCCAAAAATCCTTTATCTGAATCCAAGAGTGATGTCTCACTCCTGTAATCCTAACACTCTGGGAAGCTGAGTGAGGAGGATTGCAAGTTTCTTTTCTTTCTTTTTTTTGGTGGAACCAGGGTTTGAATTCAGGTCCTTGTGCTTGCCAGGCAATAGCTTATTCTACCGAGCCATCTCCCCAGCCAGAATTGCAAGTTTCAATCTGACCTCGGCAATTTATTGACTTAGCAAAATACTGTCTGAAGGTAAAAAAAAAAAAAAAAAAGAAAAAAAAGAAAAGCACTGGGGATGTAGCTCAGTGCAAACAAAGCCCTGGGCTCTCCCCCCACCACACACACCACCACCACCAGTACCGAAAACAAAACAAACAAAAAACTTCACAAGAACTATTTTTAACAGCTTTCTTTGCAATCACCCAAAACTAGAAACAATCCAAATATCCTTCAAGTTGAAAATGAACAAAACAAACTGTAGTGTACTCATAGTATGATATAGAAATAAAAGAAAACTAGCTGCTGATAATCATAGGAACACAGATGAACCTCAAATGAAATGCATTGTGCTAAGTGAAAAAAACACATGCAAAAATCTTCACGCTTATGCTTCTATTTATATGACATTTTGAAAAAGGCAAAACTATAGGGAGTGGTTACAGGGGTTAGGCTTAGAAGACAAGTTGACTACAAGGGACAGCAGCACAAAGCAGGAGTTTCTCAGAGTGCTCCAGCCGCTCTGGATCCAAAGTGTGGTGGTGGTTACACAACCTCATATACTTAGCAAAACTCACAGAACTATAAGCACCTGACTTCAAGATCCTGAGTTTGATCTCTGGTGCTGAAAAAAATAGAAAACCCTCACAGAACTGTACTTCAAAGAGTAAATTTTACTGTATATAAATCATAAATAGAAGGCCGGGAAGATAGCTCAGT
>NW_004524622.1:8702576-8703677 GCF_000260255.1 Octodon degus
CTTCTCTGGCAAGTGCAAGGGCCTGAGTTCAATTCCCGGTTTCACAAAAAAGAAAGATAAACATGAGGCTTTTGTAGGTAAATGGATGCAACCAGAGGCTATATTCATAAGTGAAATAAATCAGACCACATGTGTAAACATCATACTGTCTCCTTTACTTTCTGCTTTCTGTAAAAAGCAGAAAAAGTGAATAAAGCATGAAAGGTATGGTAGATACTGTGAAAGGGAAAGAAACTGCAAAAGGGATGAACAATTGGGATGAGGGAAAGGAAAGGGAAAAAAAGGAAAGGAAAAAATCATGTGTGTATTTAAACGGGACAGCTAAGATGATTATACATCTAATTTCTATCATTTTTTGTTTTTGATTTTTGGTGGGCTGTTGTTTTTTTTTTCCGGTACTGGGAATCGAACTCTGAATGACCTAGCACTTGCCAGGCAGGTGCTTATGCCACTGATCTATATTCCCAGCCCTCTATTGGTGTTTTGAAGATAGTAGTTAATGCTTAAAATTTTTATTTTGACCATTTTTACATGCTTATATCTGGTTATCTGAGCAACTACACTGAAGATAACAGCATGCAATACAACCAGCGTTGAATACCTGTTCTCTTGTTTGTTTGTTTGTCTTTCTTTTGAAAATGTGTATTGTTTCCAATGTCTTATTTACTATATTTTGATTTTCTTTAAAATAAAATTTCAGGCCTGGGAGATAGCTTAGCACCATGTGCACCTGCCTGGCAAGTGTAAGGTCCTGAGTTCAATCCCCAGTACTGATAAAATGAAAAAAAAAAAAATAATAATCCCTTAAAAAATAAAATAATTTTAAAATGAACTATACAGGCTTTATAAACTGATAGAAAACACTATGTTTGCAAGTAGAATGTTTGAACCATCAAAAAGAATAAAAAAAGAACTGCTTTACAGATCAGACCAAAGAAAAGAAGAAAGGAGGTGTTGTTACAGCTGACTATGCCTACTATCATGTTTTCCACATTAAAAGCATAAGAGAACATTTTTAATAATTGTGAAACAATTTGCAATTATTGGGAAGCAAAAAGTTTGTAGTCTCCAACAAAAAGAGTTCAATTTTTTTTTTTTTTT
>NW_004524622.1:8703777-8711942 GCF_000260255.1 Octodon degus
AAAAAAAAAAAAAAAAGATAAATCATAAATAGATAAATAGAAACTACATTAAACCTATAGAATTAGCTTGCTCATGTGATGTACTGTGTTGTGGCTTTTAGTGTCATACATACTGACAATGCAAAATCTTTGTTGTAAGCAACTCTGGTCCATCCAAGGAGAGTGAGACTTTCTCAACAGCAGTTTAGTTCCAAACCCATTACTGGATGCCACCCACACTCAGTAGCTTCCCGTCTAGTAAGAGGCAGCAAACAGGAGTGGAGGACTTTGATAGGAACCACTTTTGAGTTGTTGTGATAATAAATCAGATTTGTGTAATTTTCTCAAAATAGACAATAACCTCAAAACATCCATCTGAAGAAATAAGATCACAAAAAGAGGAAGGCAGAGGAGGATGCAAAACTGTCGGCAGTCACAAGCCTCACAAAAACGAAGGCTTAAAAAATGAAATCTCAAATGTGAAAAGAAAAATAGGTTTCAGTATATTTATCAGTCAGAGGGTTACCAATTAAGAAATATTCACTAGTTCAAACAGATTTTTAGCCTTTTTGTTTACCTAGCCTTTTGTAAACCTAAAGCAAACAATATTATTAAGCTTCAGTACTCCTTTCTTTAGACAGGCAATATTCATAATTTTTTAAAAAATGTGTTTGGGAATTGGATAATCTTGGTTTTAATCCTAGACTTACAAGAAAAATCTGGATAAATTGCTTAGCCTTTCAAATGCAGATGTCAGCATTTACATTGTAGAATTGTATAATTAAGAAAAAATGCATAACCTTGTTGTATATTTCATTACAGAAATTATTAATGTAATCTATCACACAAACTATACAGCAGAATGTACACTAAGTCTTATCGTAAAATTTTGTCTATCTTTTTTTCTTTTACCCGCGGAACCAGGGATTGAACTCAGGCCCTTGCGCTTGCCAGGGAAGCGCTTATTCCACTGAGCCATCTCCCAGGCCCCTATCTTTTTCTTTTAAATTTATTTTTAATGTATTTGGTTGTTGCAGGGTCTCACTATGCAGCTCGGACTCCTAGTGATCCTCCTACTTTCAGCCTCCCCAGCTGGGATTACAGGTGTGCACCACCATGCCTGGACTCTGGCCGGCTCAGCCCACCCTGGAGGTGGGGCTGGCATGGCGTGCGGTGCTAGGGATGGAACGGTCCCTGTGCTTGCCTAAACTCACCTAAGCAGGCACTTTAGTCCACTGAGCTGTCTCGACAGCCCATTTTGGCCTACCTCAAGCTCTTCGTCACAACAATCTTGAAAAAGAACAAGGATGGGGATGCAGCTCAGTGGCAGAGTGCTTGCATAGAATGTGCAAGGTGTCCTGGGATACATCAGCAGGTTTTTGAGACTAGCGGTTGGCTGGTGAGACTCTCACCCTGACTAACCACATATGGTGGTGCCTGTGAGCCAGGCGGCTGCACTGAGGATGACGATGTGTAATAGAGGGGTCACGCTTGGAATGCCTGCCATCCTGGTCTTCTAAATATGTACTTCTTGTCATGACATACTATTTATTGCCATAATGTCTCTCAAGTAAAGGCTTTTTTTAAAGGGTAATAAATTGGAAAAAAAAAAAAAAAAAAAAAAAAAAAAAAAAAAAATGTCACAGGTCTATCCTGTTACAGTTCTATATATGGTTAGATTTCTAAATTTCTTTATAAAAATATGTTAATGCTTATTTCTACTTTTAAAAAATTATTTTTCCTTCATATTCTGTAAGGACTTAAAGTTCAACAATCAACATTTGATAGAGAATACCTGTTCCATGATATGCCAAAGATGTTTGATATTTAGACAGACAGGGTAAACCAAACTGCATATATTGCAGGTTAATAATAAGCTTCTCTTCTGGAGGGTTAACAACCTAAGTTAGCAGATCAAAATTGGAGAAAAGGAAGGGTTGTAAAGGCAGCCAACATTTTTGCCCTAGCCTTTCAAGGTCAGTGAAGACTTGGGACATAGGAGAATCTGTACTGTAACAACATGTAACTCAGTTGAGTTCCAAATTTTCTGATCAAGATTATGGAGCCACAGAGGAATGTGATCAATGATGTAGAGTATGCCTGGGGAGAGTCACATGGAGAGAAAAAACATTTTCTCAGGCTTTCACGGAGAGCAAATTGGTCAAGCAATGGCTGTGACTCATCTGGATGGCTGACACTGACAAAGGATCTACAAAGGGTGGTACAGGGCTACAGGATAAATCCTGAGAGTACTTGGCTGACCTTATCAGATACAAAAGTTACATTTCTTGTTATATAAGTCTTGCTATATCTTGGTTTTAACCATCCAGCAGAGAAGTATAAAAATGAGAAATATAAAGTAAAGCCATATTAATACTATGAGCTGTAAAAGACTCAAATCAATGACTTCTGAGGATAACCCACTAATATTATAGACTGCTAGACAGTCTTTGATTGTTTAGCTGAATTCAAGCACCTATAGTATTTAGATGCCAATAGAATATCCACCTCTGACAGGACAAAAAAAAAAAAAAAGGAAAAGAAAAGAAAAAAAGGAATACAAAAGAAAGATCACTTTGTATTTATATATACAAAATAGTTAGCATAAATATACAGCTACTTTCATTTAATTCAATGAGAAGAAAAAGGTATACTAATAGTGTTTGGACAGGAAATCCTGTCTGCTTCTTGTACTATGGATAACCACTAAGAAGATAACAATGTACAACGTATTGATTATCGAAACTGTCCTATTAATCAGCTGTGAAACTGTAAGAAAAAATAAATAAAATAAAAATGGGCAATAAAAAAAAAGTAAGACCCACACTTCCCAGCTTCAAAATTTACTACAGGTGCCAGGTATGGCGTTGTATGCCAGCAATCCCAGCCCTCAGGAGGCTGACACAGGAAGACTGCTATGAGTTTGGGGCTAGCCTGGATCATACAGTAAGACCAAAAAACTAAAAAACTAAAAACTTACAGCAGAACTACGTTAACCAGGCTGGGGAGAAAGCTCAGCGATCTATGCTTCTGCCTGGCAAGTGCAAGGACCTGAATTAGATCCCCAGTACTGCATGCTGTGCTGGCCCTTGAACCAGGCATAGTGGTGCACACCTGTAATCCCAGCACTCGTGAGGCTGACAGGAGGATCACTACAAGTCTGAACTGCATAGCAAGACCCTGTAACAAATAATTTTTAACAAGAGTTACAGTGACCAAAACTGTATGCTATTATATGACTAGACATTTGGACCTATGAACTAGAACTGAAAATCCAGAAATAAACCATACTTCTTTTTTTTTTTTTTTCTTTTGCCTTTTTTTCAGACAGGGTCTTGTTATGCAGTTCGGGCTGGCCTTGAGCTCACTTTGTAGTCCAAGCTGGTCTTGAGCTTGCAACGATCCTCCTCCCTCAGCTTCCCAAGTGCTGGGACGCCAACACACCCAGCTATCCATGCACTCATGACTAGATGATCTTCAACAAGGATGGTCCCTGCCATCAGGAAGAAATAAGCCTTGTAATGATGCTGGAACCACTGGATATCTGAGTGTAAAACAAAACAAAAACAAACAAACAAAATATGAAGGTAGATCTCTACCTCATACCATGCTCCAATTTTTTTGGGGGGGAGGGGGGTACTGGAGATCGAACTCAGGACCTTACTCTTGCCAGACAGGCACTTCTGAGCTCTCTCCTCAGGCCGCCATACCCAAAAATTTACTCAAGACAGATCAATAGCATAATTAGAAGAGGTAGAATCATAAAGCTTTTGGAAAAAAATCATAGGAGTAATTTTTTAATCTGAGACTTGGCAGTGGATTCTTAGAAATGATACCAAAAGCATGAACAATAAAAGAAACATAGATAAATTGATCTGCATCAAAACTAACCCTTTTATGGGCTGACCAGGTAGCTCAGTGAACTAAAACGCCTGCTTAGGCAGAGAGCAGCAGCTAGGGTTCAATCCCTGGCATGCCGTGCCGGCCCCACCTCTGGGGCACACTGGGACAACGATTGAGACTGGATGTGGTGGCACACGTCTGTAATCCCAGCTCTTGGGAGGCTGAAAACAGGAGGATCACAACGAGTCCTATCTACATAGTGAGACCCTGTAGACCCTGTCCTAAATACATTTAAAAAAGAAAAACAACTAAACAGTTTTGCATCAAAGAACATTATTTAAAAAGTGAGAAGACAACCTATAAGGTGGGAGAAAATATTTATAACTTACGTATCTAAAAAAACCATTGTATGCAGAACAGAAATCTCTTACAACTCAATAAAAGAGAACTTAATTTGCTAATTTTTAAACTTACAGCCATATTAATATGCTGAGTTGTAAAAGGCTCAAGCCAACAACTTCTGACATTGCCAGTCCTATGGATAACCCATTACTATTATGGACTACTGTACTGCTTTAGATTATTTTGCTGAATTCGTGCACCTACAATATTTAAATAGCAATGGAATACCCATCTCTGACAAAACTAAACAAAAAAAGGGGATACAACTGAAGGACCATTTTGTATCTGTATATTCAAAATAGTTAGGATACATATAAAGCTACTTTCTCTTAATGCAATGAGAAGAAAGATTTATACTAATAGTGTTTGGATAGGATATCATGTCTGCATCTTGTACTATGAATAACACTACGAAGACAACAATATGCAATGTATTAATTATTGTAACTGTCCTACTAACCTGTTTTGAAACTCTCATTGCTATTTTTTTCTCAATAAAATTAATAAAAAAGTTGATACTGTATAGAATAGAATATTACAATAATAAACTGAAGAAATGGACTGTGGGATGATCTATAATCTTTATGGAAGATTGCTCCAGTTTCACACACATGCTCTTATGAATATTCACATATATATATATATCTGTGTGTGTGTCGATAGTTAAGTCTTGATATAGGACAGCCCCACCCCACTACACTGCTCTGTCGCCACAAATCCCTCTTTTATGGTCACACCAACTCCCAAAGAGCCTGTGCCATTACACGTTTTTCATCAGCAGTGTATGATCATTTCAAAGCCCCTGCATCTTGCCAGCACATGACATCATCAGTAGATGTTTAGGCCACTGAGCTGTCTCCCCAGCCCCCTGGCACTTGACATCCTCACTGTCAAATCCTAATATTTTTTTAACATGTGGGCAGTGTTTTTTGTTTTTTGGTTTTTTGTTTTGTTTTTTTACAGACTTAATTCATTTTATTTTTGCATAAAAACCCTTTATGTTGTAGCTACTGCTGGAGCTTGAGTCCTCTGGACAGAGACTCTGGTGTGGGTTTTCACAAGCTGGTCGGTGAATTCCTGATAAGGAGACTTGGTGAACACAGTCTCTTTCCAGAGGTCAGGGGTCAGATAGCTGTAGGTCTTGGAGATGGCATCAAAGGTGGCCTTAGCAAAGTTGCCCAAAGTAGCAGTGCAGCCCCTAGTAGAGGTGTAGCAGTCATCAGTACCAGCCATCAGCAGCAGCTTCTTGGGCACAGGGGCTGACAATGCCAGTGACCCTGGGGGCAGGGATCAGACGCATCAACACAGAGCCACAGCTGCCTGTCATCTTGCAAGGAACAGTGTGGGGCTTGCCAATCTTGTTTCCCCAGTAGCTTCTCACAGGGACAATGGAGAGCTTGGCCAGGATAATGGCCCCACGAATAGCAGTGGCTACTTCCTTGGAACACTTTACACCCAGGCCAACATGACCATTGTAGTCCCCAGTGGCGACAAATGCCTTGAACCTGGTCCGCTGGCCAGCACGAGTTTGCTGCTGCACAGGCATGATCTTCAGAACTTCATCCTTGAAGGGTGTGCCCAGGAAAAAGTCAATAATCTCAGACTCCTTGATGCGTAAGGAAAAAAGGTAAATTTCCTCCAGGGACTTGATCTTCATGTCTTTGACCAGATGGCCCAGCTTGGTGACAGGAATCCACTCTTTGTCCTCGGCCTTACCGCCGCGAGCCCCGCAGCCTCGGCCCTGGCCCCGGCCCCTGCCACTGCACTGGTGTCATCCACCATTTGGTGTTTCCCAGAAAAAGAAGCCATGTGGGCAGTGTTGCTGCACTGTGGTTTTAGTTTTCCTAGTCTTTAATGATATCTAATATATTGCAATGTGCTTGTTTCTCATTCCATTATAATCTTTGGTAAAATGTCGATTCATTATTTTTGTTCATTTCTTGTTTGGACTTTTTGTTTTCTCAGTGTTAAATTTTGACCATTCTTTACATATTTAAGGTATGATTTGTTTGTCACATATATGGTTTGCAAATATTTTGCTCCCTATATTTTTTTTATATTCTTATACAGCCTTTAGTAAAAGAAATTTTAATTTTTATAAAAAAATAAATTTACAAAAAATTTGAGTAGACATTTCTTCAGGAAAGATACACAAACTCCAAATAAGCACATTGAAGATGCCAAACATTTTAGTCATTAGGGAAACAAAAATCAAAACCATAATGAGACAGCCATAGCCATGAGATGTTGAAGAAATGGAAAATCATCATTGGTGAAGATGCAGAAACTGAAATCCTTGTATTTTGCTTTGGGGAACATAAAATAGTGCAATTACAATGGAAAATAGCTTGGTAGTTCCTCAAAAAGTTAAATATGGAATTACCATATGACCTATCAATTCCACTCCCCAGTATATACCCAAAATAACTGAAAACAGACACTCAAATAAATCTTTACTTATGTATGTTCATAACGACACTATTCACAATAGCCAAAAGGTAGAAACAACCAAAATACCCACCAACTGAGAAATGAATAGATAAACTTTAAGTACATTATACAATGAAATGTTACCCAGCCATTAAAAAGAATGAAGGGCTGGGGAAACAGCTCTTTGGTCTAAGTGCTGCCTGGCAAGCGCAAGGGCCTGCGGTCCATCCCCACAGCTCCGCAACCCACAGCGCACAGTGCCTGCCCTGAAGCCAGGCATTGTGGCACACGCTTGTAATCCCAGTGCTGGGGAAGTCCAAGCTGCGTAGTGGTACCCTGTACCAAATACATAAAAATAAAAAATAAAATAAGAGTAAATAAACGTTAGCATTTTTTCCCTAGCCTTAGCTTTTCTTTTTTTTTTTTCAATCTTTTATTTATTTATTTGATACAGGGTCTGGCTACACAGTTTGGACTCATAGTGATCCTCTTGTCTCAGCTTCCCCAGCACTGGGATTACAGGAATGCACCACCATGGCTGTGACCAGAATAGTATTACTGGGGTTCCATGCAGTACCAGGAACCGGGGATCAAACCTGGGTCCTTCAGCTTGCCAGGCAGATGCTTAGACCACCGACCTATCTCTCCAGGCCTTTTATTTTTCTCTCTTTCTTTTGAGAAAGTCTCACTAAATTGCCCAGGCTGTAATGTATGATCATCCCCCTCAGTTTCCCAGAGTGCTGGCATTATAGCCATGTGCCCTTGCTGTGCTGCTGAGCTATATTCCTGGCCTGATATTATTAATCTAAGGGGTTTTTTCCCCCCCTAACACAACACCTAAGTAGCTTAATTTAAGATATGGATGAAGTGGAGGGCAAGACCTGCTCCTGCATGTTAGAGGATTCGGTCAGTGACACACACACAGCGCCCTAAATTTTATGCCCATCAAGTTTGGTGCTTCGTGTAATCTGACAGTCCCTTCATCCGTCACACAAGAGTCATGAATAGGACAATTCAACATCATGCCAGTTGTTATCTATTTTATTTGTTTGGTTGTTTTTGTTTTTGCGGGACCGGGGATTGAACTCAGGCCCTTGTGCTTGCCAGGCAAGTGCTTATTCTACTGAGCTATCTCCCTGGCCCTGTTATCTATTTTAAAAGCCAGCCCAACCCTAGAAGAAGGAGAAAAACTGATTGTAGGTAAGGAGGAGCAGCTGTCATCATTCTGATGCAGGAAGTAAATTCTAGTCCTAGCCCAGCCACAGGTACAGTACAAGCTACAGAAAACAATTATAAAATTGCTGTAATTAGTTCACAAATCAATGTGTTTTCAGACATCTAAGGTAGGAAAAAGGCTAAAAAGGAGTATTGAACTTTTTTTTTAATTTTTGGTGGAATGGAGATTGAAGGAGTATTGAACAAATAGGACAGTTGGTTCCATATCTGAGGGGAAAAATTGGGATTCCTCACTTAATACTGTAGAGTAAAACAGGGTCTCTCTCTCTCTCTCT
>NW_004524622.1:8718322-8729136 GCF_000260255.1 Octodon degus
GGTATACCCCATTTTTTTCTAAGTTGAGACAAGGTCTTTCTGGTACTGAATGTAGCATGTGGCCTGGGCTGGCCTTGAACTCACAGCAATCCTATTGCCTTAGCTTCCCAAGAACTGAGATAACAGGTGTGCCCCACTACACCTGACCCACAAAAGTAATCTTTAAAGAAAAAAATTTAAAAATTAAAATTATTTTAGATAGGTGGATAGTGTTACATTGACAAATAAAACATTTTGTTCACATGCTAAAAAGAAAAAGATTGAATCAAGCCAATCCCTTAGTTTTAGGATGAGGAAACAGAGACAGTAAACGCCATGTCCAAAGTTCAACACTCCTCACAGCAGGTCCAGGAAAAAATCTAGAGCTCTATTCCATAGCAGCTTTGTAATTATAAACTGCAAAGCAACCAAAAAATGAAAGTAGAATGGAATGCAAAATAAATTCCTAAAACTACTCAATTAACAATACTGTAACTACAGACAGTCGTGTCCAGAGTTTAAATAATTTTAAGATTCTTTTTGTACCCACTTAACTCCTTCTTTATCATAAATAAAAATGGATAACAGCATGGACAATTTAATTTCAGAAAGTTGTTTTAAGATTTTATATACACACAATATATATATTATATATATTACAGACATTTTACCTGAGTGGAAAAAAAACAGCAGAAGCCAAGTAACTGATATTCCAGCCCTCTTAATATATGAAAGTTTGCGTTACCAGATGTATGCCTTTTTGCTTTCTTTCCTTCTGTGTACCGAGGAGTCCCAGAATAATACATGAATTATGTCTTTTTGAAAAATAGTTAGAAAATGTGGGCATAATTATTTGCAAATTTTATGATATGGTTTTTATGTGAAAATACAGTAACTAAAGTAGCACAGGGACTGGGTCTGCAGTTCCAAGGCCAAGCACTTGCCCGGCATGCTGAAAGTCCGGGTTCAGTCCTCAACACTGGGGCTTGGGGAGGAAGTGGCATGAAAATTACACGGTGGACTACTATACAATAGTAAGGATTGTGGGACAATCCACTCGGGCCCCACTCCTGTCCCTCTCTTGGACAGTAGCTTTCTTTCACCCCAATAAATATATTTTGCTGAAAGAAAAAAACCAATAGTAAGGATAAACAAAGAGTGCTTGCTTCAGCAGCACATATACTAGAATAGGATGAACAAAGAAACACATGATAGCATTAACAAATTTAACTAACAAAAAACTAAAGGCTCCCTCCTGTCCCTCTCTTGGACAGGAGCTTTCTTTCCCTCAGTAAATATATTTTGCTCATAAAAAATAAAATAAATAAAGTTTCCTTGTAATGTTTTCACTATGGGAGTTATATATAATTACAAAAAAAAAAAAAAAAAAAAAAAAACCCTAAAGAAATGGAAAACAAAAAAAGAAAATATTGTGTGACTTTTTTTTATCATTAATTTATTTTTGTATCAGGAATCGAACTCAGGACCTTGAGCTTGCCAAGCAGGTGCTGTGCCACTGAGCTATATCCCTGGCCCATGATTTTATTTTTATAATGTTCAAAAATCAGCAAATAAATGTACACCATTGGAATCAGGACAGTGTTGTCACTTGGGATTGGGAGTGAGGGGAGAGTGAGTTAGAGAGGGACAAGAGGCCCCTTCTAGGGATCTGATAATTTTTTATTACAGATTGCAACTAGATGGTGTGTTCAGTTTGTAACCTCTACACCCATGATTTGTATATATTTGGTATGCTACATCTTAGTAAAGTTTCCTTAAGAATAAAAATAAAAATAAAGGGGGCCAGGGAGATGGCTCAGTAGAATAAAGGCTTCCCTGGCAAGTGCAAGGGTCTGAGTTCAATCCCCAGTTCCGCCAAACAAAACAAAACAAAACAAAACAAAACAAAACAAAACAAAACACCTGGCCTTAAGCATTTGTTCAATCCCCAGTTCCACCAAAAAATAAAATAATAAATAAATAAAAATAAAATTAGCAAACACATTTCAGAAACAATTTCAAGCCATGCGTGCAGGTGCATGCACCTGTAATCCCAGCACTTGGGAGGCCGAGGCAGGAGAAATGCTATGAGTTTGTGGTCAGCCCGCACCACTTATCAAGGTCTTGTCACAAAACAAAACAAAACAAGCAATGATTTCACTGTTTTTAAAATGTAGATTTTATAAACATGGTGCTTGAAGAAAACTCTCTGAAAAGTAAAGTACCATGCAAGCGTAAGCGTATTTTAGTGCACTATGTTCAGACAGGATGGGCAATATGAAATAATATATACACCAAGAATTTCATGCTTAAGTTCTCTGGTCCTCATTAGCATTGTGTATTCCTTAATGCCTGAAATAACATCTAAACAAGGAGCAGCTGCTTCTGGCAAAATGGTATTTAGGAGATTCTGAAGACCTTAATGAAATCAGGTAATTGCTTGGTGAAGCTAAAAATTTCACCTTCAATTAACTAATGGGTAGCCCCATACATTATCGTAACTCCTCACCTCTTCCACCTACGTACCATCAAGTCAATAGAGGGAAGGCAGGTGTCTAAGAAACCACTTCCTCTGGATGTCTCAACCTGTACTCAGGGGACAGCTTTTCAACATTTATTGAATTAGCACGGCCTAATTTACAATTAATTAGGAAAATCTCTCATAATGCAGATTCCATAAGCAGCTAAGGAAAGCTAAAACTTGGAACCAGTGTGTGATGCAGACAGACTTAGAAATCCATGAAATACTTTCAAAAACCATTTTAAAAGGTTTCTTGTTCCATTTGGTGAAAGGATGATGCTGATAAAAATGATAATAACAGTCTATCCCCAAATAATGTTATTTTCCGGTATATTTTAAATAAAACTCGACTGAAAATGAGAAGTGCGAATTGGACATTGAGTGAAATTGCCAAGTCTGAAGGGAAAGATGGCCAATAAAAACCACAGAAGCACTTCCTCTTTAAATGTATGCCTGTAAGAGCAGGGTCGGGGAGAACTTTTTTTTTTTTTTTAATGCCTGTTTCAGCTCAAACAGACGGAAACCTATCTTCTCCCCACTGGTGGCCCCTGTCTGCACAGACTTTCTCTGGACCTTGAAACCACGACTTCCTATGATTTCTGTGGTGCTCCTGCAGGCATCTCAGCCAGCTGCGCTTCTGTGTAGCCAAGGACTAGGAAATGCAGTGAGAGTGCAGGCCTTGGGCAGCGGAGAACGCTTCTCTTCTCTCTTGAGGGGACGCTGCTCAGCTTTCGCTTTAGTTCTGTAGCGTAGCATGTATGAAGCGCTTACTGCTTGCCACGGTGCTGGAGGCTGGCAGCGATACTAAACTGTCACTCTGGTATGTGCAGAGTTCTTTGTGGAACCCACATCAATGGGTCAGGCAGAATAAATATGATAGTAAGAAGTTTATATGTTGAGAAGGTAAATAACAAGGACCAGAAGCAGACTTCTTAAAATTTGTAAAACTTTATTTATTTGGTACAGGATCTCACTCTGCAGCTTGGACTTGTAGTGGTCCTCCTGTCTCAGCTTCCTCAGCACTGGGGGATTACAGTCCTGCGGCACTATTCTGGGTTTCGGTGGCCAGCAAAGTGCCCAAGGCCCAGACTTTTTAATGCTTTCAAAGTTTTAAAGTGTACTTATTATGCTCATTTCCACCAGAATATCAGAGGGAAATGCCCAAATTACCTTGTTTTCCTAGTCTGATAAAGTGCTAGGCTCACAAAGCATGCGTATCATGTATATTCTGTTGTAATGCCCTTCAGGTTTATTGGCATACTTGAGTTGAGAAAAATATTAGATAAGATGAGCAAAAACCCCTCAATTCTCCTCCCAAACTTAGAGTAATACCTCACTTGATACCTTTTCAGGAGTGCAACAGATTAAAAGAGGAAGTTCCCATTGCAACACTGATGGTACAGTAATTGAGGTCTTGGGTTTAACTTCTTGGTGACAGTTTCCTTATCTAGAAAATGGGGCTGACAACAGGATCTACCTGTTAGAGTTGTTTTAAGCATTAAATAAAGCTTGTAAGAAGTGCATATAGCCAGGTGCTGTGGCACATGCCTGTAATCCCAGCACTCCAGCAGCCTAAGGCAGGAAGACTGCAAATGCAAGCCCAATCCAGCCATTTAGCAACTTGGTGAGACCCTGTCTCATGGTTAAAAAAAAATTGTAAAAGGCCTGGGAGTATAGCACAGTTACCTAGAACCTCTTTTGTGTCAGGCTGAAGATGTATAGCAGTGAGAAAACACAAAAATTCCTATTTTCAGCAAGTGTGGTGGCGCACACCTGTAATCCTAGGACTAGAGAGGCTGAGGCAGGATGATACGAGTTCGAGGCCATCCAGGGGTACAAATGAGTTCAAGGCCAGCTTGAACCACACAGTGAGTATCAAAAAGACAACAACAACAAAAAGAGACAAAAATCCCTACTTTCAGGGCATTAACATAACAGTGAGAATTATATAATAAATCAGTAAAAATATCATATCTAGTTATAATAAATGAATAGAGAAAAGGTGAATTATGGAAAGGGCTAGGAAATAGGTGCTGGTGATTGTAAACAGGCTGGCTGGGAAGGCCAAACCTGAGGGAGGTGAGGGAAAACATCATGAGGTTACTCAAGGAAAGAGTTTCTGACAGAAGAAACACACAAGCAGCGCGTGGCAAAAAGACCTACGTGCCCAGAGGGGCAGAGTACAGGTCTGAAGTCCTTTACCCAGACTACTACCATCCAAAAACTTTTCAGAACTCCATGCCCCTTTCAACTTCAGGCAGGGGCACACACCTGTCCCTCTTCTGGAACAGCATTCTAGTTCCTCTTCTCTGCATCAGGAGCTCCTAGCAGATTCCACCTCAGCGCCCTGCACCCACCTTTTCTTGCACTTTCTCTGGACAGCTTCCTTCCACCCCTAGGACCAGCAAGTGTCTGGGCTCTGGGGACACTGGTATTGTCACAGTATCATCACTTCTCTTGAGAGCCCCCCAAATGCTAAAGGACTGTTGCTAGAGAGATGGAAGCAGTATGTTAAGGGTCCAGCCACATGTCCTACAACAGGATTCTCACTTCAGCTGAAAACTGCACGTTTCTGCATGAAGCAAATGTCAGCCCTAATAGTGACATCTAATGAATAGTGATTAGTCATTTTCCATTCTTATGAGAAAATAAACTAAAATGATGGTAAAGAATTTGGTGGGAGGCTGGCTATGAATAAAGAGAAGAAAGAAAAGTAGAAAGAAGAGGAAGGATGGGAAGGCACAATAAAACTATAAAAGAAAAATATGAACAAAGTCAAAACAAACTCAACAGCCATCTCTTTTCCTGCAATTATTCATGAACATGGAAAGGAACCCTTTGCCATTAACTCTTTCCTGTATTTGTTCATCTGAGATGAGTCTTTAGAGAGTAATGAGATTTTTTTAATTTGTAAGATTTTTCATGGAGGGAGGAGAGGGGAACAAAAGGGACATAAAAAAATTTAGATATACACATAACAACACCCCATGATGAGTGTGATCAATATGTATTTGTTAATAAGCACGTACTAATAAAAATAAGAAAAAGATTTTGAAAGTCTTTAAAAATGGTTAGAAAATATGCATTAAACAAAAGATTTTTAAAGTGGTAGGCAACCCCACTGGCTTTCTCTCCTGAAACTGACAATAAAATTTCATTTTTTTTCCTTCTTTTTTATATCACCTACACAGGAAAGTGTTCATTTGCCTCGAAAACCCTGCAGTGACCCTGACACTCCAAAGTCAAGATCCTCCACAGGCAGGAAATGCCTTTGCCAGCTCCAAGGTCTCCTTCGGCAGCCCTCTCCATTGTCTGGATTTGTGTACATCTGACTTCTGAAGAGGTTTCCCTGCCTGCAACTTCGAATCAAAGAGTTATCTCAAAAGGGACCCACGGTGCTTTCCAGCCTTTCTGCCTAACATTTGGCCTCCACTGGGTGCCAGGTATTAAAGTCACTCCAGAAACTGAGGTTAACTCATGCATGTATCCCAAGACCCTCAACCCTCAAGGTAGGTGAAGGGGACTTCATCTGTCTTAGTGCCACCTCTGCTCTTATCTACCACTGTATCAATTCTGTAAAGATAGTGTTCCCTTCAGCCACATCTGAAAGGGTAGCTGCTATTCTATAGGCCTTGGAGCTGATTCTTTGATGAGTGGAAGGAATCTGCAAAGTGTTTAGCATCAGAATTTAACAACAATGTCAAATAAATTCAATTAGTTTTTTAAAAAGCAATATCAAAATACGTATCACCGGACAAAACTAGATTAGATGCAGAGAATCCAGCTGGGACTTCCATGAATCCAATGAGATAAAAGGTAAATGTTAACAGAGCATGTGATTATTTTGACCACAAGATACCAAACTCCTAACCATTGAGAAACATCTTAGGTGGCTGATTTTCCATATTCTATCCTGTGTTACTGTCAGTCACATAACTATCACTTCTAATCAAAGACTTAAAGGATCATTACTACATTTTTAAGAGAAATCAAGGGGTGGGCTTTTAAGTAGAATGGGAATTTTGGTGCATTCTAGCCCCAACAAAGTACATTCTTACCACCAAGTCCAAATATACAAGTTTGCTTGAATTCCTGTCCTGCCCCCATTAACTAAGATGAATATTCACAGTAATAAAACCACAAGAACAAGCTTGTCAGAAATGTTGAAAGAGAATAGGTACTTTCACTATCAGAGATGGTTTCCTCTTTTCCCACAAGATGTCTTATCAGCTTTCACCCTGAGAAAACCATAAAAATAAGAAAAAAAAAAAGCTTTTATGCAATAGTTCTCTAAATAAAATACTACACAACAGCCTAGTCATCCCTAAAAGTGATGTTGTTTGAAGAGTCAAAGTACATCATCCAACAAAATCAATATCCTATTAAGTTAGCAAGGTTTCTGAATATCAAAGAGCAACAAACTGAATAACTTAAAGTATAAGTACACGACCCAGGGGATTAATCACACACTGTCATGGTGAAATTAGGGCAATTCTTCCAATCATTAACGTTTTGCTTACAAAAATGTGCTTTTCTGTTTGTCTTTCTGCTAAATGATAACCATTTTCAAGTTGAATCTCCTGATAAAAAGAGTTAAAAAACAAGACAGGAGCTGTGCTGTAAAGGTCGTACATGCCGCTTCAACATGAAATAGCCAAAAGACAAACAAATAAAAAATGCCTGGATTGTAGGAAGAATTTGTAAATATTCACAGGCAGCCTGTGCTGGGGCACTTTAGAAACGTTAATGCCAACTTGTATCCTGAGAATACTGTACCTTTTCCAGCTAACATGCTCTTGATTCTTAAGGACATGTTTCATTCAGACAGTGAACAACTTGAAAAGAGCTAGGGTTAGATTTGAATTGGAAAACAGTCTGGTTTCAGAGAATTGTCAACTTTAAAATAAGACTTCACCCCTCAAGTTTTCAGCTATCAATCAATACACAAGTTGGTGTTTCTCTGCTTAATAGTCATGATACAGTTACTCATAAGAATAAATATTAACCAGAGGTTATCTGCAGAGGCAAAACACACATACAGATTTTGGGATTACTTTAATTCTAGGTTCACAAGCCTTCCTTCTATTCTCCAGAAATCTGATACAGACAGTCCCATTTTCAGATAAGATTGATTATGGCCTTTGAAACCTGATTGTAACTTGGAAGGCAGGTCTGGAGCTTGGGGCCAGCAACTGAGGGGAAGGAAACCTCTTCCACTTTGTGACTACGTTGGCTCCAACAACAAGAAAGTAGAGAATGGTGGGGGACAGGGGGAGCATGAACTGAGTTGGCAAATGGGACACGGAGGGGTCTTGTGGGTCAAGCAGACTATCTTTATTCTACAGATGAGAGCTCTGAGGCCAAGAACCAGAACTCCAGTGCAACTCTTCCTTTCCAGGCCTACCCACACCTCTCTGCTGAAGAATCAGTACTCATAGTCCCAAAAATCAAAATCACCTGCAATTCCAGGTTGTTTAGTTTTATTTTGAAATTCTACGGTGGCAAGACAGGACAATCTGCTAAGAGCCATGGTTTCTTCACTGTTTTGGTCTGAGGTTTTCACGTCTGGGGAGCCACATCCCTTGTCAGTCAGATTGAGTTAGGGCCATTCTGTTCCAAGCCCTCATCCAGTTCTACCGCATCTAGAGAACTCTATAGAGGCTAAAGCTAGAGGGGTAGATTTCTGAACCTCTTCCTCACAAGTCTTTCCACTGTTTTTCTGAAATGCCAAAGACCTGATGGCTCAGTTAGGCAGGGAGCTGGCTGCAGTCTAGTCACATCCAGGGCTGTCTGAAGCCTCAACTATGTCCGCCTATGCCTCAGCATCTTCATTTTCCCAAGTCCCACAATAACCCACCTTGTACCCTGAACCCACCTCTCCTCAGCTACTAAACCTCACTGCTGCAAGGATTCTGCTTCCCGTATCTCCCTCCTCCTGCACTGCAGCGCCAAGTCCCAAGCCAAGGTGAGCTGTCTCACTTGCTTCTGTCACACTAGGTGCACCTTAGAAAGTGTTCTCCACGTGTGCTCTCTGCGCCCACACAAATTCCCTCCGCCACCCTAGGAGTTCCAAACCCGGGGTGTGAGCCTGAAGCTTGCCCAGCAGAATAGTGTCTTGGCGCTGTCTACCTCTCTGCTCCCCCAAACACAGCCTAACCAAGTAGAGGGGGCTCCCAAGCCTCCACGGATGACGCAGTGTTGACTCACATTGGTCAAGGACAGCAAGCGCCCTGGCCAGCCTTGCAGTCCAGGAGAATCGATGGGTTCGGGCGGACCCGCGCAGCAAGCCGAGGCCACTCTTCCAGTTCTGGAAGCAGGCGCGGGGGCGGGGGCGATCCAGCTCCCAGAAGACACTCCAAGACACCCCCACCCCACCAGCTGCCAGCTCCCCTGCGAACGCTTCAAACTCACATTCAAGCGGCCCTAGTCCTTGCTGCGCTGCCACGACCCACAAAGAGCCCCCAGAGAGCTCAGTGTCCCAGATGCTGGGTCCCTGCCGGGCCCCTGAGCACCACCAGACACCCCCTGGACACTCTAACAAAAGCTGTGTTTCAGAGGGCCAGGGATATGTAGCTCAGAGGCATACGTGCCTGCCTGGCAAGTGCAAGGATCTGAATTTGATCCCCGATAAAACAAAAAACAAAACAAAACAAAACAAAACTGTGTTTGGCTTTTCTTAAACCAGAGAATGAGATGTCCAAAGAGGTCAGCTGTCCCAAGGTCAGATTTATTTTACAGGCAATGAACTCATTTTTAAAAAATTCTTGCCATTTTATTTTTTTACAGTGAACAATTCTATATACACAGGTTATAGACATTGTTTAATATAAAACACAGTATCTACAATCTACTTACACTAAACCTGGAATTCCTAATTCATCCGAGATTGTCAATCTCCGATAGAGTTAGTTTCTCTGCCTGTAGGACCGTATTATCTTAACACCTCCTTCAAACAGGTACTAAGTGATCGGCCAAAACAAGCATTTATCAATTCTGCTCTGAAATGGTTGTGGATTTAAGGCAACAGTTAAGAATATCATATAACAGTAAAGACTGTATCCTTTTAAAGCACTCCAAGTCTGCCTGAAATGTGGGCCCCTATTCCAAGGCACTGGATTTGGGGGTGCTTTTTGCTTTGCCACTAAGAAAAATGTAATTACAGATTACAGAAAGTCACTCAAGAAAAGCCCATTAAAACCTTTAAAGTTATAACTTAAAAAATTTAACAAAAGTTCAAAATTACTTTTTATAAATAGAAATAACAATTTACTTTTTTTCTAAAAAGGGGGTAGGGGTGACTATCAAAACAACCTAAAATTAGTACATATACCACTTGTTAAGTTAAAATTAAGGCTCCAATGTAGGTCTGATAATTAGCCAGTGCACCAAGTATTTTTAGGTTTCTAGAACACTAAAAAGTGGGTTTTCTTTCCTCACACAGTTTTCCAGTTCTTCCGTGAACAATTTCGGGAGCAAAATGTTATTTCCCAGTCCAGTTTTTTAAATGCGCCAGTGCTGGTGATCATCATCCAGCATTAAAGTAGCTTTTATCGCCTTCAATGTCCACTTCCTGGTCGGAATCCTCTGAAATCTCTGAGTCAAGGTCTTCCTGGGAGGCCGGGGAGGGTGAGCACTGTGAACTATCCAAAGAAGCACCTGTATTCTGCTCACTGGGCAAGTCTTGCCTCTGCTCGCACGGGTTGTCCAAACTTTCCAGTTCCTCCTTTTTATTGGTTTGAGGGTTCTCCTGGATAAGGGGAAGAAAGTGGAGACGGGTCACATCATGAAGCACGGAGAAGAGGCAACAGCAAAATGTCTTTTCATCCTGTACCATCTTTTTAAAGTTTATTAAATGTTTTTATAATCTTTCATTCAGAAAATACATACTTGTGATATTTCTTGATTTGAAATAAATAAGAGAAAAGGATAGCTCAGTGGACTAAGCACCTGCTTAGGCAAGTGCAGGGCCCAGGGTTTGATCCCAGGCACCACATGTGGTGCTGGCCTTGCACCAGGGCATGCTGAACCAGCCACCGTGACCCGCTGTGGTGGCACATACCTATAATCCCGGTGTTGGGGAGGGTGAAAACAGGAGGATTACTACGAGTCCAAGGTGTGAGGAGGCTGGGGATTTGACTCAGCGGTAGAATGCTTGCCTACCCAACTGGAAGCCCTGGGTTCAGTCCACGGCACCAAAATCAAAACATAAGCCTCCTCTAAAAAACAATTCAACAACAAAAATACAGTAAAGTCAAAAAAGACCAAAAATCAACAAGGCGACAAGCTGTGTAGTGAGATCCTTTACCAAACACAT
>NW_004524622.1:8729236-8742834 GCF_000260255.1 Octodon degus
AAAAAAAAAAAAAAAGCTTAATAATTCTAATCACAACAGCTACACATTATCTTCATTATTGACATATTTAACTCTTGTCAATTAACAGCATCTTCTATATATTTTAAGAAGAATGTTAGGAGTTGGGTCCTATACAAGGCCCTGGATTCAATCTATAGCTTCCTGCCCAAGTGGTAAATTATGAAGTTTTCCAAATTATTAGATTGAATTCTTTACACTCATCTCCTAATGTAAATTTATGAGCACAGACACACAAGGATGTAGCAAGTAAAAAAATCATGACAAAGAAAAATGGGTAACTAGAAGAATGTCACTGAGAAGGGACAGAATTAAATACAATTTGCTTTAAATCTGGGGAAAATTCCTGAAAAAACATTCCCATACTACATAGAAACCAGTAATTTAAAATTTAAAAGTCTCTGGAAAACTAGAATAAAGCCTTTGAACAAGAATTAAGTCAGTGCTTGTGTTTGTCCAGATCCTATGCTTGTCTAAAATGGATATTAATGCTACATAGAAACATAATATGACATACAGTTTTTAAAACAAAATATTCACATTTTCAGCTGTGTAACAAATGCATAAGATCAAATATTTAAACCATGTTAGAATAACTAAAATATAAAATTTTATTTTGTTTCAAAATAGTCTTTCTTTGTGATACCACCTTGTTTTTACTTGAAAAGTAATAATCAATAAATTTAGCCATCCACATTAAATTTCCTCAAATTATTGTTTTAAAATATTGTATTTATCATTTAAATTGGAAATTTAACAATTCAGCAATTGTCAAATAACTCTGGCAACATATCCAGATTAGGGTATCGAAAACAAATCTTTAGCTTTCAACCAAGAGCTTCTTTAGAAACTGAATAGGCCTTTCATTTTTATCACATATTGCGAAACAAGGTCACTGGATGAAAGACTGTTAGAAAATTTAAACTACTTTCCCAGCAGGCTTGGATATTTTCTTATATATTTTATATTCACTGTAAGAGTTAGCATTAAATGGAAAATAATTTTTAAACTCTTTGATATTTAATTCTTCTTAAAGACAGCACAAAGAAGACTTAAAGCTGTTTGTGTCCTTTTATTTACCCTTGAATTCTGCCTGGTTTTATTATGGCTGTGTAAATAAAAGAAACAATTTTCTCCCAAAGATAACTGCTTAAGTCATTTACTGTCAATTACTTTATCTTTCCTGCGTTAATTAGATAAATAACATATGGGGTTTATAAAACAATTAGCTGGGAGTTTTACTAGCCAGTGTGTGAAAACTCAAGCATAATTGATATAGGAACTGCATTAGGTGCTTTTAGCATTACTGCCACCTGAGCAACTCATCCTGAATTTCAGCAGAATTATTTGCCTTTTTAATCAAGGTGAAGAGGTTAAATAGTCTCTCAAATGACTTTTGCATACAACCCATAACAGGCTTCGCACTGAGATAACATGATACAAATATTTATCCCCATAGAAACAGAACTACGTCTTCTATACCTGTTTTAGTCTTCTCCATTTAGCGCGTCGATTCTGAAACCAGGTTTTAACCTACAGGAAAGAGAAAGAAAATTTAGCAAGAGCCCAGAATCTCGAAAAAACCTGGTAGAAGGGGAGAAGCAGACTGGGGAGCCAAGCAACCCTTCAAAGGTGAGAGCCTCGAGCGCAGCATGGTTTCCCGCATTCTGCCACCCCGGTCCGGGTGACCCTAGCAGCAGGCCTCCGCCCAGGCCCAGAGCGCTCACCTGCCTCTCGCTAAGCTGCAGCATCTTGGCCAGACGCTTCCGCTCAGGCGGGGAGAGGTATTTCTGTGTTTCAAATTTTTTCTCCAGCTCGATGGTCTGGTCGTTGGAGAACCTCACCTGGCCGCCTTTCCTTTTATGTAGAGGCCTCTGCAAGAAGGGACTCCAGAGCACCGGTTTGCCTAAGCGCAACGAGAGACGCGGTTAGCCAACGGCCCCGGAGCTGGAGAAGGTCAGGCCACCCCCAGATCAACCTGCGGTGGGGTGATGGAAGGAGGGAGGGAAGGAGCAGCCGCAGGAAGCCTCTCGCCCTGACCTACTCACTCACGTCCCCAGGAGGGGGCCAGGTGCTCCCATCAGCACATACTGAGAGACACTATGCGAACAGCTGAGGTTGCACGGCCACACTGCGTGCACAGAGAACACCGGGACACAACCATCACACCTATGACTAGATTAGAGCGCAAATCCTTTCAAGCCCACTGCCGGCTGGACTTAAAACATCAAGACAGCTCTCTCAATAATTAGTCTGGAAATCATGCTGAACTTTGTGTACCCCTCCGTCGTGTCCCTTGCTGAAATGCATTTCCAGGGACACCGGGGAGTGCGTGCTGGGGAGGAGCGGGGCTGCCACAGCACCCTCAGCCTGGCAGTGCAGCGGCGCTGGGGCCGAAGCCGCGCTAGGCCGAGGCTTCCAATCCTGGCCCGAGGGCGCCGCGCCTCCTCTGATTTCACACCCGGCCCGCGGGGGCGGCCAGCTAAAGCCACCACATAGACTATGGCAACATTTCCGTCAATGTGTTTCCTGTTGGTCTATCTCGAAAAACCCTTTGCTTCCTCCTGCGCAGTCCCAGAAGTAACCCAAGGAAACCCAGGGCGCGCTCTGTGAAAACGTTCGTTCATCCTCACGCCTGGCCCGGCTGAGGGTCCCGCGCCCGCCCCTTGAGGCGACAAAGCCACAGGGGCCGTGACACGAAACCCAGGAGGCTGGGATAAAAAGTACAAATATAATAAATAGCCTTTTTAGACAATGTAACTCACACATCCCAAATCTTGTTAGCGTCGAGAAGCCAAGGTGGACTGAGCTAAAGACCCCACCATTATAATGCCAACCAAGCTGCCAAAAAGAGTTGATTTAAAACCCTGGTGGACCAGAGGAAGTTTCCCATTTCCTTAACTACCCTAGGGCTTCAGATCTTTGGGGGGGGAGGGGGGTAAGGGCCACCAGAGTGTAGACACTGGTGACTTATTTCTTAGGCCCTGCAAGGATGCGACAAGTCCCTTAACTCCCCAGTACGTGCTTGCTGCGCTGCCCTTGCTAACTGGTGCACAGGGTCTGCATTTTGCGGTTCTAAAAAGGTATCTGTCAGTCCGTCCGTCCGTTTGTCTGTAGGCCTGCACCTAAGTGCTGTGAAAGCTGGCATTGTTTTTTCGAGATTTTGCTTGCGTCAGGCTTCAGACTTGTGCAAAACAGCCTCGAAAAAAAAAAAGGAAGCAACTGGTTATTTTAGCTGCCATAAAGTCACATCCCACACAGAGGAAATGAACAATATCAGAAAAACGGATCCTGGCTATCAGAAGTCGAGTGTTTCCTGAATTTGTCTGTATTGAGGATGTCGATAAAATAATCAGCAGCGTGCACTACTCCCGGGGAAGGGTCTGCTTCATGCAGCCAGGAAAACACTTAACAGCTTCTGAAACCAGATTTACTCCTATCGAGAACTCAAGATTTCCTGTATGAACGGAAAGGGTCAGGCTCTTTCACTGCACAAGCTTGTTGAACCAAGTCCAACCCTGTAACTGCCCGGGCCCGGCAACGATCCCTGCCCCTCAGTGGCGGGCCTGGGGTGCCTGGACACCGTCCTCCCCGTCCGTGCCGCTGCCAGCCCCGGGCGACACGCGCTGCCCCAGGCTGCCCTCCGCAACAGCCCCGGCGGCGGCTCCCGACGCCTGCAAGGTGCAGGAAAACCAATCTGAGTCACAGTGCGGTCAGCGCGGCCGCGCGCCCCCGGGGCTCGGCCTCCGGTCCCCAGTGCTCGCGCGCGCCCGAGGGCCGCTTTTCAATCGTTTTGGCCGCAGCTTTCAATTGCCTCTCCCCTCCGCCCTCGCCGCCTCCCGGGCGCTGCCACCTGCCGGGCGGCGCCTTTCTCGCCGTCGCCCCGGCTTGGCCCCGCCGTGACCCGGCCGCCTTACCCAGGGGGTCGTGGCGAAGCAAGGCGTGCGTGTAGTCGTTCACCGTCCGCGGGAAGGGGTACAGAGGGCCTCCGAGGCCGCCGGGGCCGTAGGCGGCGGCCAGCGCGGTGGCAGGGTGGTGCGAGAAGGCGGGGTGGATCGGCGTGGGCTCGTACACTGGGGTCCGGTAGGAGGACACGAGGCTGGTGAAGGAGGAGTTGGGGGACGGCAGCGTGGGGGCGGGCGTGGGGGTGGCCGGCCCGCGGCCCAGGATGTCTTCGATGTAGAAGGGCGTCGGGTGCGCGGGCTGCAGCAGCGGGGTGGGCGCGTACAGGGGCACTCCCGCCGCCGCCGGCCCGGGGTGCGGATACTGCATGGCTGCTGCGCTCCGGGCCTCGGAGAGCTGCCAGCCCGCGCCGCGGCGCTACATTTATCGGCGCCCCAGCTCCCGGCGATAGGCTCCGCCGGCCGCGGGGTGGGGCCGCGCTCGCTGGCCCCTTCCTGCCGCCGGGCCCCGTGGCCAATGGCGCGGGCCCCAGGGAGCCGCCTCCCGCCCCTGCCCCTGGCCCGCCCCGCCGGCCGAGCTCCACGCCCCCAGGCTGCTCTGACTCGGGACTCCCGGGACCCTGCGCTTGGCGAGGTGTCCACCGCCGCGGTCGCCCCTGGGCGCTCCTGGCGCCGTGGCCGCGATGCCCTCCCGGAAAGCCCGAGCCGCGCCCGTCGGAAGAGACGCGAGGACCGCAGCTGCCGGGAACGCTGACCCACGCAGCCGCAGCCCAGCCGGGAGCTCGGTCCGGCCCGGTCAGGGTGGGGGTAGCGTGCCCCAGGCGAGGAGCGACCGGATTGGGCGGCGCCGCGGCCCCGACGGGGCTGTGCCTTGGCGGTCCCAGAGACCCTTCCTGGACGTGCGCTCCTCAGAATAACGGGGACTCTGATTGTTGCCCGGGGCTCCTCTTAAACTCACAACTGGAGAGTGCTGGTCGCTTCTAGAGCTGCTCCAGAGAGCAGGAGCTCCGCTCGGAGACGCCAGGTGCTCCAGCTTCGGGCCGTTCCTGCCCGGTTCAGTGGGGATCTCCCAGGCTCATCCGTTTCTCTGGGGTCATGGCAGAAGCTGCTCAGGACTGACCCATGGGCAGGGTCCGATCCCACGGCGCCAGTCAGAGGCTACAAAACCCTTTTGGACACAACCGGGGCTGGCGGTGTCCTTCGTCCTCAGCCCTGGGGGTCATGGCTCCAGACAGCCCGGCCCCTCCGTTTTGCACGTGCTTTCTGTTGAAGCCACGGCGCTGTCCTTTGCAATGCAGCGCGGCCTCCTGTGCAGAGAACCAGTTTCTTGATTGTTGATTGACGCCCCCAGCGGTCGGCACACCTAGAGGTGAGTTGTCTCTGCTGAGGTTCTCCGTTAGTTTGGGAAATAGATTTCTGAGATTTTTTCTTTTGGGTTTTAAACAATTATTATTAAATCTACATCTTTGAACTATTTCTCCAATTGCAGTGGGACCGAAATAGGAAGACCGAACCAAGAGCTGGACTGCCTGAGTTCACGTTTCACTTCGCACATTTTTATTGAGCTAATGCCATGTGCCAGCAGCAAACAAGTCATACAGTGCCCGCCTTCACAGAGACAGGAAGCAAATTTAACACAGTAACATACATGTGCTAGGAAGGAGGCGTGCATAATGAGCTGAAACTTCATGACAAGGGGAAGTCACCTAGCTGGGAGAGGGTCGAGAAGCTGCAAGAAAGAGAAATACTCCCAGGGGACTGAGGTGTGAAAGATAAGTAGGTGATTTATCAGGACTAGGGTAAGGAGTCTCACATCCCAGTCCAGAAGAGACCAGCGTTGTGAGTGTTGTCAGCTAATACAGTTGTGGTCACTTCACCACCCTGAGCTTTTCTCTAAAGGATTTCAGCATCTTTCAGAATCAAACGACAGAAAGAGCTGCAGGCATAGACAAACGCAGTGTCGTATGCTCAACCTAATTCTTATAAAAAACCTGGAGGCAAAAAATATATCTGTCTTTGTGTGTGCCATTTAATTAATTGCCAACAATTAATATTGGCTATCCAAATAACATTGGCTGAAGATAGGGATGAGACTGGAGAGAGAATGTGTATCTTGTGAATATTTCGAAAATTGAACCATGTACGTATGTGATCCATTCATGGTATAATTGAGCCCTCGAATAAGTGGCTGGCTGAGGATCTGAGGGAGAAAAGGTGCAGTAAACTGAGAAACTGTTCCCAGGCAGCATGGGGGACAGACTCCCTTGAGGGGGACTGCATTGGCTAAATGTGAGGAAATTTATGCTGCAGAAATACATTATAGATGCATTGAATGCAACCCTGCATGAGTTCATGGTGATAATACAAAGTGAGAGAAAGAGGTAGAGGCTGGGAAAGCTGGAAAAATGCCAGCTCACAAATGTAAAAAGTTAACAAAATCAGAAAATACAACATTTCGTTCAAGAAAATCATCTTTGGACACCACGACTGATGGGTGAAATGTGGAAGATGAGGAACCTCAGAAGGTTTTAGGGTATC
This sequence comes from Octodon degus, assembly GCF_000260255.1. NCBI lineage: Eukaryota > Metazoa > Chordata > Mammalia > Rodentia > Octodontidae > Octodon > Octodon degus. Next base: position 8,735,695 of record NW_004524622.1, read on the forward strand.
ACCCCCATTGATTGGACTTTAGGTTTTAAAAAACATATACAAGACTTATTCAAGGATAATGAGGGAATGTAAGTATGAATGTGTGTTAGGTAAGAATATTAAATTAGTGTTGTTTTAGGTGATGTTGGTATTGTGAGTTATACTGGAAAGTGTGTTATAATTCTTGAGAGATAAAGTAAGGGTGATAGATCGTATGTGCAGCTTACTTTCAAATGGTTCAATATGTACATACATAATACATATTTATGTAGGTGCTCATATATATTCATAAAGAGATTAAATAAACTAAAGCTTTTCTAGGTTTTAAAGTTTTCAACATAAAAGATGGAATAAAGTATGATTTTGAATGTTAAAAATGAAAGCACTGCTTTATTTTTTTGAAGGTAAAAAGTTATCCATTATCTGTCGAGTCTATGTATAATTTTATGTCATAACACCTTGTTCCTGGAATCATTAGCGGAGGGACTTTTGGGAATCCTTGGTCTCGGTGGGTCAACTCCAGTGTCTGCAGATTCCACCAGCCATCATTCTCATTGCATACCTTGCTGGAGAATGTTATTCTGTGTTCTAGGAACAGATACAGGTTCTGGAGACCAAGAAAGGACAGTTATTGTCTAAGGTTCAAATATGCCTTCAAAAGTTATATTTGGTCCTCAAAGCTCAGGACCTTGATGAACTAAACACGTATTTTTCTCAAAATGTTTCTCATTTTGTTTTTCTTCATTTTTGCCCCTTCCACCTAGCAAGTTACTGGAATAGTACTTCCTTTCATTTACTGTCTTTACAGAATTCACCAGCCAGCCTTCATACACTGTCTTCAAGAATACTAGGAGTTGGTAGCACTAATTTATGCTGAGGGTGACAGCCATGAACCAAAAAGACCTAAATCTACAAACATCCACCCAATATTAAAATGTTAGGGAGAGGACCATTAATAACCACTAGTACGAGAGAAATGATCTCTAATTGTTGAATAATCACTAGTAAAGGAAGCATCATTCCTTCCTTTGATGTTACCACAGTCCTGGGAAGTGGACATAGATCTTTAAAAGGCAGTGGTCTGACATTCCAATTCGGCTACATAATCCTCACCAGCAAATTGAAGCACTTAATTCTGTTAAGCTATATAACACTACCTTTCCAAAAGCCAGTCGGCAGACCCGTGCTCACTTTGCTGTAGTTAAAAAAATTACAACCACATTTGTGAATGTCACATTTATTGAACTACATAATTTTTAATATCACTTGTGTGGGTTTTATAGTTTGTTTTATTGTTTTAAAAGTCATTTGGGGCTCTAAAAGAACTAGATTTTTCCAACACTGTCCTTATGATTTTTTTTTCACACAGTCAGAACTAATAAAACAAAACTGTTGTAGCTATTTAATTCAAAATCTCTTGGAGTTTCAATATTTTTTCTCTGCTGGATACTAAAACCAATAAAGCTACATGAGATTTTAATTATATACCAAATTAAACAAGACTCTCTCCAAAAATTTGGCACTATTTATTTTCATCATTGTGCAAAAGGCCAGATTTTGTAAGAAGAAAAGGTAGTTCTCACCTCTAATTTATCAAGTACGAACTTAGGTAAACTTTTTGCACTTGTTTCCAATAATTGTATGTAGAGGTAAAATTCTAAATTAGCTGTAGCTTGCAAGCACAAATGGATTTTGTTATAGCAATTTAGTTCTATTTCTATTTACAAGACCTCTTACCTTTGGCTGCTGGAATAGCAATAATTTTGGGGTTTTGTTTCTTATTTTTATTTTGTAGTACTGGGAATTGAACCCACAGCCTTCACACTGAACTACACTCCCAGGCCTTTATTATTCTTTATTTAGAGACAGGGTCTGGCTAAATTGCCCGGGCAGGATGTGAGCTACCTTACCTCCGAAGAGCTGGGTCTACAGACTTGAGCTACCATACCAAGTGGAAAGACAATAATTTATTAAATCTCATATCAAGTTATTTTGTTTAGTATTTGACACAATTTAATTGGTATTTTAATGTTTTACTGACTTAACAAAATTCTAGTCTGATGAAATGGAAATGTCTCATCCATGGACATCATGAACTGTGGCCAGAGCCCAAAATACAGAGGTGGTAACCAATAATTTCCTTGTCATCTCTTCACCCATGCTTTCCTCATTCCTCAGTTTTATTTGCTTTGTTTTTGTTTATTGGTGCTGTGAATCAAACCCACATCCACGCATGCTAGGCAAGTGCTCTACCAGTGGGCCATACCTCCAACCCCTCCCACATTTCGTGTACTACAGTATGTTACATAGCACTGTGGTGTGGGTGAGTTTTACTGACCGTAGAACCTTAGGTAGGATTTATAATATTTATTTATTCAATATAAAACTGATTAGAAAAAAACTCAATAAGAGAACAAGGACAAAACAGGCATTTCTCCCCAAAGAGCATAGTCAAATGTCCAATAAGCACATGAAAAGATGTTCTAAGCCAGATGTGGTGGCACACACCTGTAATCCCAGCATTAGGAAGGCTGGGGCAGGAGGATCAATGTGAGTTTGAGGGTAGCCTGGGCTACATAGTGGGTTCAAGGCTGACCTGGACTACAGAGCAAGACCCTGTCTCAGGAAAAAAAAAAAAAAAAAGATGTTCAACATCATTAATCATCAGAGAAATGCAAATTAAAACCACAATGATATACCACTTCTTACATGCTAGGATAGCAAAAAGAAAATTTTTAAAGAGTATTATTGAGGATGTGGTGATTTAGAATACTCATACTTTGCTGGTGACAATGTAAAATGAACCAACTGCTTTGAAAAACAAACTGGCAGTTCCTCAAAAGGCTAAACATAGTTACCAGTTCCCATGGAATACTGTAATTCCACTCCTAAATATATACCCAAGAAATGAAAATATGCACACAAAAACTTGCTCACAAGTGTTTGTAGCAGAATTATCCATGATAGCCAACAAGTAGAAATATAATAGCCAAAAACCTGAAAAGCCCAGGGTCTCGAGCGCTGAATGGGTAAAATGTGGTAAATCTGCACAATGGAATAGTATTTGTTAATGAAAAGAAATGAAGTTCTAATACACATGTAACCTAAGAGAACTTTGGAAATTTTTTTTTAAATTTTATTTATTTATTTATTTTGTGTGTGTGTGTGTGTGTGTGTGTGGCCAGCTCAGCCCACCAGGGGGCGGGGCTGGCTGGCATGTGGTGCTGGGGGATTGAACCCCGGTCCCTGTGCTTTGCTAAGCTTGTTCTAAGTAGGTGCTTTAGACCACTGAGCCATCTCACCAGCCCCATGGAAATTTTTTCAAAAGAAGCAAAGCACAAAATACCATATATTATGTTATTCAATTTGTATCAAATGTCCAGAATAGTTAAATCTATAAAGACAGATTTTTCTAGGGTTAGAAAAGTTGGAAGTACATGAAAGAAAACTGTGGATGGGTGCGGGGCTTCTTTGGGAGGTGAAAATATTGTAAAAGTTACTGTGATGGTTACACCACTTTGTGACTATCTTAGAAAAAAACACTTTAATTTGTGTGGTCTATTAATTATATCTCAGTAAGTGTTACATAATTTTAAACAATAGAAGTATGTTATATGGTAGCCAGTAATGTGAAGGATTTTTTTTTGGCTACTTCAGGCTGCCTTAAGGGCAGGTCTGGTGCAGCTTCTGGAGCTGGGAATTGAACTGCGGTATTACGTGCCTGACTGCATTTGCCCAAGCGGCGCTTTAAACAACTGAGCTATCTGGCAAAGCCCCTGTAACATAGATTATAACTTTTCTTTTTCTTTCTTTCTTTTTTAGAGAAGGGTCTACAGGGTGTTCAGGGTCTCACTACTGGATTGGACTCATAGTGATCCACCTGTTTACAGCCTCCCAAGAGCTGGGATTACAGGCGTGTGCCACCATGCCCAGTCTCAATTGCTGTCTCAGAACGCCTTGGGGGCAGGGCTGGTAGCCAGTAATGTGATTCTAATAATTATAAAAAGTGTTAAAATAAAGTGATATTTTAGCATATAATGTAACCTTAGGGAGGTACAGCAAAATTCCTAGGCAGCAGCTTTTGAAAAAGTACCAGAAATGATGCACACGTTTTCTGGTGATGGGGCCTATGGGACTTCTGATCAGCAGCCCGACCTGCTCCTCTGTGTACTGTGCCTATTGTCATTGTGTCACAGTAAAGTCCTCTTCTAGTCCCCTCCCAGAAGAGAGAGGAAAAATACTGCCAAGGAACCGAATATCTAAAGGAAAAAGGCAGTCCAGATTCTAGGCCGATTTTCATGAACTCATTTTAGATTTTATGGGCACAAAGTCCTCTTGTCCTCAACTCTATAAAGATTTTCTTCTGAGAAAAAAAGGAAAAGACAACCATGTCATGATACCAGGCCAGCAAGCTAGTCACAAAATCTGACCTGTTTTTGGTGTGTGTGTGTGTGTGTGTGTGTGTGCGTGTGTGTGTGTGTGAGAGAGAGAGAGAGACAGACAGACAGACAGACAGACAGACAGACAGAGACAGAGAGACAGAGAGACAGACAGAGATCTCCAGAGAATGGTCACTGGTGGAACATTGATTCAAAATGTGGGGATTACCAATTTACCAGACCTAAGAATGATCACCCTTAGAAAAATGGAGACTTCCGAGTAAAGACACTGCCACTTACCTATAGAAGCTCACCCTCCTTTTCCACAAAGTTCCAGCATTATCTGCCTCCCAAGGTCGTACTTCTACCCCAGCTATGAAATGCGTCTAAGTACTGACTTACGTAAGACTGGCTCGACAAAGAAGTTGCAGCTATTAAGAAAGCTGGGAAATGTTACTCACACTAAGGTTTGACTCAGAAAGGAAACCTCTAGCTGAAAATACAGGTCTCTGCTGGGCATGGTGGCAAATGGCAGTAATCCTGACACTTGGGAGGCAAAAGCAGGAAAATCACTGCAGGGGTGAGGCCAGCCTCAGCAACACAGTTGAAGACCAGCCTGAACTACCTAACAAGACCCTGGCTCAAAAAAAAAAAAAAAAAAAAGATAGAAATTACAGGTCTGACAAGAAAGGTTGGTTGCTTAGAAGAAGGAAACTGGATAATGGTGGGTGGGTACACAGGGGACAGTGAGATAGCAAGTGGCCTATGCAACTTACCGCGTTGTACTATTTGAAAACTGAATCCAGTTCCTGTAGTCTCTGGTATACAGTAGGGGCTCAATAGATATTTTTGACACTGTGAATGGGTGGAGTCAAACAAACTTGATCTTTAAATTCAGCACCACTATTTCAACTGAGTTTTGCCTGCCTTCCCTTCATTCCTTCCTTGTGTCTCTCCTTCCCTCCCTTCTTTCCCTCCTCCCTCCCTCCCTCCCTCCCTTCCTCCCTTCCTTCCTTCCTCCCTCCCTCCCTTCCTTCCTTCCCACCCTCCTGGATGTAGGAAGTACTGTTAGCCAGTGGTTAAAAGCCCTGACCTCATCTGACACTTTCTATAACCTCAGATAAGTAATTTATCCTTTGTCAGCCTCTGTGGTTTTATTTAGTTTTTTTGTGTTGTCCTTTCAGTGAGTATTGAATCCAGGGGCCACACATGCTAAGCAAGAATTCTACTACTGAGCTGCAGTCCCTACAGGTTTTTATTATTTATTTCAAGACAGAGTCTGCTAAGTTGCCCACGCTGGCCTGCAACTTGAGATCTTCAGATTCAGGACTCCACAGTAGATGGGATTGGAGGTGGGTACCACTGTGCTTGGCTTAGCCTAGGAATTCAGATGCTGTTTTGTTTTTATTTTAGCCTCTCCAAAAACCAGACTACTCACAGTTATGAGGATGAAATGTACTACTGCCTTTAATATTTTTAGCACCATTCCCGGACCAGACCTCAATTTCCTTCTGTTTTAGGGAGTAGAATCAAATTTGCCTGGGGGCAGAACAACAGCTATAAAAAACCTAGCTCAGTCCATTTTTGCTTCTCCCGAGTTAAAGGGCAGAAGATGTTTGATTATTTTTACTTCATATAAAAAAGACTGTTGTGCATAACTTATGTTACGGAAAACCAGAAAAGGACACGAGGGTCGGATCTGTATGTTTCTAATGCTCTAGTTTGGGAAGATGATTACAACTAGTTCCTCCTGAGTTTCTGGCCTTGATTGTTGGTATCTCCAACCAGTGACTCTAGGAAAGTCACATTTGAGATGGGAAAAGGGGAAAGAGAGAAGAAGTAATTGGATGCTTGCAGTGGGGGCAGCTGGAAGGAAGAAAGAAGCAGGTGTGCGCCCAGGCTGATTGGGGGGACTAATGTAATGAAATGGGGAATAGTCCTCAAGACTGGAGGGGACACCACGATCTAATGGTTCCTAAAGAACAAGGGCTGTGTCTTAGTCATGTCTGTCCCCTCACCATCCTGTATGGCACCTCGCATCAGGTGGATGTCATCAAGTTTGGGTCACTGGCTAACACCTTAGCATCACTCAGAGGAATACAACTGAGAGCTCAGTGCCAACCCTAAGCCAACCCAAGCACTTATCTGGGCTTCTAGAAAGAGCCCATTCTGTTTTTGGAGTTGTAAAGTCACTATCAAATGAAGCAAAATGTGGATGGATTTTTTTTTTTTAATGTTTTTGTAAAGAGTCTCACTATGCACCTTGGACTTTAGCGATCCTCCTGTTTTCAGCCTCCCCAGCACTGGGATTACTGGTGTGCGCCACCTCGCCCAGATTCAGTGACTGGCTCAGCATGCCTGGGGTGACATAGCATGTGGTGCTGGGGATCAAGCCTGGTCCCTACACTTGCCTAAGCAGGAGCTTAGTCTGCTGAGCTATCTTGCTAGCCCTTGTGGAAGAATTGTTAAAGGGATTGAGGACAAGGAATATAGGCAGGACCTACCCTAATCATGACGATTGCTGTGGCATTGCCACGCTGGCAGCAATAGCAATGAGAATGATGATGGTAAGGATGGAAAGCATCTCCTAGACTTTACCAATGCACTGAGACGGCGTTTCTGACTGCTTCTCTTTCATAGCCTTGAGGAAGGACAGGAACATAGCTCAGCAGAACAGCACCTGTCTAGCAGGCACAAGGTTCTGAGTTTGATTCCCAGTACAACACACACACACACACACACACACACACACACACACACACACACACACACAGAGTCTTGA
>NW_004524622.1:8743026-8758478 GCF_000260255.1 Octodon degus
AAAAAAAAAAAAAAAAAAAAATTTCTACATTTTGAGAGGCTGGTAGATGCGTGATAATGCCACTTTATAGATGAGGATTTAGGCCCAGAGAAATTAGACAACTTGTCCAAAATAGCAAAGCAATGATTTAATCTCACATAAGGGCTTTCGGTGGTTGCATAAACTCTTTGCCCATGGCTCAGCAGTGGCAACATGCAAGAGAATATTTACTTATAAACAAGAAACCCATTATTATATCTTTAGTCCTTGCGTATGTACCCATTTGTAAGTAATATGAAACAGCAAAATATAAAACAAGAAATTCCCACAAAAGAAAAAGAAAAAAGCAGTTATTTTATTAAATCTAAACATATATACAAGTATATATTGTTTATTGTAATCAAGTGCATACATACATAATAGACACATACAGCAGTCTATGCAAAATTAATTATAAGTTTTATTTCTACCATTTTTCATTTGAAAAAGAGCAATATTTTTATGAGTTATTTCAACCACTATGTTATATACAGTGTGATTATAACACATACTTAGACATCTAATATTTTAATTGTATGTATTTAGTACAGGGTCCCATGATGCAGCTCAGACTCATAGTGATCCTCCTGTCTTAGCCTACCCAGCACTGAAGTTACAGGAGTGCACCACCATGCCCGGTCTTGGCAGCAGGCCTGGGTCGGGGCTCACAGGGCACGTGGTACGGAGGTTCGAGCCGGGTCCTTGTGCTTGCCTAGGCAGGTGTTTAGACCGCTGAGTTATCTCCATGACCCTCAACCTCTACCTCTAATATTTTAAATTAGCCATACTTTTTCATACAAAGGTGAAATAGACTCATTTGTTTTCAAGAAAAGATTGTAAGGTTATCCACTCATAGTCTAATCCCATTGATAAAGTATCAGTCAACGATTATAAAAGGGTAGCTTGATTTTTTTTTCCATCTAAATTTTGACTTGTCCAACTAATTGGTAAGTAATTCACTGAAAAGCAGCGTATAGCTCCTTTAGGAGAGAATATCCCTAGTGAGACCTGGCTAATGCTCCTGAACAAAAGCCACCACTTGCCTCCCTAATCAGAACAGAGCAGCAAGATGTTAAGCAAAAGCTTGAGATTAGGCTAGACCTACCCAGTATCACATCAAATACTTCTTTTTCCGAGTCTTTTGGGTGCACTTTGGAGAATTATACTTGGAAAGCAACCATAAGACCAGGAAAGACTTTTGGCTGATAAACTAAATAGTTCAAAGAAGCAAGGAACTTTGTAAACTGGGATGCCTTTGTTTTGTTTTCTTTTTCTTTTTCTTTTTTTTTTTAAGACAGGATCTTGCTATGTAGTTCAGGTTGGCCTTGGACTCACTGTGTAACCCAGGCTGGTCTCAAACTCAGAGCAGTCTTCCTGCCTCAGTCTCCCGAGTGCTGCGATTAGAGGGAAAACACCTTTAGTAAAACAAAAGGCTCAGACTCATAGTGATCCTCTTGTATCAACCGTCCCAACATTGGGTTACAGTGGTGTGCCCTTATGGTGGCCAGCTTGGCTCAGGGCTGGCACAGCATGTGGTACCAGGGATTGGACTGGGGGTCCTTGAGCTTGCCAGGTATGCACTTAGCCTGCTGAGCTATCTCCCTGGCACCTGAACTTTTCTTAGTCTCTTCTAGATTTTTAATATCTCTTTGTAGTCTTAGCCATTTTGCTTTATATGTTTTGGTGTTACTAGTTGCTTCCATATACAGACTTGTTATATCCTCCTTATGGATTGACCTTTAATCATTTATACATTGTTTTCTTTTCAATAATATAGGATTTTTTGCCTTCCACTCTACCTGGCCTTATTGTTTTCTGTTTGTTCCACCTGTTCTGTATTCCTTTCCTCTTCTTTACCAGCATTTGGATTATTTTTTAAATTTGTAAAAAAAAATTTTTATGTATTTAGTACAGGGTCTCACTATGCAGCTCAGACTCATAGTGATTCTCCCATTTTCAGGCTCCCCAGCACTGGGATTACAGGTACATGCCACCACACTGACTCAGTGGCCGGCTCAGAGCATCCGGGGGCGGGGCTCGTGCAGCGTGCAGTACTGGAGATCGAGCCCCAGTCCCTGTGCTTGCCTAAGCAGGTGCTTAGTCTGCTGAGCTATCTCGCTGGCCCTTGGATTATTTTACAGAGTTCTATTTCCTTCTTTCATTAGATTGTTAGTTTTAGTATTTTACCGTTTTTATGATTACCCAAGATAATTGATATTTTACTTATTAAAGGCTAAACTTTTTTTTATTCTTTGCATCCTTAAGTATTTCTTTTATTTTTTTCGAATTTAGGACAGGGTATACAGAGTCTCACCACATAGATCGGACTTGTGGTGGTCCTCCTGTTTTCAGCCTCCCGAGTGCTGGGATTACAGGCGAGGGCCACCACACCCAGTCTCAATTGCTGTCTCAGCATGCCCTGGGAGCCGGCATGGCAAGCAGTGGGATGGAACCCCCACTTAACTATTTCCTTTAAGGCCACTTTGGTGATAACAAAATCAAGTTTTCTTTCTTTCTTTTTTTTTTTTTTTTTTTTTTTTTTTTTGTGGAACCAGGGATTGAACTCAGGCCCTTGCACTTGCCAGGGAAGCGCTTATTTCACTGAGCCATCTCCCCAGCCCCTCTCTATTTGCTGTTTTTTTGGTTTTTTTAAAGTTTTATTTCTTAAGACATAAATTCCTTTTAGTTTCCTATCATTGTGAAAAAAATTTAGGAGAGTTTTATGTCAGTTTTCTTAAGCAGTTTGGATTTCTTAGTTATGTTTTATTCTCCTACATTCATCTCACCCAGATCTTTATTGTCTCTTTTGGTTTTACTATATTAGATTTATTTTATTTTATTTATTTATTGTTGGTACTGGGGATCAAACTCAGGACCTTCAGCTTGCCAGGCAGGCACTTATGCCACTGAGCTCTCTCTTTGGCCTAGAGTATTAGATTTAGTTTACACTCTTTTCCTAGCTCATTGAAGTGAAAATTTATGCTATTTATTTGAGATTTTTTAAAGTATCAGTACATACAAGTATGAAATTTCTTCCTTTATTTGTACACAAGTCCTTATTTGCTTGTTTGCTTCTTTCTTTCTTTCTTTCTTTCTTTCTTTCTTTCTTTCTTTCTTTCTTTCTTTTCAGATAGCATCTTGCTATGTAGCCCAGGCTGGCCTCAAACTCATAGTAAGCCTCCTGCCTCAGCCTCCCTAGTGCTGGAATTACAGGCATGCACCCCCATTCTCATATCCCATAGGTCTTGATATGTTGTATATTTGTTTTCATTCCTTTTAAAATATTTCTAACTTCTATTGTGATTTTTTTCCTTGACCAGCTGGCTTTAGGAGTATATAATTTAATTTCCATGTATTTGTGCATTTATCAAATCGCTTTTTGTTGTTAACTTTTCTTTCATCCCATTAGGGTTGGACAACCTGTTTTATGTGATTCCAGTCCCTTTAAGTTTACTGAGGCTTTTCTCCCCCTGAACCATGTTTTATGGCCTAACATATGGTCTGTCCTGGAAATGTTCCATGTCCACAGGAAAAAGTATTTCTGCTATTGTGTGAAGCATTCTGTACACATCTAGTGTGTCTAGTTGGTTTATTTATTATTAGTTTTAGTATTATTTCGATAAAGGACTTTTATGTAGTTCAGACTGAATTTGAACTCACTATATAGGCAGGTTGGCCTCCACAGCATGGTGATCCTCCTGCCCCAGCCTCTTCAGTGCTTGGGTTACAGGCATGCACCACTATGCCCAACTGGTATTTTATTATTTGAATCTTCTGTTTCTCTCTTGATGCATTGCTGAGTTGTTCTATTATTAGAAGTGACCGAATGGTCAGATGTGGCCCACATTTGTAACCCTAGCATTCTAAAAGGCTGAGGATTGCAAGTGCTAGCCAACTTAGTGAGATCCTGTTTCAAAATAAAAAAATAACAAACCACTGAGAAGCCAGGTGTGATGTTGCACACCTGTAATCCTAGCACTCTGGAGGTTGAAGCAGGATTGCAGTGAGTTGGAAGCCAGCCTGGACTACACTGTGAGCTTAAGATGAGCCTGAATGATGTAGTGAGACTCTGTCTTAAAAAAAAAAGAACTGGAGGACAAGCTGTGGGTGGGCTGGGCTAAGATGCAGCTTAGAGAGCTGCGGAGATAGCTCAGCAGTCTAAGTGCCTGCCTGGTAAGTGCAAGGTCCCAAGTTCAATTCCTGGCACCAGTCTTGGTAGCCGTCTCAGTACGCCCCAGGGGTGGGGCTGGAGTGGCATGTGGTGCCCAGGAGTGAGCCCCAGTCCCTGCACTTGCCTAAGCAGGCACTTAGTCCATTGAGCTATATTGCTGGCCTTCAAGTATGGTTTTGTTTCACCCTAAAAAATTTTTATTTTTTTTTTGGCAGAACCGGGGATTGAACTCAGGCCCTTGCGATCTCCCCAGCCAACTCTTTTCAATAGGTTTAGTGTAGCAGGTTTACCAGGGTCCAACTGTCTCACTCTCATATATCTTGGAATGATTTATATTTTCCTTCCTTTTGAATTATGGCTTTGTAGATGTAGAAGTCTTGGTTGATGGTCTTTTTCTTTCAGCCCTTTGAATATCCCTTCATGGACTTCTAGTCTCCATGGTTTGTCAGTCTTCTGAAAGATCTCTTCAATATGACCAATTGTATTTCACCTTTCAAGATCTTTCTCTATAGATTTGGACAGTTTGATTATGATATGTGTGAATATGGATACTTTTTTTAGTTAATCCTACTGGGAGTTTGATGAATTACTCAGATGTATAGATTAATGTATGAAGCAAATTTAAGAATTTTCTTCTATTGTTTCTTTAAATGTTCTTTCTATTCCTTTTCTTTCTCATCTAGGACTTCCATTATGTGTATTGGTTTACCTGATGATATCCCACAGGTTTCGGATGCTTTGTACATTTTTCTTCATTCTTTCTGTTCTTCAGATTAGGTAACCTCAACTGGCTCATCTTCAAGTGTGTAGAGTCTTTTTCTTTGGTCAGATCTGTCCTCGAGTACATATACTGAGGTTTTAAATTTTTAGTTATTTTACTTTATAACTCTAGAATTTCTCTTTGATTCTTTATCATTCCTCCTTCCTTATGGATATCTCTATTTGTTGAGTCATTACTCTCACGTTTTTCTTGACTTCAGCTATTTTATACTGTGTTTTGTTGTGCTTTGAGACAAGGTCTCACTGTGTAGTCCAGGCTGCCCTTAAGCTCACTTACATAGCCCAGGATTGCTTTGAACGCACAGCAATTCTCCTGCCTCAACCAATCCCATGCTGGGATTACCACCAAGCTCAGTTCTATTTAATTAATTTATTTTTATTTATTTTTTTGTATTTTAGGAAAGGGTTTACAGGGTGCTCAGGGTATCACTACTAGATCTGACTCATAGTGATCCGCCTGTTTACAGCCTCCCAAGAGCTGGCATTATAGGCACATACTAACACACCTACTCTTAATGGACAGCGTGCCCCAGGGGTGGGGCTGGCAGGGCTTGTGGTGCCAGGGATCAAACCCCAGTTCCTACGCTCTTCTTAAGCAGGAGCTTTAGTTCACTGAGCTATCTGGCTGGCCCCCAGCTCTACTTTAGGTTTCTAAAAATGTATTTAGTACTGGGTCTCACTACATAGATGAAACTCCTGGTGATGCTCCTGCTTTCAGCCTCCCATGCGCTGGAATTACAGGCACACGCCACCATGCCCAGTCTCAGTCACCATCTCAATGTGCCTCAAAGGCAGGGCCTGTATGACACGCCAGGGATTGAACCCTGGTCCCTGCATCTGGCTAAGCAGGTGTTTTAATCCACTGAGCTAACTGGCCAGCTCTATTTTAGCTTGTTGAATGTTCTTAAAATAGGTAACTAAAAAATTTCTTTTGGTGATACTGAGGGTCAAAGTCAGGGCCTTGAGTTTGTTTGGTAAGTACAGTGAGCTATATCCCCAGCTGATTTAAATTGTCTAGGGAGTCTAACATCTGCGTTTGCATGTGTATGTGGTGTGTGTGTGTGTGTGTGTGTGTGTGTGTGTGTGTGTGTGTGTGTTCTGTTTCTCAGCTTTTTCCCCCTTGCTGATTATTTTCAATAAAAGTCCTAGGGAAGATGTTGTTCTCATGGTGCAAGGTCTGAATCAGCTGAAATAAAGGGAGGTCTTGGAATGAGGGCTTCCAGTGGATTCCTAGGACAGTCCAAACAGCAGTCCTATAAGAGTCATGTTCTGGGGCAGCTCCAAAGCAGGGGCTGGCCTGTGCCTGTAGGTCGCTGGCTTTCACTGCAGTTGTGGGCCTGGAGATTTACAAGACTTATAAGGAGCTAAAGAGAGTGATGGGAAGGCAAGTAAAAATCACCACAAAGCTCATCGTTCTTGTAAGTGCATGAATGAATCAATCAAACAATGTTTTCTCCCTAGATCTTTTGTTTAATTTCCAAAATTTTGAAATGGACAAATTATCTCAAAGTGTTCACTGTTTTTGTGGAGAAATGGGTCTTCAGAAGATCTTATTCCATCATTCTCATACCACCTCCTTCAGTTATTTGGGGTTCATTGTTGTTGGTTTTGGTGCTAGGTATTGAAATCAGGGCCTCACAAATGCTAGGTACATGCTGTACCACTGAGCTCCATCCTGCTCCATATGGTACTTTGAAGCTATCCTTTGTCTGCTTCCATTCTATTACAAAGTTGCTTGTCAGCTTAATTTTTTTTTTTCCATTTGTGTATTTGGTACAGGGTCTCACTACGCAGCTCGGAGTCATAGTGATCCTCCTGTTTTCAGCCTTCCCAGTGCTAGGATGACAGGCACACACTACCATGCCAGGACTCTCAGCACGTCCTGGAGTCGGTGCCGGCATAGAATGCAGAACTGGGGATTGAACTTTGGTCCCTCACTTGCCAAAGCAGGCACTTAATCTGCTGAGCTATCTTGCTGGCCCTATCAGTTTAATTTTTGTTCCAGTGAAAGTAATTATTTTTCTGTGACTGCTTTTTTTATCTTTGTTTTTCCCCCCTAAAATGAGATTGAACGCAGAGGTTTTGCACTGAGCTATATCCTCAGCCTTTTTAATTCTTATTTTGAGACAGGACCTTGTTAAACAATTAATTTGCCCAGGCTGGGTTTGACTTTGTGATTCTCCTGCTTCGGTCCCACTTCATGCTGGAGTTGTAGACATGGGCTGCCATACACAGCCTTGTCTTTGGTGTGATAGATGTAGGTCTTTGTGTTTATTCAGCTTAGAGTTTAAATAGTGTACACTGAATCTCAGTCCTCCCCACCAAGAATCCATGTGTTAAATGTCTAACCTCAAGTTTATTTGGAGATTTGTCCTGTAAGGAGGTAATCAAGTCATCTCAGGAGGCTGAGGTAGGAGGATTGCTGTGAGATCAAGGCTATCCTGGGCTACGAAGTGAGTTCAAGACCAGCCTGAACTGCATAATGAAACCTTGCCTCAAACAACAACAGCAAAACAAAATTGAATAAACTCATAAGTGTGAGTATCCAGTATGATAAGATTGGTGTTGTTAGTTGGGCAAGATGGTGTTTGCCTATAATCCTAACACTGGAGAGGCAGAGGCGGGAGGATCCCTGTGAATAGAAGGCTAGCCTGGGCTACATGGTTGGACGCTGTTTCAAAAACAAAAGCATTTTATAAGGAGGTACTAGAGTGTTCTCCAACCTTCTACCCTGCTCTGTAAAATTGCAGTGGGAAGGTGTCATGCACCAGGCCAGGAAGAGAGCCTTCTCCAGAGCCAGGGGTGTTGTATGCCTATAACCGCAGCACTTTGGAAGCTTTAGGCTGAGGAACCATAAGTTAGAGCCCAGTCTGGACAACTTAGTGATTTAGAACCCACCCCCCAAAAAAAAAGAAGGGGCAGGATGTGGTGTGTACATCTGCAATCCCAGAACTTGAGAGACTGAGGCAAGAGGTTCATCCCAAATTCAAGGCCAGCCTGAACTACATAGCAAGACCCTTTCTCCAAAAAATAAAAAACAAAAACCGCCATTAGCTGTATTTTCTGTGGTGTGTTTTCTATCTGTTCTTTTGGTTTTTGATCAAAATCTATCTGCTTGCATACCAGGTTTTTAAAAAAGTAGTACAAACAGCTACATTTTATGGGTTTACAATATGTATAACACACTTCACAAATTGTAGCATTTCAGGACATTTTTTGAATTGCTTATTAATACTACCAACAATGTTAATATATTTTAAAATTAACACATGATATATATAAATTTTATATATTGTTATATAATTTATGTATTATTATATTATACAATTTATATAAACACATGTATATAATTTTAACTTTTTTTACTCTTTCCCCCATTCTTAGATCACCTTCCTATCTCCAGTCTGTCCCCTATTTCCTATCATCTAAGATCTCTAAAGTATAAGATGCCCTTTATGTTTTGAATGCAATTCAAATAACATAAAAGCAATCATTTTAAAGTACAAAATTCACTGGCATTTATAGTGTTTTGCCACTACCTCTTCTACCTAGTTTCAACACATTTCAGCTTCCTAAAAGAAACCAACATTTCCATTCCCCCCACTTCTGCTCACCCCAGACTTGATAAACACCAATTTGCTGTTTCTGTGCATTTACCTATTGTGGACACTTCGCAGCGATCACACAGTATGTGAATTTGACCTGTTCACTTAGAATGATGTTTTTAAGCTCCATCTGCAGAGTAGTGTGTGTCAGTATTTCATTTGTATGACTGAGCAATTCATCCTGTGTATGTTGCATTTTATTTATCCATTCATACACCAATGGACTTGTTCACACCATTTGGCTGTTGTGCGTAGAGTTGCTGTGAACATTGGTGAGTGAATTCTGTGTGTGTGCACTTTTTTCTTGCCAGCAGATACCTAAATGGAATTTCAGGATTATATGGCAATTCTATGCCTTTTCTTGTTTTCTGGGGCTGGGGACTTGTACATACTAGGTGGGTGCTCTACCACTAAGCTACATCCCCAGGCCTATGTCTGTTTTAAGGACGCACCTAAGTGGCTAAGCCGTTTTACATTCCTACTAGCACTGTAAAAGATTCCCACTTCCTGGCATACCCATCAGCACTTGCTATTTTCTGTATTTTTTGATATCTATTTTCATACAGGAGAAGTGGTATCTCAGTGTAGTTTTAAACTGTATTTCTCTAATGGCAATTCTCTTCTTTCAACATTTTATCCTCAGGATTGGAGAAATGCCTTCACTTGGTCTATTAAATTTGTGCTGGGACATTTTAAGATTAAATTTAAGTCTAGGCTGAAGGAAATCTGCCTCCATGTAAATCAGTCCCTTTGATCTTGCAGGTGAAATGAGATGCTATCCTGGAGTGTGAACTGGGTTGGCCCCTGCACTTCCGGATCCTTGTCGTCTACTCCCAAGCCAGACTCCTCCAGACCAGCACCCCAATACATTTGGCTTGTCATTTTTTTCTTCCCCCTCTGAGACTAAAAGGTTTGATGTTTTGGGCATATGAACTTTTTAATTTTTGTCTTTTTTTTTCTTTTTGGTGGAACCGGGGATTGAACTCAGGCCCTTGCGCTTGCCAGGGAAGCGCTTATTCCACTGAGCCATCTCTCCAGCCCCCATAATTTTTGTCCTTCTGAGACAGGGTCTTGCTATGCAGTTCAGGATGGTCTTGAACTCATTTTGTAACCCAGGCTGGCTGGTCAACTCACAATGATCCTCCTGCCTCAGCCTTTTGAATGCTGAGATTAAAAATATGCCTCACCATGCCCAGCCAAGCCTGTTTGTGAAAGCAAAACAACAGCAACATGATTCTCCCTTCAGCTTCAACAGTTTGGCTACATTGTGCATCAGTGTAGAGTTCATTTGTTTATCCTGTTTGGAGTTTCATAACATTTTTGGATGTGTAGATTCAAGAATTTTAGCAAAATTTGAGATTTAAACTTCCAGTTTTAAATGTTGGTATGGTGCTTAGTGGTGCGCCCCAGGGCTCCTATGGGACACCTCAAACAACTTAAGTTTACACTATATTCTAACTGCTGAGGCTCATATCTGCTATGGGAATTCTTCAATGATTTGCTTTTACTTATCACTGTACTTTGTGCTCCTAATTTGTGTGATTTCTTTTACTAGTTTCTCTAAGATTGTAGTTCCTTAGTTTCTTTCAACCTAGTTTATGGATATTTTTATTTGTTGACATTGTTTTCCTGGATTCTTTTAGCTCTTTGATTGTATCTAGAAAATTTTACTTTAAATTTTATCTAGTACTAAGAGTTAGATAGCAATAAGAAATTACATTGTTCTTTTGTACATAGGGTAACTATAGATTAAAAAAGTCCTCTGAGAAGCTGAGGCGGGAGAATCACAAGTTCAAGATCAGCCTACTTATACTGTCCCAAAATGAAAAAGATAAACTGCTGGGGATGTAGCTCAGTGCAAAGGCTGAGTTGCACTCAGTTCAACATCCAGTGCTGACCAAAGCAATCAAATAAGCTTTAGTAGTTACAAACTGATTTAAGCATACAGTATATACATCATGTCTCTCAATATCACATGGCACTACACAACTATGTATACTTTTTATGTTTTTAAGTTGAAAAATGAATTGGTCCTTCAACAAAAATTTCTGGCCTATTATGTCCAGTGTCTGTGTTCCCTTAGATTGTTTCCCTTTATTTCTTTTGTGAATGAGCCATATTTTTTGTGTTAGTTAATGGTCAATCCATGCATTCTTTTTTTTTGGCGGAACCGGGGATTGAACTCAGATCCTTGCGTTTGCCAGTCAAGCGTTTATCCTACTGAGCCATCTCCTCGGCTGTGTTAGTTAATGGTAAATGCTAAACATTTTTATTACAATGTTAATTCTGGAATCACTCTATTTAGGTTTGCTTTTGGTACTTGCTGTGGGCTTTAGTACCTAATGCCAGGGATATAGCTCATTGGCACAGTACCTGCCTGCCAAATGCAAGGGCTTCAGTTTGATTCCCAGTAAAAACAAACAAACAAACAAAAAAAACCCTTTTCCAAACTGTTTCGTAGTCTTTATTTTTTTGATGTATGTGATCTCTAAAGTTTCCTTTTGCTTGTGTTCAGCTAATGTTTTGACAGATTTCCTTGAACAAGTCACTAAAGATAAAACAAGAAAACCCTCCTAGTTTTTACAAATTGGCTGTGTTGGGGAACACCTACAATGCTTAGCCAGGGCCTTTTAAAATCAGTCTCTACCTTTACTTCTGCCTTGCAGCAAGTATGGATACCAGGCACAGGTGGAAACTTGGATCCTCAGGTCCTTTCTACCTGCAGCTCACCGTAAGTAGATACAGCTCTCTAAATCCTAAAATACATGTAGGTGCTTTTGAGTGACCTAATTTTCTTAAGAGATTGTCTCCATTGTTTTTCCTTTGAGGAATTAAGAACTTAATTACCTTAGCTGTAGCTCCAGGTGGCAGTGGGCGCTATCTGTATTTTTAACAAATATTCATGTCTCATAAACTCTTCACTGAATTTAGACTCAATGAAACAAAAGTGTATGCCTTGTGTCCATCTTCCAGTTTCTCACAGAACAACCAATCTTATGAAAATCTTTTCTGGTTCCTAACAATCAAGGACCACTGGAGCCTTCACTGAGAACAGGGGCTGCTGTCTTCTTTTGAGGATTGAGGGCCGGCCAGATAGCTCAGTGGATTAAAGCGCCTAGTTAGGCGGGCGCAGGGACGGGATTTGATACCTAGCCTGCCCTACTGGCCCCACCCCTGGGGGCGCGCTGAGGTGATTGAGACTGGGTGGTGGCGCGCACCTGTAATCCCAGCACTTGGGAGGCTATAAACAGGTGGATCACTGAGTCTGATGTGTGCAGTGAGACCCTGTACTAAATACATAAAAAAAAAAAAAAATGAATAAATAAACGATTATTGTAGTCTTCAACACTGTGAGGGAAACGGGGAAAGGCAAGGTGAGACTACAAAGCTTTCCTGTTTTTAGATGATCTTTTACTTGATGACTGTAAGTCTTTGTTCCCAGAGCTTGGAGGATGACTGAACGTTTTTGCTTGATTGTTTAATGGCTTTACGAAGGAAGAGGTTTTCGAAGTTATTTCCTCTGCCATTTTTGCTGAGGTGACTCTTGGCGGGCTATTTTTTGAGTACCAATATGAAAAGCAGGAGAGCTAATAATTTATGGCCCTAGATGTTAAAATTTCCTGCAGATTTTTTGGTCAGGCATTAGCATTCCTGGAAAACTTTTAAAACAGAATGAGAATTTGAAGCTGGTGTGAGGGTTATGTGCGGATGAAGCTATTTCTCAGTGATCCTGTCCCTATGGGCAGCACGCCCTTAGAGCGCCCTGAAAGCACGGCACGCTTACCAGGCAGGGCCACTGGTCCTTGTTGGCATCTTGAGAGAAGTTTAGAAGCTTACTGCAGACTGCTTAATTATACAAATATTACTGACAGGTAAGAAATTATGGGACAAGAAAGTTAAGAAACCAAATTTATTAATTATAAATTTACAAAGAGGAGATACATTCTCCATCGTTCATACTGATGTTACTATACCCATGGTTTTATTGAAATAATAACTTCTGTAAGGTAAATTTAGTTCTTCAAACTTTTTTTTTTTTTTTTTTTTTTGTTATTTTCCCCAGGTTGGTTTAGAACTCATGGTCCTCCTATTAAGCCTCTGTAGTGATCCGCCTGTTCTTTTTAAAGTTTTTTTTTTCGGTACAGGGGATTGAACTCAGGACCCTGCGCTTGCCAGGCAAGCACTTATTCTGAGCTATTTCCCCAGCCCCTTCAAACATTTTCTAATCCTCCAATAGCGCTGGGTTTTGTTAGCTATCAAAGTAAAATCTAAGATTTATATGCTCAACTTAATGCGGGCACAAAATGTTTTCCTTGCACATATTCCTTCTAAGTGCTCTGGAACTTCGTTTTCACTTCTAAAAATACAGCTGCCAGATTAAAGGCCCCTAGGCTGGTAATTCCAGCTATTTGCAAGGCTAAGACAGGACAATTACAAGTTCAAGGCCAATTTAGACAACTAAATCTCCAAACAAAAGATGAAAAAGTTTGTGAGTAGAACTTAGTTGCACAACACCTTTGGTTTTATGCCCAGCATCATCAAAAGAAAGATAGAGGGAAAGAGCCAGAGAGGCCTTCTAAGGATTAAAATTGAATGTACATAAGCATATTTATTATATACAAAGAACAACAAGAAGTTTCATAAGGCAAACAAAATATAAATTATAGTCATAATTGGCAGTTTCAAACAGTCCTTAAATCACACAACCTCCTAAAACTGAAAGCCTTAAAGTGGGACCACAAAGCCCTGATTCATAGCTCTAGGAAGTTCTATTGTAGTAATAGTCTATGTATTTTGGAGAAGCTGGTTCTTAGAGAACCGTGTGTAGGCTAAGGTGGTTAGCCTCATAAAAGAATGAAATGTTTTTATATCTAGGGAAAAACAAAAATGGAAGATACTTCCAGAGTTGGTGGCACAGGCATTGGGGTAGGAGGATATAGGTTGGCACTCATTAGGTTCAGATTCTAGAACTACAACAAAAAGAAAGTTTTGTGGCCAATAGGAGGAGAGAGAGTGATGTGAGAAGTTGAAGGAGAAAAATCTTGGAGAAAGAAAAAGTAGACTTCACTAAGTCATAGCAAGAAAATCAATGAGCTACTCCTCTGTAAGGCCAAGGGTCAAGGACACTTACCTAAAATAACACAGCTCCCATGTGCTTAGTATTTAATAGTATACAAAGGAAGTACAGGGCTACTTTATATGAAAAGCTTGAAACATATTTACTCAGTGCAAATCCCCAAAAGAAACCCAATTCAATATACAGAGAATTACAGGGATGACAAAATCATGGGTAGATATGAAAGTTAGCTGCATTTACCAGACTGCCTTGATATAGTCTATTCATTTTTAATAGGTACATAAGGCTCATGTTCTGTGGCTTCAGTCTTATTGAGAAACATCTCAAGCCTCAAGTTAACCAAAGATGTTTTTAGGCTCGAAGTGGTAATCTGCTCTTCGTGACAGAGTGCTCTGCAGCTTCTTCCATTTTAGACCTCTCCATCAGGTTAATGCCTCTATTTTCCTTGTCTTTTCCATGTGATTTTTTATGCTGAAGATTTAAAAAAAGGAATTGAGTTAATATAACATTTGATATGCATTAGCGATATATTAATTTCAAAGTTTTCTGGGTTATAAACAAGAAAGCTGCTAAACATCATACCATCAGTGGAAAAAAATTACTCAATTGAAAAATGTCAGTAAGCCAAGTGGTGTGAGGCTGAGGCAGGAGGATCAGCCAAAGCCCAGGCTACAGAGCAAGTTCTTCAAGGTCAGCCTAACTAGTGAAATCCTATCAGAAGCAGCACTTCAACTATAAAATGTGGATAACAATGTCCTACTTAAAGAAATCCTCACTTTTCTAGGTTCATACCTTCAAAATAGTGGGAAAGATGCCAGTCCAGTGTTGCCAGCAGTGTTAAAAAGGTGGATGGAGAGGTCATGGGATTTAACTGCCTGGGCTCAGAGTGAGCAAGGCACTCAGGAAACACAGGGAAATGGTTAATAAAGAGAAAAGCCTCAGGCCTGAGAAATCCCTCAGACAACCTAAGAGACCTCCAGTGCCTCCAGTAGGAGCTGCTTAGCCTTCAAGGCCGACAGGCAGGGACAGGCTCCTGGACCTCCACCTCAGCGGCAGGAGACAGAACTGACTGACCTCAGTATCTGTTCTGAGTAAGCAGAAGCACAAAGGGAGTAGATGTAATAGTCAAAGATTACCAGCCAAGGGTGGGAAGGAAAGCTTTGCTTTATTCATCCCACAGAAAATCCCTTATCAATATTAGACTAGGTATAAATCATAAATTAACAAGCCACTGTAGAGTGACTGGCAATTTTTTGTTTTTCTATAATTAAAGTTTTTCTATGGAGCAGTTAATGACCAAGAGCAGAGGGAGAAGGGATATCTGAAATATCATCAGTACCTGGAAAAATGGAACTCCACCACTGGAAGAACAATCCACGTTGGCATCTGCACGTGGCTGTTGACTCAGAGGTTCTTCAACAGACTGCTCCAGAACTGTCTCTTCTTTATTCATGACCTAAAATAAGAAGATAATATCACAAGAGGCAGTTTTCTTTTTTGAATATGATATGATGAACATTATATAGAAGTTCAACCTCAACAAAATTAGTAGAAAGTTGACAAAGTAATAAAACAATCCCTGCTATGTTTTAATACAGCACATAGCCAGGTATAGTGGTACAGGCCTGTAACCTCAGGAGTTTGAGGCCATCCTGGTCTACATATTCAAGTTGTACAGAATTTTTTTTTTTGCGGAACCAGGGATTGAACTCAGTCCCTTGTGCTTGCCAGGGAAGCACTTATTCTACTGAGCCATCTCATATTCAAGTTCAAGACCAGCCTGCACTACATAGTGAGATAC
>NW_004524622.1:8758738-8777850 GCF_000260255.1 Octodon degus
GGTGCTGGGGGATTGAACCGCGGTCCCTGATGCTTTGCCAAGCTTGTTCTAAGTAGGTGCCTTAGACCACTGAGCCATCTCTCCAGCCCCATACTCTACAATTTTAAAACTGTTTTTTCTTTTTCTTTTGTATTTTAGTAAGGGTCTTACTACGTAGATAGGACTCTTAGTGATCCGCCTGTGTTCAGCTTCCCAAAAGCTGGGATTACAGGTGCGCAGTTGCTGTCTCAGTGAGCCCTGGCACAGCTCGCGAGGGATCAAATCCCGGCCTCTGTGTCTACCTAAGCAGACGCTTTAATCCACTGAGCCATTTGGCCGACCCTTACAATTCTAAAATGGTTAAGAGCCAGGGGTGGTGGTGCACACCTATAATTTCAGTACTTGGGAGGCTGACGCAGGAGAACAGTCATGAGTTCAAGTCCAGTTTGGGGTACATAGTGAGTTCAAGACTAGTCTGGAGATCATGTCTCAAAAAACCAAATAATAAAATAAAATAAAATCTTAAAATTGATAATCTCAGAATAATAGGATTGCAGTTTACCTTTTTTCATTTTCTTTTTTGTCTTTTTGAGACAGGGTCTCGGTATGCAGTTCAGACTGGTCTTGTATCCCAGGCTGGCTTGGAACTTGCAACAATCCTCCTGCCTCGGCCTCCCAAGTACTGGGATTACAGGTGTGTGCCACCATGCCCGGCTCTGTTGTTTTCTTTTTGTGGAACCAGGGATTGAACTCAGGCCCCTGCGCTTGCAAGGGAAGCACTTATTCCACTGAGCCATCTCCCCGGCCCCAAATTTTTTATTTTTTTAATTTTTATTTTATTATTTATTATTTTTTTATTTTTGTTGGAACTCAGGATTGAACTCAGGCCCTTGTGCTTGCCAGGCAAGCACTTATTCTATTGAGCTATCTCCCCGCCCCCTCTGTTGTTTTCTAAATGCTCAACTTTTTTTCGGTATTGGAAATCAAACTCACCTTATGCTTGCCAGGCAGGTACTGTGCTGCTGAGCTATATCCCCAGCCTGATGCTCAACTCTTCTGTAATTATTATTCACTATAGAGTATAAGGGGAAGGCTTGGCTGTCTAGGCTCTAACCAAAGCTCTATCTTTGTGAGTTGGGACAAGGCAGTTCTTAAGTTTCTTCATCTATAAGATGTGTGTAGAGCAATACTAGCATCTATGTCATAGGGTAATTATTGAAATAATTACCTTAACATACATACAGAGAGCTCAGAACAGTATCTAACAAATGGCAAGTACAACTTAAACACTGGCTATTATTATTGCTAGTCTAACATTTAAAAACTGACGAGGTTAAGGTGAGGGGCTTGATTATAAGATTCAGGGTAGGATCAGAGGGTAAAGAGCAATGTTCTTCAAAGGAAATGGATCACACGAGAATCTACCGAGAGCTCTCAAATAATGAGGCTTTATGTTTTACCCGACTGTTCTCTTCCTCTTCGTTGTTTTCTGAACAGCTCACCATCACTAACAGCTCAGGGTTTTCCTTTTTTAACCGATCAAGGAGCTGTTCTCGTGGTTCAGTTCTCACCAGTGTTGATGGGTAGAAATAACGTTTCCTCTGTGGTGTTGTACCTTTTGTAGATATGAGAGAAGTGAGGAAAATTAGAGAATATAAGTAAGATTTAAAATATGCTAAAACATGTATTTCCAAATGAGTCTTGCCATATGTGAATATCAGTCTTACTACCTGTCAGGTACATGCTGCTTGCAGTTAGTAATGTTCTCTAATTTGATAACTGTCTTTACCATTTCAGCACCTCCAAAATGTGAAGCTATATCAGAAGATGTAAACATGAGAAGCATTATGCATTCTAAAAGGATTGATGGGTCCAGGGAGATGGCTCAGTGGAATAAGCACTTGCCTGGCAAGCGCAAGGGCCTGAGTTCAATCCCCGGTTCCAGCAAAAAAAAAAAAAAAGAAAGAAAGAAAAGGATTGAGAAGTGGTAGCACTACTGGAATAAAACAGTACAGTTTTCCTAATATTTCTTTGGTTAGAGTAGTCACTTTACTATAAATGTAGTATGGAAGCTAAATATTAACTACACATTTCTTTATGAGTTCATGCTGTTATAATTTACAAAGGCACTTGCCTTTCTACTTATCAACATTCCTGATTTCATTAATGAGTGAACAGTAAATTGTTTTTATTTTTCTTTTTTCTTTCTTTTTTTTCTTTTTTTGAAACAAAAAAGAGGTCTTGCTATATAGTTCAGGCTGGCCTTAAACTTACTCTTTAGCCCAAGCTCACCTTGAACTTACAGCAATCCTCCTGCCTCAGCCTCCTGAGCTCTGGCTTTACAGGAGTGCATTACCACACCAAACTGAACAATAGGGGAAAAAATAAACCACCAGTCTTTATAACTTGCTTTTATTTTGGTCTTTTAGAGACAGGATCTCATGGTTTCACTATGCAGTTCAGGCTGGATTTGAATTCATTTTGTAGCACAGGCTGACCTCAAATTCACAGCAATCCTCCTGCCTCAGACTCCCTAATGCTGGGATTATAGGCTTGTGCAACCATACCTGGCTCTACAATTTGCTTTTATAATGGCTTTTGTTTGAAAAAGATTTAAGGTGTAACTTATAGGTCACAAAACTCACTCATTTTTTAATGCACAATTTATGATTTTTAGTTAATTCACAGGTTATGCAACTAACACAATTCAACAAATAATCCTCCACTTAGCTATCCTGTATAAAGCAGGTTCTTATAACCCTGTTTCACAAAGAATTCCCCAAACCCACACAGCCTGCTCATAATGCATGATGCCTCAAAGAGATGACTGCTACAAGTTAACATCCACGGTGATCCCCAGTCTTTCAAAATTGACTCCTAAATGCTAACCGTGCTACAATGTGAACAGTCCATTAAGCTTTTATTCAATTACATTTCTGCAATAGTTGTGATATTACATGCTTTTTACAAAGAGTCCTAGGTAGGTAGTCTGTCAGTTTTATTTTTGTGTTAAAAACGTCTCATCTAGCCAGGCATCCTTGCACATGCCTATAATTGCAGCACTCAGGAAGCTGAGGCAGGAGGCTCACTACTAAGTTGGAGGCCAGCCTTAATCACATAGAGACCCTGTCTATAAGCAAAACAAGCAAAACAACAATCAAATGTCTCAATATAGTTTCTCCAATGTAAAATATGACTAAATTATAGTGCCCAAAATTCAAAAAGTACATAAAACCTTTTTATGAAGACATCAAACACTTGATGAAAATTATTTTGGGTTTCCAACTTTTTCGTGTTTGAATTGATTACAATGAAATCATAAATTCCTATCAGGCAATGGGAAGACCCAGTTTTAAAGAACACTTAACATTACCCAGAAAAACCAAGAACAAAAACAGAACACCTAACACTGTGTTGAACTCAACTTGAAAATGTTAAATAATTCTATTTCCTTTTTAACGTACCTGTTGGGATGTCCAGTTTGAGATCCTGTTGCAGGAAGCAGTGAAGCTTAGTCAAACCCTGTTTTGTAGTTTCATTAAGTTCTAGATTTTGTGCTGACATATTTTCTTCATCAGTTCTTATCTGGCTAAGAAAAATATCATGCTGATTCTTATTTTCTGCCTTATGTCCATTTAATTTTTCAGTGATTTCTGACTTGGAGGCCTCCCAACATCCGTTTGTACCCTGGTACAATGTAAACAAACAATCAATACTAAAATAAGAGTGCCAGTGCTTTACTCAATATCACTTTCCCTTACCCTGACATGACCACAAGTTTCAAAAACACATATCAAAGCAGAGGGAACAGATAACTAACCACATCCATTCACTGCCACCCCAACACTTAGCAACACATGGGTTACACAGGAAACGGGACTGGACCCCTACTCCTTCTCATATCAGGGTTATTGTGCAGCAAATACATTAACATTTCATCTGTTTACTTTGCTCTCTCTCTCGTATTTAGGACAGGGTGTACAGGGTCTCAGTGTGTAGATCGGACTCATAGTGATCCACCTGTTTACAGCCTCTCAAGTGCTGGGATTATAGGAGCGTGCCACCAAATCCAGTCTCAGTTGCCCTCTCAGCGCACCCTGGGGGGGGGGGGGCTGGGCTGTCACAGCAGGCCAGAGGATCAAACTCTGTGCCCTGCACCTGCCTAAGCAGGCACTTTAATCCACTGAGCTATCTGGCCGGTCCCCTGCCGTGTATCTCTTAACGACCATATAAGACTATCATATTAAAACATTTTAACATTTATTCCTTCAAATCACATGTCTACAGTGTTGAAATTCAACCAAATGTCTCAAATGTTTTCTACAACTGGTTTATTTGAACCAGAATTAATCACTAGATAAGGTCTTAAGTATAGGATTAGATAATTTATGTTCCCAACTTTTTAAAGCAAAAGGCTTGATACTTAATCATTACCCATCTTAAGAGAAGCAGAAGGATTATCTCAGGCAAACGAGGATTTAAAGTTTTCTATTTATAGATCTAAGTTATTAGTTTCCTTTTTTCCCAAATTTATTTATTTATTTATTTATTTAGTCTTTTTGAGACAGAGTCTCACTATGCAGTTCAGTCTGGGCTTGGGCTCACTGTAGTCTTGATCGCACAGTGGTCCTCCTATCTCAGCCTCCAGAGTGCTGGGATTATAGGTGTATGCCACCATACCCTGCTTCTATGTTGTATTTTCAATGTCCATTTATCCTGTGTACTTTTTATGAACTGATTAGATATAAAGACTCCATCTAATTCATATTTCACTTTGAAAATATTTTATAGGTGGTACTGAGGGCATATATTACCTGATTGTATCTCTGCATAAGGAGCAGTAAGTGGGTTCTGGTGCAGTTACTCTGTTTAAGGAAAAGTTTCCCTTGACC
Source organism: Octodon degus (assembly GCF_000260255.1). NCBI lineage: Eukaryota > Metazoa > Chordata > Mammalia > Rodentia > Octodontidae > Octodon > Octodon degus. The sequence continues at coordinate 8,763,610 of NW_004524622.1, forward strand.
ACCCCACCTTAAGCTTTTTATTAAATGATTTAAATAATCACTAATGGCCAAAGAGCCTAGTCCATTAAAAGGTGCAATATTCTAGTTATACTATTAAGTCATAATATTCTAATTATGACATTTCTGTCATTAGCTGAGATTCTATGAAATACTTTTCTTCACCAATTACCCTAAGTCAAATATACTTATTTCATCAAAGACAGATGCTCTATTCTCCTTATTTACCACCTTGCAAAACAGTACATTGCTTCTCTAGTACGACCTAAAGGAGTTCCCTGAAATTTTCATAAATTCATGAGTTTTACAACATTTGAATCTCCCCAGTACTAGGGATTAAACCCAGGGCCCTTGCACTGATCTATTTATTTTTTGAGATAGGATCTTGCTTAAGTATGTAAACTGCCCAGTCTGGTCTTGAACTTGCAATTCTCCTACCTCAGCTTCCCAGAGTGCTGAGATTACAGGCATGTGCCTCCACACCTGGCTTGATGTGTTTGAATCACTGGAATCATTACTCTCTCTGATGCTCAGCTTACAGCACTGAGCAAAGGAGAGTGCCATTAGGTCAGCAAATGAGTCATTCTGACACAACCCCAAGAGTCTTTACTAGTTTTCTTATTTTCTGGTATGATGAACTGTCTAGGCTCATCACTTCATACCCTTTTGAAATTAGCTACTTTTCTATAATGCTGATTTCTTTTTTTTCCAGTTTGGTTATATAATTTAGAACACGTAAATCCCTTTGAATGTAGTAAAATCCTTTTACTGCACAGAAAGGAAAATCCAAGTCACAAAGCATTCATGTAAATGTAAAGTTCTAGCAAATCCACTAATCGATCATATATCCTTTGAGCCACTAGAACAATATTATACATACTTAGAGCAATAATACATTTGAAAGTACCCAGGGGAAAGTTAATAAAAATGGAAAGCATTAAATTTCCAAAGAGAGTGCCCTTCCCTGAAGAAGCTAACAAATCAAAAACCAAGGATATATAGGACATTAGACAAACATTAAACTAACTTTGAGATCTAGAAGACATACAGCAAAGCATAAAACAAGATCATGTTTCAGTATAGGAAATATTATAGGTAAGGTTTTTGAATCATTCATTACCTCTTTTTTTGGGTGCTGGGATTGAATTCAGGACCTTGCACTTGCCAGGCAGGCACTTAACGCCATTGAGCTATCTCCCAGGCCTTCATTACCTCTTAATATATAATTTGCTTTGAAACCAAATCTAAGCCAGAATATGTAATTATCTGGTTATAACTATTCTCCTCAAAGTATGTTCTGGGAACAAAGTTATTACCTCCAGTAAGTTCTGAAGTTCCTCTTCCTTTTTATTTAAGGAAGATATCCACTGTTCAGAAAAACAAACTGTATCCATGTTCAAAGATGCACATCTCTGTTCAGTTTCTTGAGATATTTCTTCCAGGTTGATGCTGAGTGTATCGCACTGTTTCACAGACTCTTCAACCAACTGTGTACCTTCTTGGTTAAAATGTCTGAGTTTCTGGGACAAGCCATCAAAATCAGTACAAAATTTTTTACAGTGAAAAGTTGCTGTGCTGATTATATCCTTAGATTTCCTATAGGAAAAGAAAGTAACACCGTAGAAACAGGAAAGCAAGATACAACCTTCCAAATACCACACAGCTCTTAAATGGAACACTGAATACATGCAGTGTGGCTCCATAGTCCATCCTGTTAATGAATGCAGATTGAGAATCTATGCTTTGGTCAGTGTATTTTCCAGCAGACTAGCATCACTCTGCCATTAAAGAACCCTGAAAAGATTATAACAATTTTCTCATCTCATCACTTTCCTCCTCAGGTACAATGCCTTTCTTTGTATCTTTGTTATAGTCTCTGATCATTCTGTTATCAAAATGGTCAGTTCTATTATTCTATTATTAAACAGTACCCCTTACCTATGACATAAAACATTATGAATGTTATATATGTAATTTTAAAATTAAAGTACAAAGCTTTCTAATAGTGAAAAGAAAACTGTATTAGGGTATGATACATCGATACAGCACATAACCTATAAATGACATAAACATTGATGTCAGTTAGGCAATATATTTAAATTTTATTCACTATTTTCTTCTCTCAGTAAGTTTCTCTACAATAGCATTCAGAGCCATCTCACAGGACCACAGAACTAAACCTCAGGGAGCAAAACTCATCCTCTATCACCACTAGATGGTATGCTATGTGAGTAAACCCAGTAAGGTAAGCAAAGATGCTGAAAACCAACACTGACAGATTAAGTGGCAACAACTGAAAACTGAAAAGAAATTAATACAGCATCAACATAAATCACTTTCCTCACAAAATCACAACCTGGTGGTGAGATGACACTTGGTCAAAAATACTAGGAGCTATAATAAATGCCAAAGGCAGTTATGATTTGTGTACTTCCTAAGTATTGCTTCCTAAGTACTGCTCCTGGGGTGTGCTGAGACAGCCATTGAGACTGGGCTTTGGCGGCACACGCCTGTAATCCTGGTGCTTGGGAGGTTGTAAACAGGAGAATCACTACAAGTCCAATCTCTGTAGTGAGACCGTATCAAATATATTTAAAAAACAAAAACAGGAGGCCCAGGAGATGGCTTGGTAGAATAAGTGCTTCCCTGGCAAGCACAAGGGCCTGAGTTCAATCCCCGGTTCTGCCCAAAACAAACAAACAAAATGAAGGGGGAAATTTTAACTGTCAGACAAAAACAGAAAATGTAGCCAGCACACCTACCCTTAAGGTCAGGAAGTTCTCCACTGTAAAGGAAGCTTGGAACTTCAGGAAGGAACAATTAAAAGGGCAAAAATAGAAATAAAGAGAATATCCTTCTCATGAGTTGATAGCATCCCAAGCCAAAAAATAAAAAAGAAGCTTGACAAACCATATCTATCTATATGTATATATTCTTATATAAATCTTGGCTCTTTGATTTAAGCATAAGACTTATAGGGGGTAGGATTGTAGCTCAGTAGTAGATCCCCTGTCTGGCATGTGTGAGACCTTGGGTGTGATTGCCAGCATTGCAAAAGGCAACAAACTAAAAGAAAATTTAAGTCTAACTGGAGTTGTGCGATTAACAAGTGATGAGGTTACAAAGCCTCACTAAACTGCAGTGCAGAAATTAGCCAAGTTCTTCTTAAAAACCTAGAGAGTATTTCAGGTTCCTGGTGTAAGCCTGATACAGTGACAGCTCTGCTGCTGCAGCACAAATGCAATCAAAGGCAGCACGGGGAGAAAACAGGCACGGCTGTGCCCAGTGAAACTAATCACAGGCATCTAGCCGAGAGTGCCGAAGCCTGCCCAGTAGGTATAGTTTTCATCAGTGATACAAAATAAAAACTGAAATTACTAATATCAAAGATTGAAGAAATCAGAAAATATCTGGTCAATGAGGCAGGTTTCTCACTGTGTAAGGAAGCACAAAAATTGAATAGAAAAGACATTCATGTGTGTTCAAATACAAATATACACACGCAAAAAACCTTATCAAATGAGAAATTTGATTAAAAGCATATGAGACTTACGCTCTTTGAAACTTTATGCTGAAACAATTTTAGTTCTACAGAAAAGCTTAAAAAGATTTAAATAGCTTACTGCTTTGTACTTTCTTGAACATTGCGGAGTGGTTTCTGGATGCTTTCACATTTTTCCTCCAAAGTACAGAATCTCTCTGCCCAAAGATTCATGAACTGGTAAAGTTCCTGTAAGAACCATGAGGGAAAGGGAAGACTTAAAGTTATGACACTTAGATACTTTCTCTGTATATGACTGATGACATGAAGCCTTCTGCCATAGGTGGAAATTACACAAATTCTTTTTCTTTTTTTTTGTGGAACCCAGGATTGAACTCAGGCCCTTGTGCTTGTCAGGGAAGTGCTTATTCCACTGAGCCATCCCCCCAGCCCCCTACACAAATTCTTAACAGGAGATCTTTAACTCTGCCTCTCCTCACATAGACCAAATCAGTGACTATGATCATGAAAGAACATTATGGGAAATTTTTTAGTCTTTTTTGTTTTTGTTTTTGTTTTTTTGTTTTTTTTTTTGCAGAACCAGAGACTGAACTCAGGCCCTTGCGCTTGCCCAGGAAGCGCTTATTCCACTGAGCCATCTCCCCAGCCCCTAGGAAATATTTTATAAGTAAGAGATTAGCAAACTTTATTATTTTAGTAGTGAATCACTTTCACTGTATGTCAAAATTAATCAAAAATACTCAGATGTCATATTATTATGTTTGAGAGCTACTTGGCTAATTTCTGCACTGGAATTTAATGAGGTTTTGTAGCCTCGTCACTTGTTAATCCCACAACTCCAGTTAAGACTTACATTTTCTTTTTGTTTGTTGCTTTTTGCAATTCTGGCAATCAAACCCAAAGTCTCACACATGCTAGATACATATGGCTACTTTTTAACAACTGGTAATAATACAAAAGAGAATTAATGCTGACAACTTCAGAGTCAAGCAATCAAAAAATATCAACTACCCAGGTTGAAAAATCTTACAAATTCAGTTGAGGCCAGACATGGTGCCAATGAACTATAACCCCAGCTCCCCATTAATCTTAAAGTATGGAGTACACAGATTTATTTTCATGTAGATTTCTGTTCAAAATTTACCTAATTGCCACATGCCATATGTTTAGGGCAAATGTCCTATGTAGTGGTTGTAAGAAATGGCTGTATAATTTCAAATTGCCAAAAATACATAGAAAACACACATACAAATGCATGCATGTCAATTAACACAATCATTATCCAGATGAACCACTAGTATGATGAACTAGATACTATTGAGGGTCCCAAGGGCTCATTTTCTTCATTATAGTTTTTTTTCCTCTGGAACCAGTTAACTCAGGACCTTGCACTTGAAAGGCAGGTGCTGTCACACTGAACTATATCCCCAGCCCTTTGTTTTCATCATTAGAAAAATAAGCAAGTCCTAGAATCTTTATCTATACTGATAGGAGGAATAAACATACGGTGGGTTGCTCAATAAATGTAGACTATTATTTTTACTAATTTCTGTTATTCTTCATGTTTATAAATTAGGAAAACTGATAATCTTAAAAGTTGTTGTCACTCCATCTTATCTTCAAGTTGTTTTCACTTATGTAGCTTCGGTATGTTTATGCTTTCATCTTGTTTGACATGCATACGAATTCCTTCTCCCTCATTTGACCAAGGAAAAGAACTATTTTTACTCCATGTGGCTCATCAAGTTTTACTGAATGGAGTGCTGTCAAATTTTAATAGGCTCATTTAAATAAAACTTTAGTGTTCATTATTACTCAAGTCTTAAGAGTTAACAGAAGCTTTCTATGTATATAATATTATGGACTATGGTTTGAAGGTTTGGATTTGGTTTAAAGCCTCATATGCTTAGGAATAGTTTACACAGATAAAGGTAAGTCATAAATTGTTTTCATTGATTAGAATTTAAGTGGCAAAAAAAACCCCTTAAGTGGCTAACATCAGTGAGACCGAAATAAGAGAAAACAGCTTGGTTTATACATCATAATAACTATCCATGTCACGCTGGAAACAAACTAACATTAAATGTGTACTCTAAATTTATAACCATTTCCCTATGAAAATATGCTTCTTCACAAATCTGTCATCTTGGTACACAGAACTACTGTTTTGTCATAATTCTCAAATATTAATTGACCAAGAGAAGCATTCTCAATTATTTTAATTAATTTTACAAGCAATAGAAGCTACAGTATCTTTTAGGTTTCTAAATTAAAGGCATTCAAACTGTGTAACATTAGGTAAGTCATATTAATCATCACAAAACTTATTTTTACGCCCCTACATCAGCTATACAAGACACCTGTGAATGGGTTTGCTTTATTGTTTTCACTTCTTCACTTAAGGTTCCACAAAGCTTCTGTGATTCAATCAAGGAAGAAACTATACTCTCTTGTAGTTCGTGTAGACTGTTACACAATTTATTGAGGAAGTCATCCATTTCTTTTTTCTGATCTTCAACCTTTGAAAGAAAACAAAATTAGTTTCTTAAATAACTTATCAAGTTTCAGGTATTAAAAATACAAACTACTTGTGGTGGCTCACACCAGTAATCTCAGCACAAAGAGGCTAGGCAGGAAGACTGGTGCAAGTTCAAGGACAACACAGTGAGCTCAAGGCCCAAATAAACTACACAGTGAGATCCTGTCTTAAAAACAAAACAAACATTTGTTACCTTTTCAGCCTCTGTCAATGAAGTCTTGAATATATGTTTCAGTTGACTATTGATTTTCAATATGGAGACCACAGTAGGGGATAAAACCGTTTGCAGTGAATGTAGGTCAGTTGTAAGTTCATTCTAGTTTTAAAATAAAAATGTCTTAAAAAGAATATTTTCACCTCCATAAATCTGGTTTGCTAAATAATATCTTAAATACTTAAACACTAAACATGCACATTAAAATTCTAAATTGACATTCTCTATTCTTTATTTATGTATTTATTTGGTATTTTTCAGGGAAGGGTCTATAGGGTGTTCAGGGTCTCACTACTAGATTAAACTCTTAGTGATCCGCCTGTTTACAGCCTCCCAAGAGCTGGGATTACAGGCATGTGCCACCACGCCCAGACTCAAAGGCAGTCTCAGGCGCCCAAGGGGCAGGGCCGTCATGGCAAGCCAGGGGATTGAACCCACAAATCCTGTGCCTGCTTGCATGCACTTTAATCTGCTAAGCTATTTGGGCAGCCCAACAATCTTTGTTCTTTAAAACCTACAGATACATATGTTTGTATCTAGTTTATATTTAGCATAAGTCACTTAGTCCTGCCTCTAGTAATTAAGAAAACAGTATATAACTTTTTATAGTCCAGTGGTGGTGAACCTATGACACACATGCTGGAATGGGTTTGTACCACTGAAAGTTTAGCATTACTGTTACAGTGTAATGAAACAGAAGTCAGAATTCAGAAAAGGAGAAAATGACAAGTAATTGATTAGATTTCAGTATTTAAGCAAAAGAGAAAAACAATTAAAACCTACAGGTACATTTGAGGAAATTTCAAGCAACTTTAGCTAACTAGTCAAAAAGGCTGAGTCCAAGTAGTTGTCAAGAGTAAGATTTGGGCCAGAAGTCTTGAGGACATTTAGCCTATTTTATCAGAACCTGAGGCAGTTCTGGTTCTTGCCAAAGTATATAGAAAACTGAAGACATCATATTGGGAAATTTTATTTTAAAAACTGACCTAAGAAAAATCAAAATCACAAAATGAATTAGTGAATATTTAGAATCTAGGCAAAGGGGTCGGGGAGATGGCTCAGTGGAATAAGCGCTTCCCTGGCAAGTACAAGAGCCTGAGTACAATTCCTGGTTCCGCAAAAAAAAAAGAAAGAAAAAAAAAAAAAGAATCTAGGCAAAGGATCAGCTAATATTTGTAGTCCTTTACTTAGAAAATCTTTAATAAGCCATAAAAATAAAAAGCGTTAAGAGTTAAGGCTCAGAGAAGTTGGTGACATTGAGCTCCAACTTCAAAAATTATTACATGTATTTCTAGAAACCTATTATTTTCTTGCATTACTATCACATATTGCTATTTCTATCACTTATTACTGTAATTTCAAAATTAACCACCCAACACACTCTTCTGGTTGGGTCAGTGTAGCATGACTACCCACAGCTCTTGGAATACTAGTTTCCAGCTCACTAACAAGTTATGAGGGTCTCTTGAACTCATCTGGAGCCAAGTGTTCCTATAGTCATTAGAATGCTTGCGATTAACTCCTGCTCTTAACCACTTCAGATATGAATGAAAGAGCTTGGAAGAGGGCAGAGCTGGGTGTGGTGGCACATGCCTGTAATCCTAATATATTAGCACTAGGTAGGGTGAGAAAGGGGTATCCCAGGCCAACCTGGGCTACACAGTGAGACCCTGTCTCAAAAAACAGCAGAGCAGGAGCAGGAGCTGAAGCAGGAGCAGAGCAGAGTAGGCTGGGAAATAGCTCAGTGGTAGAATACTTGTTCAGTGTGCACAAGGCCCTGTGTTCAATCCCTAGTACTACAAAAAAAAAAAAAAAAAAAGTTTAAATTCTTAGTTACATGCAAGTTGAAACCAGTTTTACTAAGAAAAAAACAAGGTCAAATATAGCATGGTGTAAGAAACCCAAATTACAAACAAAGAACAAAATAAAGATAAATAATAAAAAGTAAATCAAGTATAGTGGTGCACACCTGTAACCCTAGCACTTAGGAGGCTGTGGCAGGAGGATTGCCATGAGTTCAAATCTAGCCTGGACTACATAGTGAGTTCAAGGCCACTCTGAACTCCATGGTAAGACCCAGTCTCTCCCCTACCCCCAGAAAAAAAGGCAGAAAGAAGATAGATCTTTTTTTAAATGGGAAGAGAATCAAGAGATGGGGGGAGGGGGAAGAGAAAGTGGATGAAAAAAGGAATTAAGATGTGCTATGTACATGCACCAAGGAATGACAACATTATGTACCACGGATATGTACTAACATTAAAGAAAACAATAAGCATACTTGTAGTGATACATCTGTTACTGTACTATGAAAGAAGTATAAACAAGCAAATTGGTCAAGCAATGGCCGTGACTCATCCACATGGCTGACACTGACAAAGGATGTACAAACTGCAGTACAGGGGGTTATAGGATAAATCCTGAGGGGACTTGACTGACCTTATCAGATACAAAAGTTACATTTCTTGTTATATAGGTCTTGCTTTATCTTGGTCTTAACCATCCAGCAGAAAAGTATAAAAACGAAGTATAAAAAGTAAAGCCATATTAATATGCTGAGCTGTGAAAGGCTCCAGACAACAACTTCTGACACTGCCAGTCCTATGGATAACGCACTACTATTATGGACATCCCTAACAAAACTAAACAAATAAAAGGGGATGAAAACAAGAGGATCACTATGAGTCTGAACTGTATAGTGAGACCCTGTACCAAAAATAAATAAAGAAATAAAAAATAATAATTACAACTCCCAGCCAACAATTAGAATATTAAAAAATTAATCTCTAACTAAAAGTAGTACATATTAGAATAGATTAAAAATTAATACCAAACTTGAGTGGCGATAGCATATGATGACAGTCTAGGCAACTATTTTTAATTTTTTTTAACTATTTAATATTTATAGTTCTGGATCTTCCAAAAAGGAAGGACCATTTTGTATTTGTATATACAAAATAGGATAGATATATAGCTACTTTCTCTTAATTCAATGAGAAGAAATACTTGTACTAATAGTATTTGGACAGGATATCATGTCTGCATCTTGTACTATGAATAACCACTAAGAAGATACAATATACAATGTATTAATTATTGAAACTGTCCTATTAATTGGTTTTGAAACTGTCTCATTGCTGTTTCTCAATAAAATTAATAAAAAAAGTATAAACATTGTGAAAAGATGTCAAATGTAACCCTTTGAAAAGCTTAAGAGATTTACTAACAATCGATTTCTGCAGTACAGTTTTACTTTCTGCAGCTAGTGATTGTTCTTCTACCATCATATTAGAAATGCGAGAAACATGAGTCGACACATTTTCTGAAATAGACGTGAGAGATCCCAGTGCTGTCGTAGTAAAGGAGTCTAATGCAGCCACACTGGAAGACAGCAGCTCACCTGTCATGAGGAAAAAGATAAAAAGTTGGGTGTAATTAAATATATTTAAATACAATTAGAACCAACCCCAAAGATTTTGGCAAAATTATATCCTTGTAGAATTCTGTTTGGTTTATCAAAATAGGATTTCACTGTGTATTTCAGGCTTGCCTTGAATTCACAGCAATACTTCTGCCTCAGCCTTTCAAGTGTTAGCTGGGGTTACAGGCATGTGCTACCAAGCCTGGCTGTTGTAGAATTTGTAATAACAAATAAACTTAAAAGAAATGCTCACTAGAAAAAAAAATGGCTCACTATCCAAGCAAGGAAATGCATATATATATATATATATATATATATATATGTGTGTGTGTGTGTGTGTGTTCTACAGCATTCTGCAAGCTCCTGACTTATTCGTACAAGTATCAGAATAATAACTGAAAGGGCTGGCAAGATAGCTCAGCAGACTAAGCGCCTGCTTAGTCAAGCACACGGACTGAGGTTCAATCCCTGGTACTACATGCCGCATCGGCTCCACACCCATGGCACACTGTGCCGGTGTGGAGTCCGGGTGTGGTGGTGCATGCCTGTAATCCCAGCTGCTGGGGAGGCTGAAAACAAGAGGATTACTATGAGTCTGAACTGTATAGTGAGACCCTGTACCAAAAATAAATAAAGAAATAAAAAATAATAATTACAACTCCCAGCCAACAATTAGGATATTAAAAAATTAATCTCTAACTAAAAGTAGTACATATTAGAATAGATTAAAAATTAATACCAAACTTTAGTGGCGATAGCATATGATGACAGTCTAGGCAACTATTTTTAATTTTTTTTTAACTATTTAATATTTATAGTTCTGGATCTTCCAAAATTTCTATGAGGATTTTTTAAAAAAATAATTTTATTGAGAAACAAACAGCAATGACAGTTTCAAAACGGATTAGAAGGACAGTTCAATACCTAATACATTGCTCTATGAGGATATTTTTATAGGTTATCTAATACTTAAGAGTTAAATGGTTTTCTTTTTCTTTCCACAATATGGCAAAACTTCAACATATATATTCCCAAAAGAAAAAAAATTGCAGAATGTTTGTACAGAAAAAATTCTAGTGCAGGTGTGGAGGTGTGGTGGTGCACACCTATAATTCCAGTACTTGGAAGCTGACAGGAGGATTGACATGAGCTCGAGGCCAGCCTGGGCTACACAATGAGAGCCTGTCTCAAAAAAAAAAAGACCAACTGAATTAGTCATTTAGTGTCATCCAAACTAAATGATTCCATTAGTATAAAATACCAGAAAATCTACAGGGACACAAAATATAACAGCTTCAAGACATACTACTATGGAAAGAAACTGAGTATAAGGAATAAATAGGAATGAATAATTAGGATGAGGGAAAGGATAGGAAAAAAGGAGGAAAAATCATGTATGGATATACACAGGATAGTTAAGATGGTTGTACTACTAAATTTCTATCAGGTTTTTGAAGGTAGCAGTTAATGCTTAAAATTTTTATTTGACCAGGCCTGGCATGGTTGCATACACAACTTAATCCCAGCTGCTTGAGAGGCCAAGGTGGGAAGATTGCAATTTTGAGACCAGCCTGAACATTTTAGTCAGCTCCTGCCACCAAAATATTTAACTTTCACCAACTTTACATGCTTATGTCTGTAGTCTGAGCAACTGCATTGAAGACAACCATGCACAATATAACAACCACTATTGAATATCTATCATCTTATTTTTCATAAAATTGTGTATCATTCCTATTATTTTTCTACTATCCTTAAAAAAAAAACACCCAACAACAAAAAACAACCTCCCAAATCAGAAAAAAAAAAGATGTAATACCACACCCTTTTTTTCCAGAGGACAAACATAAATAAGACCTAGGAAATAGTAATATTTATAAGGAAAGAGTGAAGGCTAAGGATAAAGGGAGGCTTTAAGATTTGTTTTAACTCAAAGAAAAGCATCAATTAATTATGTGCCCTGGGGAGCACACCACTGACCTTGTCATCACCAGTGCTTTACAGTATTATTAGTTTGGAAATTAGCCTCACATAAGACATATAAAGATCAGGGTAATTAGAAACGCTTCACCTTACCAATCAAGGTCTTGTGAACATCTAGCATAGCCTTTTGTTTTAAGCTGCCATCCTTGATTAACTGCTCCATATTATTAAACAGATTCTTCAGGTTTTTGCCAAAAATATCCTGTGCTTCTGCATTGTGTTGTTCAACTGCCTTCTTACGATCCAGTTTGGAATGGAGACCAGATACAACCTTTGTAGTTTCTTCAACTGTGTCAAGCAACTACAGGAGAAATTTTAAAATAGATGTTAAGATAAAAACAATCTAGGAGGTTGAGGCAGGAGGATTGCTGTGAGTTTGAGGCTACGCTATGCTAAATGGTGAGTTTAAGGCCAGTCCGAACTACACAGTGAGACTGTCAAATAAATAATAAATGAACGAATGAATGAATGCAATATGTGCCATATAAGGATTTCTCCTAATAAGAAATAGTAAGTTTTAGATACTATATCCAAAGAAATACTTATTCCTTTTTTTTTTTTTTTTTTTAATACTAGGGATCAAACTCAGGGCTTTGCACTTACCAGGCAGACACTTATGCCAGTGAGCTATATTCCCGGCCTGAAAGACTTACACTTATGCTAATCTATAAAGAGGGGCCGGGGAGACGGCTCGGTGGAATAAGTGCTTCCCTAGCAAGCACAAGGGCCTGAGTTCAATCCCCAGTTCCAGGGGGGAAAAAAAAAATCTATACAAAAGCCCAGGAATGTTTATTTCTCCTTCATAGCCTCTATATAATGAAAATTGATTTTGCAATCTTATTGCAACAATTATGATTTCTCGGGGCTGGAGAGATGGCTCAGTGGTCTAAAGCACCTACTTAGAACAAGCTTAGCAAAGCATCAGGGACCGCGGTTCGATCCCCCAGCACCACATGCCAGCCAGCCCCGCCCCCTGGTGGGCTGAGCTGGCCACACACACACACCACACACTCTCTCTCTCTCTCTCTCTCTCTCTCTCTCTCTAATAAATAAATAAATAAATAAATTTAAAAATAAAAAACAATTATGATTTCTCACAAATTTTATTTATACTGTTTTACTATCTTCTTAAAAGTACACCTAATAAAAAATTTAATATTCTGAGTATCTTCCTCCAATAGAAGTTACTAAATTCTTTTTGTTTTGCTTTGTTTGAAACAGGGTCTCAGTGCAGTTCAGGCTGGCCTTGAGTTTACTATGTAGCTCATGCTGGCTTTGAACTTGTGATGATCCTCCTGCCTCAGCCTCCTGAATGTCGGGATCACAGCCATGCGCCACTCTGTCTAGCTGTTTTTATTTTTGAGATAGGGTCTCACTATGCAGGCTGGCCTCAAACTTGTGACAATGCTTCTGCCTCAGCCTCCTGGCCACCATCCTTGGCCACGAATTACTAAATTCTTAATGACTCAAGTTTTAATCATTTGATATCATTACTCTCAATGTCCATCAAATACAAAGTTGTGCTTTCTTTTCAAAAATCCAGGTATGATTTTTTTTCATTTTCAGCACCTCCAAAAAGAAAAACATGGATGAGATAGTAAAAGCGTACTTTAAATTGACAAACCTTGCTCGCAGTATCATGAAGTTTCTCCTCATTGCTTTCTAAAGCTGATGAGATATATTCTTCTTTAATAAGTTGCAATCTAGTTTCTTGCAAATGTTTCTGAGTAGTTTCAAGTTCTTGTGTCTTATTTTGCAGGTCAGATTTACACTGGTAAAGCTCATTTTTATTATCCATAAACAACTCTGTAACCTAAATACAACAAAATGAATATTTTTCTCTTTTTGTAAATTTTTAATTTCATCTTTGAACCCAGGGCCTTCACACTGAGCTGTATCTCCATCATTTTCCTTTGGACACAGGGTATTTTAAATCATTGTTTCCCAGGTGGTATTAGATCACGCAGTCCTCCTGCCTCACCTTCCCTGAGGGCTGGGCTCACAGACAATGTGCTCCACTACCTCTGCCTACTTTATTTTTTTAACCATCCAGTATCTAATTATCTGTACTGCCTTGTCTGATAAACATATTAATAAAAACTTTTCAGCATTCAGGTTGCAAAGCTTGAACAAAATCTTACGTTTAATACATAATGGCATTTGAGTCCCCAACAGACTGTTTATATAACAATGGCCCCATAACATTATAATGGAGCCAGCAGTTAGTGTTAGAATGCTTGCCTAGTAGGCACCACCCTGGGTCTGACTCCCAGCAGTCGAGAAAAAAAAACAACTTGTAATGGAGTACTTCTATCACCCAGTGATCGCAGAGCTGCAATAAGGTCTTAGCAAATGTACTTCTCATGTTTCACTGATGCTATAAACAAAGCTATTGTATAAAACGGTAACACAGATTTTCAATAAAGTTAATGAAAAAAACCCACGATAACACAATATAAACACCATATTACCTAATAATAATACTAGGCTACCATGTTTACCTGTATATGAATTTTCTATACTTTTTAATCATTAGAATGTAATTCTACTTTAAAAAAAAAAAGTTGGGGCTGGTGAGATGGCTCAGT
>NW_004524622.1:8777961-8787565 GCF_000260255.1 Octodon degus
AAAAAAAAAAAAAAAAGTTGCCAGGCACGCTGGCTCATGCCTATAATCCCAGCACTCAGGATGCTGAACCGGGAGGATCACAAGGAGTTGGAGGCCAGCCTAGCTACACAGCAAACTCAAGGCCAAAAAGAACTACACAGTGAGACCCTGTCTCAATAGTAATAATAAAAAAAATTAACTGCATAAGAAGACCAATGTGAAAAGAAGGAAAATGTGGAAATAAAACTTGTAAATGGGGAGGGGAGAAGGGCTTGCAGGGAAGTTAGGGAGATGGGGTGGGGGAGTTACAGGTACAAATTCCCTCTTACGAATATAATCATTTTGTAGATCTAATATGTACCAATAAAATCTAACTTGGGGAGAAAAAGACTCATGCATAACGATCCTTCAAGAGGGACTGCAGAAGACATTGTTATGCTAGGAGAGGGGCAGCTCCTGGTGTTACTGACCCTGACCATCTTCCGGCAAGACAAGTTGTAAAGGTAAAGACACTGATGAAGATACACTGCTGATTTTCACCTTGTGCAGGTCTAGCTTAAGGTGCATGTTTATATTTAGCTTACATATTTTTGTATAAATATAATCTATAATGTTTGTAGAACAATAAAATTACCTAACAATACCTTTCAGACCATTTCCCAGTAATTAATCAATATCCAGCTATACTTTCATATAACAGTGTTAATGTATCAAAATAAAAAAAACTTTTCATTATTATTGATGGCAGTTAAATTATGATACAACCTACTTTCAAATGAGTCATCAAGAAAAGTATCTTTCAGGCCAGGGAGATAGCTCAGTAGAATAAGTGCTTGCCTGGCAAGTGCAGGGTTCTAAATTCAATCCTCAGTATCAGAAAAAAAAAAAAAGAAAAGAAAAAGAAAAATATCTTTCAAAAAGAAAACGCATCAGTTCTTCACATTCCAACATTTTAATATTTGCTTTTTTTTTCTTTTGTTTTTTCATTTATGTATAGAGATACAGCCCAATATTTGCTTTTATATAATGCTGACTATACCTAAAAGTAGAGATTGGGAGATACTGTATAATCTAAGTGTCTATAGTCTGGGATATAGAATATAAAAGTGATACTTCCTCACCTGAGTTTTGGAAAAGCTCACGGGTCTCACTATACAGCTCAGACTCATAGTGATCCTCTTGTTTTCAGCCTCCCCAGCACTGGGGGTACAGGTGTGCACAACCATACTAGGACTAGTCTGCTGGCTCAGTGCGCCCCGGGTGTGGGGCCAGCGTAGTATGTGGGACTGGAGATCAAACCCTGGTCCCTGCACTTGCCAAAGCAGGCACTTAGTCTGCTGAGCTATCTCACCAGTCCAATATTTGTTTTTATATAATGCTGAATATTGTTTTGATACTTACCCTACTTAGTTCTTCCTCAAGAACGCCAATTTTTTCAATCAATTCCACAATTTGCTCTTCTTGAGTAGTCAATTTTCCACTCATGGTTCTAAAATAGTTTAACAGTTAACATTTTTTTCTAAATCCCAGAAAACATCAGAATATTCTATAGTGCAATTATGATAGTTTCCTCCATTTATCACTATCATGACACTTTAGTATTGGTAAGCAATAAATGCAAACTACAAAGAATTTTCACCTTTGTCTTAAATGGCATTTTTTTTTTTTTTAAACCTCCATTCTGAAACTCAAATCTTTCTTTCTGAAGGGGAAAACATGTGAATGTGTTATCAAATTTGAGTAGGTGAAAAGTCAATGCAGGACTGTAACTAAAAGTAGAGATTGGGAGATAGTGTATAATCTGAGTGTCTATACTCTGGGATATAGAATATAAAAGTGATACTTCTTCACCCGAGTTTTGGAAAAGCTTGAGACTTGCAGGCATGAAGCATGACAAAAACGGGGTGAGATTAGAGACTAAAAATATCTAGAAGACTTAAAAGTTATGTATAGAGCAATACCAGCCCAACACAAAATCACTATGACAATACCACATTAACATTCAGCATTAATCTCTAGAGCAATTTCTCAGCCTTAGCACCACTAACATTTTGTACCAGATAACTGTTGTAAAAGCCAGGCATGGTGGCTCAGTTCTGTAATCCCAGCACTCAACAGGCTGAGGCAAGAGGATCATTGCGAGTTCAAGACCAGCCTGGGCTATAAAGTGAGCTCAAGGGCAGCCTGAACTGCATAGTGAGACCATTTCTCAAAAAGGCAAAGAAAAAAAAATTCCCACAAAAAAACCCCTCCATTGTAGGGAGATCCTGTGCATTTTAGGATGTTAAGTAACATCCCAATCTGTCCACTAGATGCCAGAAGCACACTCCAACCCTTGCCACTGTATGCAATGTCTCAGCAAAGCAGGGTGACTTATGCTTATAACCAAAGCATTTGGGAGCCTGAGGCAAGACCATCGCAGGCTCAGTTCAAACCTGGATAATTTAGTGAGACCATGTCTCAAGAAAGAAAGAAACCTAAATAAAATACTAAGATGTAGCCAATGCTAAGAACCTAGTTCAATTTTCAGTACTACTAAATAAATAAATAATAACAAAATTCTCTGGATATCACTGAATATCCCCTAGGGGGCAACATTTCTCCCCTTCCTTGATAGCCACTGAGCACAGTAACTACATAAGAACTGGCTTCTTTTGGAACACAATGGAGAGTTGGAAGTAAGGTAGGGGTACTGAATGTAGGGAACATCAGCCCTTATGATCACTAATTAAAGGTGAGTTTTCACAGGAAAACCCAAAAAGGTAATGCCCCAAAGAAAAAATTTCAACTTAGGAAAGAAACCTTTACAACCCACAAATTCACAGCCTTATCCACATAAAAAGTTGTTTCCCAAAATTTGTTTGATACTTATTTATTCTTTTGGGGGGGATAAGACAGGGTCTCACTATGTATCCCTGGTTGGTTTCAAACTCATGGAGATCCTCCCAAGTGCTGGGTAATCACTATTTAATATCAAAATAAGAAAAGCATTTAGAAGGATGCTATATAAGTAAATTCAACTTCAAACACATGTTATTAGAAAATGCTTATATTTGGAAATTAACTCTATAGACAAAGGTTTACCTAAAATTTTCTTCAGAAATGTACACTCCATTTTTCTCACGGGCAGCAGCAAGGTCACGTTTCAGGCGCTCTATCTCTTCTGTGTACTCCTACATAACAGGCATGATGTAGGCCTCAACTTAGTACTTTTTTTAAAATACAGGTTGGGGAGTATATGCAACAAATAAAATATTCAAAGTGTGACAGAAAGTTATAACTATACTTTTTAATCAAAACTAATTCGTTTGGAAGCAGCCTTTCAATGTCCTTCAAAGCTATTCATTACATGTAAAGCTTCCTTTTAAGGGCTAGACACAGAGCTCAGTGATGGAGCACTTTTCTAACAAGAGGAACCATGAAGTCCTGGATTTTGTCTCCAGCAGTGCAGTAGTAAGGACAAAAAACTTTTGTCAGGCCCAGTTACTGGAAAGATAATACCATCAAAATAATAACAAGAAAATGCCTAACATAGAAAATCTAACAAATATTGCTTAACAATTGTATATTTCTGGTCTTTTATTTTCACATTTGTCAAACAAGATCATATTAATCCACAAAAATTCATGATTACCTTAATAAGAGCTTTTTTAGTGAGTTTCTGATTAACTTCAGGTTTATTCAATATGTTCTTTGCTCTATGAGCATATTCCAATGTACTCAGAGTTTCCTGTCATGAAAACAAAAGTTAATTACTTAAGCGCTTGTGAGAATAATGTAGCTTTATCATCTACAACGTATGATATAACTAATTAATGTATGGTTATATGTAATCCAAAATGTATTCATTAAAAATACTATACGTAGTTTGGCCTGTAACCCCAGCACTGGAGGAGACTGATGCAAGAGGATTCTAAGTTCTAGTCCCGCAGATCAGCAAGACCCTGTTTTCAAGTAAAAAATTAAAAAAACAAAATAAAACACTGGAGGTATAAAAAGCCCTACATTCAATCTCCAGGAACACACACACAAACACATGACTATTATACCTTACCCTTTTTTTTAAAGAGAAAAAAAAAACCAACCAGAAACAAATAAAAGCACAAAGACAGAAACACTGCTTAGAAAAAAAAACATAAACAAAAAAACCAAAACAAAACAATGCTTAGGCAAGTGCTAGAGATGGTACCACCATGCTGTGCCAGCCCACCCCTCAGGCGTGCTGAGCAGGCCACCAAGTCCAGGTGTGGTGGTGCACACCCATAATCCCAGTACTGTAAAGGCTGAAAACAGGAGGATCATCTTAATGATCCAAGCTGTGTAATGAGACCCTGTACCAAATACATTAAAAAAAAAAAAGATAAAAACAAAGCAAATAAAATAAAAATGGTACAGCATCTCAAAACAGGAATAGGAAATTAACAACTGTTATTTTTTTTGTCTTTTTGAGAATCTTACTATGCAGTTCAGCCTGGCTCACTTGAGCTCACTTTGTGCCCTAGGCTGGTCTCGAATCTGCAACAATACTCTTGCCTCAGCCTCTGAATGCTGGGATTACAGGCATGCGCCATCACACCTGGCTTCTTCCTTTCAGTAAGTTTGGAAACAAACAAACATTAAATAAATAAACAAGGTGAAAGGAATTCAACAATGATTGTTGTATTGCACACTGCTATCTTTAATGTAGTTCCTCAGATTACATATTAGTATATAAAATTGGTAAAAATAAAAACTTTAAACATAACTGCTATCTTCAAAAAATTGATAGAAATTAGTAGTACAATCGTATTAGCTTTTCTGCGTATATACTTACATGATTTTTTCAAATTCTTTTTTTTCTTATTTTTTCCCTTTCCCTCATATCTCAACTGTTTATTCGTCATGTGCAGTTTCTTTCCCTTTCACTGTATCTACTGTACCTCTCAAGAGTTTATATTTAGTCTTTCAAGTTTTTCCACTAGGAAAACATTATGATGCTTACACATGTGGATCTGATTTATTTCACTTACGCGTATAGCCTCTAGATACATCCATTTACCTATAAAAGCCTCAATTTATCTTTTTTTTTTTTTTCCGGTGGAACTGGGGATTGAACCCAGGCCCTTGCACTTGCCAGGAAAGCGCTTATTCCCCTGAGCCATCTCCCCGGCCCTCAATTTTTTTGTAGCTGAGCAATACTCCATTGTGTAAAACTACATCTTTTTTATTCATTCCTCAGGTTTTTATCTTTTTTTTTTTAATGTATTTGGTACAGGGTCTCATTACACAGCTTGGATCATTAAGATGATCCTCCTGTTTTCAGCCTTTACAGTACTGGGATTATGGGTGTGCACCACCACACCTGGACTTGGTGGCCCGCTCAGCACGCCTGAGGGGTGGGCTGCCACAGCATGGTGGTACCATCCCTAGCACTTGCCTAAGCATCTTGGGCATTTGGGTTGTTTCCAAGATTTAACTGTGACAAATTGCACTACTGTAGACATAAATGAACATATATCACTGTAGTCTGGTGTTTTTAGTTCTTTTGGAGTGCCTGGGTTGAATGGGCTTCTAATTCTAGTTTTTTGAGGAATCTCCACACTGATTTCCATAGTGGTTGTACCAGTCTACATTCCCACCAACTGTGGAGAAGGGTTCCTTTTCCCTCACAGCTTCTCCAGCATTTGTTATAAGATTTCTTTATGATAAGCCATTCTTTCTGGAGTGAGATGTTATCTCAGTGTTGTTTTAACCAGTACTGTGCAACATTTCTTCATGTATATATTTGCCATTTGTATTTCTCCCTCTGAGAAGTATACATTCATCTGAGATGCCCATTTCTGGACTGAGTCTTTGAATTTTGGGGGCCTGAATTTTTGTTCTTTATATGTTCTGGCTAGAAGTCCTTTGTCTGAATGACTGTTAAGATTTTTCCCAATTCGTGGGTTACCTTTTCACTCTGTTGGTGATTTCTTTGAACATGCAGAAACTTTTCCCTTATTAGGATCCCAATTGTTGATTATTTTAAGTATTTCTTTTTTTTACTTTATTTTATTTATTTATTGGCGGAACCGGGGATTGAACTCAGGCCCTTGTGTTTGCCAGGGAAGCAGTTGTTCCACTGAGCCATCTCCCTGGCCCCTATTTTAAGTATTTCTTATGCAGTCTGTTTTTTAATTCATTAACTGTCTGCCTACACCTATGTCTTCAAGATTTCCACCTACTTTCTCTTCTAGTAGATTTGGTGTTTCTTTTTTTTTTTTCTTAATTTTATTTATTTGTGTGTATGTGTGTGTGTGTGTGTGTGTGTGTGTGGCGCCAGCTCAGCCCACCAGGGGGTGGGGCTGGCTGGCATGTGGTGCTGGGGATTGAACCACGGTCCCTGTGCTTTGCTAAACTTGTTCTAAGTAAGTGCTTTAGAACCACTGAGCCATCTCACCAGCCCCTGGTGTTTCTATTTTAATGTTTAGATCTTTAATTCATTATAACTTTAGTTTAGTGTATGGCGATACACCTGGAATTAGTTTTAGGCATGTGGAAAGTCAGTTTTTCCACCACCATTTATTAAAAAGGCTGTCTTTCTTCTAGTGAACATGTTTGGCCCCTTTGTCAAAGAAAAGGTTGCTGAGTGTGTTTGTAGTTGTGTCTGCATCTTCTAATCTGTTCCACTAATCCTCACGGCTCTTATTTTTTTCCATTTCCTTTTTTTAACAACTTCCTTTTTATCCCTTTTATTCTTTCTCTTCAATTTTGTCCTTATGATATTTTGATCCAATCATTTTTACCTTTTGATTAGTCTTAAATTTAATGATTTAACAAATGAAACAAATCCATATAATGATGTGGATGAAACTTGACAACACATGCTAAATGAAAGAATCCAGTCATAAAAACACATATAACTGGAATATTGTAGAACTCTATTTATATGAAATGTCCAGAAAGGCAAATAAACAGATACAAAAAGCAGTTATGGAGTTGGGTGTTGTGGCACAGACCTGTCTTTCCAGCAACGCAGAAGGCTGAAAAGGAGGACTGTAAGCTCATGGCCAGAAGGGTCAAACTGGTAATATCCTGTCTTAAATAGAGTTTGAACACGAGCTGATCATATAGCTCAGTAATAAACCAACTACGCAGCAGGCAAGAGGGTCTCTGTTCAATCCTCTACGTTCCCTCCATCCTCCAAAAGTAGTAGTTAGTACTGAGAGTGGAAGAAATAAAAAATGTTTACTGGTAATAATTTTTTTTTTTTCTTAAAAGATGGTCTCACTATGTAGTTCAGGCTGCCTTTGGACTCACTATGTAGCACAGGCTGGCTTTGAACTCACAGCAGTCATCCTGCCTCAGCTCCCTGAGTGCTGGGATGACTGGCATGTGCCACCACACGTGGCCAAGAAAAATCTTTTAAATTTAAGATTAGTGATGTTTGTATAACTCTGAATATACTAAAAGCATTAAATTAACATATTTTACATGAATATATTTTACAGCAAAGGAATTCTATCTCAGTAAGTAATATTTTAAAGGAAAGAGTTAGAACCTAAAATATTTTCTAATTCCATTTAAAGCAGATGATTACAATAAGAGATTTATCATCATGCTGGATCTCTATATTTTCCCCTCTATTTCCACATATTCAACCTCAATTTCAGAGCTATCTAAGCAGGCTCCACCTGACCCACTCTAGTCCTCAATGAAATTCCCACAAATTAGCCACTGCTAATGATTCAAAGTAATTTTCTTGGAAGACAATACAGAAAAATCATTAATTATAAACTGCTTTTTGTAGCAGTACTCTGCAAGATACGTCCGTATATAGTGTCCAGTTTCTTTTATATTGCAATATAAAATGAACAGAGCCAATAAATAAACTTTTAAGTATGTTATAGCTAAATAAGAATTATAGCTCCTACACTTGCAGTTTCTTTTCAAAGGGCTTACCTCAAGATTGAGAGATGCAGGAGAAATTGTTGCAATGATAGACGTTCTGGTACGGCCCCCAAGAGAATCTTGGAGGATTCTAGTTAGTTTAGATTCCCGATAAGGAACATGAGGTGTTTTCTCTACAAGAGCAGTAATCACCCTTCCCAAAGTCAACAGAGATTGATTGATATTTCCAGCTTCCCGGGCTCTCTTGTCAACAGCTCCAGAACGGCCAATGTTTTCACTTCCTGCAAGATCAACCTTCAATTTTCAAAATAAAAAGTCAATCCACTGGATTTGGATTCAAAGATTTTCATCTCATATCACACATAATGTGCTAAATATCCAATAAAATTAATTTTCTGTAACAAATTTCTTTTCCCACTATGACATTAACAACAAATCCAAGTGACTACAAATACATCATCTACAAATACAAAACTGCAAGCTACTCTATGAGACCAACAAGAATTAAGCAGTGACAGTAAGGTACAGGCTTACCAAGTTCAACTTTCCAATTTTAACAAGTTCTTCTCCATCAATTGTAGTTTCTTTCATATGTATCGTAACAGAAAAAACTGAGTGGGAACGACTAGAAAACAAGATAAAGTTGCCCGTTCGTTAAGATGTAAAACATTTGCTTCCTACAAAGATACTCAAAACAGTAAAGAAAGAGTGAAATCTATAGGGCTCTGCAAACAATATTATTAAATAGGTGATATCCCTAAGATTAGGTGAAAGAATAATGCTTAGGTTTTTGCTGTCTTGTACATACTGCCTGTCAGGGACACTCTAGCAAGTTGCTTAGAAATACACTAAAAGACTTAAATCTTCACTTGGGAGGTTGAAACAGGAGAATCAAGTTTGACATCAGCCTAGGCTACAAAGTGAGTTCAAGGGCAGCCTGAACTACATAGCAAGAGCCTGTCTCAAAAAGAAAACAAAAGCCCCACCCCCACCCCAAAAAAAACCCTTAGATCTAGAATTTTTCAGTCGCCTCTGAAAACTGGATATAGGGCATGGTCATGACAGATGCCAGCTGTTTCAGAGACGAAGCTCCTAATCAGTTTCCCTATTCATAAGAACCACCTCTAATATTTATGTCATTATCATAAATTCAAATAGTAAATTCAAATAGTACTAGGCAAGGCAACAGACTACTCCCATATTGCGTCAACTCCTCTGCTTTGAGAAAGTCATCAGAAATAGGTAATTCCTCTTCCTCAATACAAAAACAGGGGGCTGGGGACATAGCACAGCACCTGCCTGGCAAGTACAAGGTCCTGAATTCCATTCCCAGTAAAAAAAAAAAAAAAAAAAAAAAAAAATCAACAGTAAAAATAGTAAATACCAGACTACTGAAAGAATTCCTGCTAGAATCTAAAGTGTTCCAAAGTGCCAAGTGTGGTGGTACATTGGAGCATTTCCTCAGCGCCATCGTAGGGCCCTGGGGCTAATCCTACTAGCTAACATACACAATATACACACAACCTATTTGAAAGTATGCCTTATTAAAATACTAACACTCAGATTTTACTTTGTCTTATAGAAAAAAATTAGATGTCCAAAGACACTTTTTTTTTTTGTATCAATGTCAATGGTAAAATTACGATTGTTACTGTTGTTGACAACTGGTTGAGAATATGGTAATTTTTTATTTTTTCCTTTGTATTTATCATGTTATTTAAACAGTTTTTTTTTTAATTTTATTTATTTATTTATT
>NW_004524622.1:8787665-8799333 GCF_000260255.1 Octodon degus
GTGTGGTGTGTGTGTGTGGCCAGCTCAGCCCACCAGGGGGCGGGGCTGGCTGGCATGTGGTGCTGGGGGATCCAACCGCGGTCCCTGATGCTTTGCTAAGCTTGTTCTAAGTAGGTGCTCTAGACCACTGAGCCATCTCTCCAGCCCCTAAACAGTTTTATAAGTAGCTTTTTAAAAAAAATTTGTTTTGGCAGTACTGGTGATTGAAATTAGGGTCTTGAACTGAGCTATATCCCTGGGCCTTTTTGATTTTAAGACAGGGTCTCACTAGGTTGCCCAAATGTGGCCTAGAATTACATTCTGCTTCAGATTCCAGAGTAGCTGGGATTATAGGTATGCAGTACCATACTTACCACAGAATGTTTATTATAAAAAATCATTTAAATCTCTTTAAGTTACAGAAAGGGAGAAAGTACAAGGATTTTCATAAATGAAACTAAAAGTCTAAGTTATTCATCTCATGATTTTCAATCATTACCTCCCAATCTCTAATCCAGAATTACAGAATTAATGCAATTAAGCACAGAAGTCAAAGATGATTTGAGAAAAATGCATTAATTTTTCCTTCCGTTATGGTACACATTCATAAAAAGTGATCTTTACTCAAGTCTACATATAAGCAAAAAAAAAAAAAAAAAAAATCCCAAAATAAATAACAAGGACAAAGACAAAAACAAAACAACAAATTGATCGAATAGGAATTTTATATTTCAGTGGAAGACATTTAGAGAAATTTGTTCCTTTCTCGTCACAAAAAGCCAGTTTTAGTAATTACACGTCTCTGAACATTTTAAATGAAGTAATTTTCAAATAAAGATTTGATCCAGGTGTGGTGGGGCAATCCTGTAATCAGAGCACTCTGGGAGGCTGAGGTAGGAAGATCAAAAGTTAAAGCCTCATCTGAGAAACTTACTGACTTAGCCAGGAAGATCATGGTAAGTTTGAGGCCAACTTGAACTACATGAGACCACGCCTTAAAACAAAAAAAGAAAGAAAAAAAGAAATGGAACACGGCCTTCTGACCTGGAGTATGCATTCATCAAAGTTGCTGCAGTTGTCCTTTTTGCTGCTCCTTTCTCCAAAATCTGGTAGACTTCATCCTTGTTGTGTACTGTAATTTCTTCTAAACCTTTGATTATCACTCCTCTCTGACCAAAGAGCAAAAGAACATTCCATTAAACTGGTTTTAGAAAACAAGAACAACAAAAAATTACATTGACTTCATAAAGCCTTGCCCATTAAAACTTGGAAACATTCTATTTTATAAAATTGAGTTACCTTGTTACGGGGATCATCAAACATCTGTAGTCTCTCAGAGACATCAGAAGAAGGATTAAGAAGATCAAAAAGTTCTTCATTATATATTTCCAACAGTGACACTTTAACTGAAAATTCAGTACCATTATCAGTAAGCTTCTCAAAAATTTGATGAAGTGTACGTGGAATTATTCCAGCCAAAGGATCCTGAAATTACAAAGTAAAACAGGGATTAAAATAAAGGGAAAGCGGCACTTATGGCAGCAGATAAAATACACGTAATAAAGGCCTTCTTTAAAGTGTTTAAACATAAGCACTGTCAGCTCTTCGATCCACTGGTTCTGCATTCTACCAACCAATTATAGAAAAATACACGAAAAGAAATGTTGCATCTATACTGAGCATTCAGTGTTTTTTTCTTATCATTATTTCCTAAACAATATAGTATAAGAATTGCTTATATAGCATTTACCCCATATTAGGTATTATAAGTAATGTATAGATGATTTAGGTATATAGGAGAATGGAGACTTATTGTTAATACAGCAGTACTTAAGAGATTTTTTTTAAAAAGATTTATTTAGTAACTATTTCGTACAGGGTCTCACTACACAGCTCGGACTCACAGTGATCCTCCAGTCTCAGCCTCCCCAATGCTGGGACCGGGTTTCAGTGGCTGGCACAGCATGTGGTATAGGGGATCAAACCTGAATCCTTTCACTTGCCAGGAAAGTGCTTAGACTGCCAAGCTGTCTCCTGGGCCCCTCCATTTAAGATATCTGACAAGGAGTGGTGTTGCATGCCTATAATCCAAGCACTCCAGAGACTAAGGCAGGAGAATTGTTGTGAGTTCGAGCCAGCCTAGGCTACAAAATGAGCTCAAGGGTAGCCTGAACTGCATAATGAGACCGTGTTTCAATAAAACAAAAACAACAACAAAAAAAGAGATTTGACTATTACAGGTTTTTGGTATAGGCAGGAAAGAAGGGATAGTTACCCTGGTATAAACCCCCAAGGACAACAAGGGATTATACACCAAAGCACTTAAAAACACTAATCTACTCAACAGTATTCTTCAAACCTCTTACATCTTCTTACCTGAGAACTGCATAGATACCAACTATACCAACTAAACCAACTACTTTATATAACTTTTTTCCTTTTTAAAGTTGTGGCATTGGTGACTGAGGTGCTGGGGAGATGGCTCAGTGGAATAGGCGCTTCCCGGGCAAGTGCAAGGGCCTGAGTTCAATCCCCGGTTCCGCAAAAAAAAAAAAAAAAAAAAGCAGGGTATTGGTGACTGAAGTCAAGGCCTTCTTCTTCCTCTTCCTCCTTCTCCCCTCCTCCTCCTCCTTCTTCTTTCTTCTTCTTCTTTTTCTTCTTCTTCTTCTTCTTCTTCTTCTTCTTCTTCTTCTTCTTTTCTTTTCTTTTCTTTTCTTTTTAAATTTTTTACTCTGAGAAAGGATTTCTCTCAGTTGCCCAGGCTAGCCTCAAACTTGTAAAGAACCGAGTTACTTATAAACCCAAGTTAAATAATCCTATCTGACTTTCCTCATAAGTAAATAATACTACCATTTAAATTTTAAAATGGCTCATTAATGAGTATGTTTTCTGATTCTGAGATAAAACAAGGATGTTTCTCAAATACGTGTCCTTAACAAAACTGTTAAGACTCTTTGAAACTAGAAACCAATGTCATATTCCCATGGTTATAACTTCATAACTTTATTAGCCATATATAAGTTAACAACTGGCCTCTATAACCACCGGAAAGAACTTATGTAAATGTTAATAACTTGGAGAATTCAGTTAATTAGCTCATTTAAGTACATTTGATGCGGATTAAGTGCCTACTTAGGCAAGCGGGGTGACCAGGGCTGAACTGGCCCCTGAGACTGGGTGTGGTAGCCCATGCCTGTAATCTCAGCACTGGGAAGGTTGAAAACAGGAGGATCACAAGTCCAAACTGCATAGAGACCCTGTACCAAATATGTCAATCTATTTGATGAACATCTTTGGGAAATGTGCTACATGCTTTCTATAGTACTAAACAATACAACAAACAATGTCTGAACACTCAAGGTTATCATTAACAAAGTACAATACCATCCCTTGCTGTGCTTTTATTTTTTCTCTAGAAAGCCCTTCCCTTCTCGCCCTATACATACTACTTCAGTTATATTCTGTAGTTTTAGTTATGGTTAACTACAGTCTAAAAGTATTCCATGGAAAGCTCCAAAAATTAACAATTACTAAGTGTTAATCCTGCACCTGTCAGTACGGGTGTGTGTTGGGGGGGGGTACTAGGCATTGAAAACAGTCTTATGAAAGCTAGGTAAGCACTCTACCACTGGGCTACATCTCCAACCCTTTTTAAAGTTTTATTTTGAGACACAGAGTTGCTAAATTATTTAAACTGCCCTCCAACTTGCGATCCTCCTGCCTCAGCCTGCTGAGGAGGTGGAAGGACGAGGATGTGTCAGAACTCAGCTGACCATACACCTTTTTGTGCAGCTCGGATGATGAAATCTGGAATCAGCTAGTTAGGGACACAAAATGACCCTACTGTCCAGCATATCCATACTACATGCTACCTGCTGTCAGTCATGAGGTAGTTGTCATCAGATCAACCCGTCCAGTATCAGAATGCTAGGTTCAAATACCATTATTAAGATATTTTGCAACTATATTCACATAAGTTTATTACAGTATATAGTTATAATTGTATTTTATTATTAGTCACATTCTTGTTGTGCCTAATTTATAAATTAGCTTCATCATAGTATATATATACAGGAAAAAACAACATACAGGGTTTGGCACTATCTACACTGTTTTAGGCATCCACTGGAAGTCTTAGACTGTACACAATTAAGGGAGGACCACTGCATTCTGCTCCAATAATTGTGTTCCAGAGACCTCAATTGTGCCCTGTTTTTCTTTGCAGACTATGTGTTTTCAAACAGCAATGATATATACATTACACACAGACACACAGACACACACACACACACACACATTTTCTTTCTCTCTTTTTTTTTTCTTTGCTTTTGAAGAAACAGTCTCAGCCATGTGTGGTGGCACATATCTATAACTCCAAGCTGAGGCAGGAGGATAGCCATAAACTGGAGGCCAGCCTGGGCTACATAGTGAATTTAAAACTAGTCTGAGCTATATAGTGAGACCCTCCCTTAAAGAAAGAAAGAACAAAACAAAGAAAGAAAGAAAGAAAGAAAGAAAAAAAAAAAAAAAAAAAAAAAAAAAAAAAAAAAAAAAAAAAAAAAAAAAAAAGAGGGTCTCTAGATAGCATAGCCCAGGCTGGCCTCAAATTCAAGAACCTTCCGCCTCAGCCTCTGGCATGCTGGGATTGTACGCATGTGCCACCACAACATGCTTTATCCAGTTAAGATTTCTGCCACATTAGAGATAAAATTATGTTACAAACAATACCTCCTCCCAGGTATATGCTTCATTAGGTGACCTTTCACCTTCCATTGTAAAGGTTTTTCCAGTGCCAGTTTGGCCATATCTGTCAAGATTTAAAAAAGTGTTACATCAAAATTAAACACACATATCTAAACTTTTTCATCAACTTGAAGAATAATGTCTTGCTTACGCAAAGATAGTACAGTTATAGCCCATTATAACTTCATCCAGAATTGGACAAACAACACTTCGGTAAACATCAATTTGTTTGGTAGAAGCTCCAAAAACCTAAAAACAAAACAAGACAACAAATAAGACATCTTGAAGATAAAAACCCAAAAATTATTCATGTCAATAATTTTCACGTGTATATAATTAAGTAGTTCAGCCCACTATAAATTATCTGAGAACTCAAGCAGCCAACTGACATTTATATACACTGATTACTAGGGGAAATGTGTATGTCAGGATTTTTTTTACCATGACAATAAAGTAGCAGCACCCTGTTAAGAAGTAGCTAAGTACCATATCGAAAGTGTACGTCTTCCTTGAGCTTTTGTCAGCCAGTCCTCCAGTTCGAACACTAACTTCTTTCCGTGTTTGATCGCATTCTACAACTGAGTGGGCGTTAACTTTTCGCTCTGCCAAGTTAAATGGTCTATAAAAAGAAATTTACAAAGTTACTCAAGAACTCTTAGGAGAGTACCAAGAATATTAACTCTATTAGTCAGGTCAAATGTGAATGTAAAATTGTGACTATACCGTTGACTTGGATTAGATGCATAATAAATGCTGCTGCTAAGGCAGAGTACAATTATAAGGGTCTCAGCTCCCATAAATATATCTTTTAAAAACTTTCAAAGATGTGTACAATTCTAATTGTCCTAGAGAAAATGTTAAAGGAATTTAAATTATGTGAAGCATGATGGCGGCTTCCTGTAATCCCAGCACACAGGCTGAGGCAGGAAGATCACCATAAATTCAAGGCCAGTCTGGGCTACATAGCGAGTTCAAGGTCAGCCTAAATATATAGTGAGATCCTGTCTTTTTTTTTTTTTTTTTTGTGGAATTGGGGATTGAACGCAGGCCCTTGCGCTTGCCAGGGAAGTGCTTATTCCACCGAGCCATCTCCCTGGCCCGGTGACCCTGTGTTGAAAAAAAAGAATGAATGAATGAATTTAGGGTGTAAAAAATGCTAAACTTATTTTTCAGAATTTCATTTCCACTATTCTTAAAAGTGACTAAATTTGGTTATGATATACTAGAAAGAATATGTCAGATTTGTACTCAAAATTCTAATTCTAATTCTTTTTGGTGGATAGCTGACACAAAATAAACCTAATGACTACTATGTCAAGCACTTTCTTTGTGCCAGGTACTCATTTTTCCAATTGCTTATTAAGGCAACATGTGATTATTCATTTCATCCTCACAATTAATTGGCTCCATTTGTTTTTGAGACAGGGTCTTGTTATGTAGTCCAAGCTAGCCTAGAATTCATGGTGATCCTCCTGCCTTAGCCTCATAAGTGCTGAGATTACAAGCATGTGCCACCATGCCCAGCTCTCCATTTTTCAAATGAAGAAACAGACACAGAAGGGCTACACTGCCCAAGCAGAAGGATCAGTAGTTTTCTGATCACTACTCAGTCATTACTTCTGTTGTGTCTAAGAGGTACTAGTTTAATACATTACTCCTCAGGGAATATTCCCAGTCCCACTTCTAGCCCTTATCTACCCCAACCGAGACCATATTA
The DNA here is from genome assembly GCF_000260255.1 of Octodon degus. Lineage (NCBI taxonomy): Eukaryota > Metazoa > Chordata > Mammalia > Rodentia > Octodontidae > Octodon > Octodon degus. Next base: position 8,794,105 of record NW_004524622.1, read on the forward strand.
AAATTTTACTGTAATTTTCTTAAGCACACTTTATCTACCCTTTCTAACCATCACCTGTCTTAAAATTATTTGTCAGTGTTTCCTAATAGATCTCAGACATGTAAAGAAAAAAATCTATCACTTCCCTAGTGCCCACTAAAACTTAGCACACAGGCTTTCAAATACTAGCAAAAGTATTACATATCATCAGAGGAGTGACAGGAAAATTAAAAAGAATCACAATCCAGAGTAGAATCTATACCATATGTATGTGATACATAGCTGGGCCAAAGGAAGCAATCTTTTGACCTGAGTTCATTTTCCCCAGAAAGTAGGTAAGACATCCTGGAAGGGTCAAATAAGAAATCATCTTCCTTTCCTCACTAGGCAAACCAAACTGCCATTTAAGAATAATGTACCTACACTTCCCTGGCATACATGAATCTTCAACATAGCTCTGAGCAGTCGGACCAATTCATAGTCTCAGTAAACTTAACTCCCTGGTAATACCTAGTAGCGTTGCCATCTGCCAACCATACTAATGCTCATTAAAACCCAAATGTATTCACAGTATTAAGAGTTCAACAAAAAAACAATTTATACTTAGGTAGGTCAACAGTATCATAAGGAGCAAAATGCCCTCATGTGGCTAAAGCTTTTTCAACTAGTCTATCGATCTCAGCATTCCTAATCTCTTGCCTGGATGTGTGATTCAGTTACTGAATACATAAACATTCAAGTTGTCAAGACTGAGCAGTTGGAAATCCACAGGGATGACACATTGCTAAAATTTATTGAAAACTCTTGAGAGGAATGTTAAGGACTATCTATGCTACCAGAAACAGTACTGCCCAGCCACTATTTTCCTACTCAGATCTTTCTATTCAGAAATTGCAAGGTTTCTGATCATCCTAACAAATGTATTCATTTGTTGGCATCACCGAAAGCTGAAACAATGAAAATGGTGAGGGGTCAGGTGTGGTGGTGCATGCCTGTAATACCAGCACTCAAGGTCAAGGTAGGAAGATTGCTGTGAGGCCAGCCTGGGCTACAAAATGAGTTTAAGGGCAGCCTGAACTACACAGTGAAATCCTATCTCAAAAAGACAGACAGACAGACAGACAGACAGACAGACAAGAAGAAAAAAAATGGTGAGGGAAGGGAAAATGAAGAAAAAAAGATCTGTGGGCTCGGGTTATATACTAGTGGTAGAACACTTTTCCTAGCAAGTGTTGACTTCAATTCTCAGCACTTAAAAAGGAAAAAAAAAAAAAAAATTCTTGTCCTGTGGAGAAGTATTAATTTCATTCCTTTCACAAAGTCATCAAGTACTTATTACAAGTAGAAAATGAGAACATAGCAGAGAATAAAATGAGAGATCAGGGCCCGCTGCACTATATAGTGAGACCCTGTCTCAAAAAGTTAAAAAAAAAAAAAAAAAAAAAAAGTGATGATGGAGAAAGATGTAGGCTCCATTTCAGGGTGGCTAGGAAATGCTTCTCAGATAAAGATGATATTTCACCAGAATACGAAATATAAGAAAGCTAGCATGTGGATTTTTGATGGAAAGGCTTTTCTGGCACACAGAACAGAAATTGCAAAGGCTTTCAGATGAAAAGCAGAGTACACACACTTAAAAAATGTGTATGTTTAAATTACCAACAACTGAAGAAATCATAAGGGAAATTTGAAAATATTTAGAGACAAATACAAATGAAAACACAATGTACCAACCAAAACTGCTAGCATGCAACAAAAACATGGCTAAGAGAAATTTATACCTACAAGTCCTCACATTAAAAAACAAACTCTTAAGAGGTATGTGGCTCAGTGGTAGAGTCCGGGCCTTTCAAACCCAACACCCTGAGTTGCATCCCCAGCATGGCAAGGCAAATAAATAAATAAATAAAATAAAACAAAAATAAGTCAAGATCAATGAGGTTGAAACAAAAATATCTTGAGTTCGAGGCTCACTTAGGATACATAGCTACTTAAAAGCAAACTTGGACTACCTGGTGTAAAGGTCTCAAAAAAATCCCAAATCCAAACCAAACAAAGATCTTATGTCAGTATCCTAAATTTACAATTTAAGAAACCAGAAAAAGAACAAAGTGATCTCAAGACAAGAGGAAGTAAACAAAGGTAAAAGAGAAGACACCCCCCCCTAAAAATTGATAAGCCCTTAGCTACACAGACTGAGGGAAAAAAGGCAGGAGACAGCTAGGTGAGGGGTACCTACCAGTTATCCCACATACTGGGTAGGCTGAGGCAGGTAGATTGCGCTTCAGTGCAACCTGAAGCATTTCAGACCCTGTCTCAAAAATACAAAGGGCTCCCATTTAACCTTCACCTTCTGCCAATTCCTGCTGCTACTGTCCCAGGAGCATCAATAAATTTAGCTATTTAACATTTAATAAAAACAACACAGGCTAGGAAGATAACTGGGAGGCACAAGTGCCCACTTGGCAAGCACAAGGTTCCGAGTTCAATCCTCAGTACCAGAAAAATTAAACAAAAACAAGAAAAGGCTAAGGTTGTAGCTCAGTGGTACAGCACCCCTAGGTTAAATCCTCAGTATCACAACAACAACAAAAGACATCAACAAAAACCATGTGTAATCCCAGCACTCTGGGTGGCCAAGGAAGGAGAATCACAAGTGTGAGCTCAGCTCTGGCCATTTAAGGGATTTTGTAAGACCCTATCTCAAAATAAAAAATAACAAGGCTGTGGATGTAGCTCAGTGTGAAGGCCTTGGAGGACGCACACTTCCAGATTTCAAAATTTACCACAAGGGTAACAGTAATCAAAACTGTGGTAAGAACTGGGCAAGGTGGTACACACCTGTAATCCCAGCACTTGGGAGGCTGAGGCAGGAGGATCTCTGGGAGTTCAAAGCCAGTTTGGGATATAAAGTGAGCTCAAGGCCAGCCTAAACTGCATAGAACATAAAACTCCAAAAGACACAAAAATAAAAACAAAACTGTGTGGTACTAGCATAAAGACAGAAATACAGACAAAGAGAAGAAAACAGACCCCTCAAAGAAATCCTCTCCTACATAGGCAAGTGGTTTTAAAAAGGGGACCAAGACCATTCAACAAATAGTGCTGGGAAAACTGGTAATCCACATGCAAAAGAGTGAAGCTGGCTGGGCATGGTGGTGAGTGCCTGGAAGCGCAGTACTCAGGAGGCTGAGGCAGAAGGATAGCCAAGGCCAGCCTAGGCTTACACAGTGAGTTCAAAACTAGTCTGAACTACATGGTAAGACTGTCTCAAAAAGATTAAAAAAAAAAAAAAAGATAAAAGAAAAAGTTGTATGCTTGTCATATACAAAAATTACTTCAAATGGGCTGAAGACTAAGGACACCAAAACTATACAACTCAGAAAAAGAGATAGGACAAAAGCTTCACGATGCTGGATTTAGCAATGTCATACCAAAGGCACAAGCAATAACAAAAATAGACATCAATATGACTGCATAAAAATGTTTATATTTGTGCATCAAAAGACAGCAGGACATAGTGGCACATGACTGTAACTGCAGCACTCTAGGAGACAGGACTGCAAGTTCAAGCCCAGACTAGTCAGTTTTGACCCTGTCTCAGAATGAAAAAAATAAAAGCAGGCCAAGAGCTCTTTCTCAAATTGGAAGGCTATCAAGAGATGGAGAGAAGGCACAGAAGGGAGCTAAAGGACATGAAACAGGAATTAAGATGTGTAACTGATATCTACCAACTCCATACAAGAAACAAACATATCTGGGCCGGGGAGCTGGCTCAGTGGAATAAGCACTTGCCTGGCAAGCACAGTGGCCTGAGTTCAATCCCCGGTTCCCCCTCCCAAAAAAAGAAACAAATGTATCATAAACATGTGAAGATATGTATTGTTTAATGATGTTTGACAACTGTTTGGATTTATGACCTTTTTTTTTTCCTGTATGGTTCTATACATCTTGTTTATAGAGCCTCTATGTCTTTTTTTGGTATAGTGCTCCTTAATATTGTAATTTTTGCTGATTATACAGTATAGTAGTTCATGCATGTACTGCACATAAGTTACATAAACAAAAGCAAAGTCATCCAGTTGGAGTTTCCTTTAGTCATTTCTTTGTTCTGAATATTGTAATGTACATTCTATATACTATTCTTCATTTTGTGACTAATTGATTTAATGACCTAGTCGTGGTAACTATACTGTCATTAATGAGGGAAAAATGTTTTAAGTTTAAAAGAAAAAGAAAAGATTTTGAACATAATAAAAACACATCTGAATGAAGTTTTTTAAAAACTGAGCTGGGGATACTAGCTCAGCAGGAAGGCCTTTGTTTTATAAAGACAATCCATAGAATGGGATTAAAAAAAATTACATAGACCATACATTTGAAAGAGGATTAATATCCAGGTTATAGAGTACTCCTAAAAGTCAGTAATAAAATTCAGTAAAAGTAGGTAAAGGACTTAAATAGCCATTTCCTTGAAGATATAGAAATGCATGATAAGCAGAGGAAAAGATGGGAAATGGAAAGCAAAACTATAGAGAAATAACACTTTGCTTCTACTAGCTCTCGAAGAAAACACAATTAACAATGGTGAAGATGTGAACTGGGACACTTCGGCACTGTTGGTAGAAACGTAAAATGATATAGCCACTGTTCAAAATAGGATGTTAATGCCTCAAAAAAATGAAGATTTATTATGTGATTTAGCTATTGTATTTCTGGCTAAATAACCAAAAAATTTTAAAAGTTTCAAAGAGACAATTGCATAATGATGTCCCAACAGTATTATTCACAAAAATCTAAAAGGTAGAAGCAGCTCAAGTGTCCACTGAAAAACGAGTGACAAAAAGTGGTACATGCATGCATATAAGAGCACACTACACAGCCTTTAAAAGTGAAGGAAATTCTGGCTTGCACCATGAAAGCTATCTGAAGGAGAAAAGCAACCATAAAAGAAAAACAAAACACGGTAAATAAACTCCTTTATATGAAAATTATGTTTGCATATGAGACATAACCTAATCACTTTTCACTGATAACAAAGAAATCTAAAGCATGTCCTACAAGGTAATTCTCTTTCAGTTGGAATAAAACAGTCAAGTGAAGGAAGCCACAGGAGGCTCTAGCAATATCATGTTTATTTCTTAATTGGGGGTGATAGCTGTGCAATTATTTGCTGCAATATTTTTTAGAACATTTTTTTTTTTTTTGAGAGAGAGAGAGAGAGAGAGAGAGAGAGAGAGAGAGAGAGTG
>NW_004524622.1:8799433-8804941 GCF_000260255.1 Octodon degus
CGGTCCCTGTGATTTGCTAAGCTTGTTCTAAGTAGGTGCTTTAGACCACTGAGCCATCTCTCCAGCCCAACATTTTAATTTATTTATTTATTTTGGTTTGAGACAGGATCTCCTTATGTAGCACAAGCTGGCCTCAAATTTGCAGCAAACCTCCTGCCTCAGCCTCCAGAGTGCTGGGGTTACAGATGTGTGCCACCATGCCCAGCTGTAGAATATTTTTACAAGTCTGAACTGTTTTACAAGTAACAATAATAAAAGAAATCAAATGCCAAGCATGGTGGCATACACCTGTAATCCTAGTATTCACAGCTGAGGAAGGAGGACTGTGGAACCTGCCAGGAATACTTAGTGAGACGGTGTCTCAAAGGGGGAAAAAAAAAAAAGGAACTGAAAAGAACCAAAAGAATTAACAGTACATAGAAAAATTAATATGACCAGGCGATATTGCACAAAATTATTTTAAAATCTGCATTTGATATATATGCTATTGATTTAAAATCTTTTCTAAAATCTTCAAACACAAAAGCCCTAAAACACAACTGCTAAGTAAGTGTTCTTGGGTACACCTAGGGTTACCAGCAGGTTTCCTGTCTGAAACGTAGTTTAGAAACTTAGTCATTATCTTTAATAACTAAAGTTCAGTTCACCACTGCCAAGTAAACAAGAATCCAAGAATGTGAATACAGGCTTTTCAAAATAATCTTTTCCTTTTAGAACACTTTCAGATTCATAGAAAAGTTGCAAGAACAAAAGTAGCCACACACTACACATACACTGCAGAGAGCAGTTAAATATATCAAAGTCTAACTAAACAAGTCTCTACAACTATGCTCTTCCTCTACTATCTCATTTTAAAACTGAGAAGTTGAAAGTAGGTGGCTCTTTTTGTAGTCCCAGCTACTTTGGAGGCTGTCGCAGTGGGATCTCGAACACAGGAGTTTGGGGCCACAAGGGCAAATATAGCAAGACCCACCTCAGAAAAGTGGAAGAAAGAGAAAAGAAAAGGAAAAGAAAAGAAAGAAAAAGAAATTGAGACGTTATTTGGAAATCAGTGAGGTCAGCTGAACACCCCTATACAAATTCTTTCAGTCTACAGTCAGAAGTTCCAGGGCTGCCAGATATCTAAATTGTCTTGATCTTCATAAAATCGCTTTTTAATTTAACTCTTAATGCTTAAATTCAGTAATGTGCATTTTTAAATAAAGATAATGCACTTAGAATAAAGAAAACACGTTACTGATTACTTATTTCGAAGTGACAGAGATGACAACCCCTAGATAGGGCTGCGAAACAGGTATGCAGTCTATCGACAAACTGCATGAAGTAGCACAGAGAAGCGACACCTAAGTCTTTACAATTAGTTAAAAACGAATAACGCACTTTTCATTAAAGAATGATCAAATTTGTCTTCTGACTACCAGTCTAACTACAATGACATATAAACATCTAAAAGTAGAGCCGGGCATGGTGGTGGAGACACTTGGCTCGCTGCAAATTGGAGGCCACCCTGGGCTACATCGGGAGTTTAAGGCTATTTTTAACTACAACATCGAGACCTTGTCTCAAAACAAAACATCCCAAACATCTAAAAGTAGACACTATCCAGACAATCCAATACCAGCATTCGGGAGACTGTGGCACATCCCGCCGCATCCTGGAATCATTTTTATCAAAAACACCTCGGAACACCAAGAAACACATTTGATCCCCTTGAAAGACGAGCACAATGCTGCACCCGGCGCCGCACAGAAGGGAGCACAGCAGCAAAGCCCCGGCGCTCCGAACACTGCCAGCTTTTTCCTACCTGCATCTCACCACCACTTGGATATTCTTCCCCTTATCGTCTTTCTTCTTCGCTGAGGGATTCTGCTGGGACGCCATGACTGTTCCAGCCAAGAAGCCAAAGCCTGCCGGCGGACTGGGACAGCGTGGGCCGCGGAGGGACCAAGCGACAGGCGCGCCCGGGTGCTCGCCTCCCCTGCCGGTGTCGACCGGCAAGCAGCTAGGCGCCCCTGGGCCCACCCGGGACTCTAACAGGCAGAGGCGCAAGTCTCTGAAGATCCGGAACACCGGACCTCCCAATCACGCCCCAGCCTCCGACCTGACCAACGACTCCGCGCCTCAATTTGAAAAAGCAGCCTAGTTGCCAGACCAATAGCAGCGCGAGCGCGCAAGGCATCATGGGAAACGGCGTCGTCACCGGTGGCCGCCCACGGGACGCGAGCTCCGGGGAAAGCGAGAAAGCGGTGGGGGCGTTGTAGGAAAGCTCTGTGGTCCTTCAGGGGGTCCTTGCCCAAGTGCCATAATGCCGCTAACCCAAAATTCCTTCTGAAAACGGAAATAACAGGAACCGTCCCAGAAGGTTGTGGCGAGCACTGATGAGCTTGTCCGAGTAAGTGGGTTAGATGAGCACAGTGCGCACTCAGGAAAGGCGGGCCGCGGTCGTATTTATAAACTTAAGGGCCAGGAAAATAGCTCGGCGGTCTAAGCGCCTGCCTGGCAAGCGCGAGGACCCGGGCTCCATCCCTGGTACCGCGCGCCTGCCGACCCCTTGCCGGGCCGGCCCCGAGACCGAGCGTGGTGGCGCACGCCTGTAATCCCAGACTGGGGAGGCTGGGACAGGAAAATCACTACGAGTTGGAGCTGCGTAGCGAGACCCTGCGCGCACACACACGCAAAGTCCTTTTAAGAGTTGTGAGGGAGCGCTGAGCAGAGGTCTGCAGCTAGCCACCTTTACGGAGGCAGCGTCCAACATAGTCGTGAAGGACAATTAATATTAAGTCCTGAGGGTATCACGGGCTCTACTAAATCATGAAGTACACACTTAATTTACTTGGAGGATTATGACTTTATTCCTTAGTTGATGAGATGTCATCGTTAACTGATTCCGTGCGACAAAGCAAGGATTTCCGATTGTTAAAGCCGCTGTCCTGCCGGTGTTGCTCGGCTCGGAGGCGGTGGCGCGGGCGCGGCCTACAACTCCCAGCATGCCGCGCGCGCACCTGCGGCTCTCGGCGGGCGCCGCCCCGCGGGGAAGAGGTGGTGTAGCGAGCGTGTCCTGCGCTCGGGAGACGCGGCTTCCGACCGCTACGTTTCGGACTAGTCCTGGAGCTACCCTTCTGGGCCACACATCCCACGAGAGTCTAGAAGTTATTTCTGCCTCTTCCAGCCAAGTGCGGTGGAAAACTCTGCTGTACGCTTGTGTGCGTCCACCTAACAGCCTCTACAGCTCAGCCCTCTGGTCCCATCCGTTCTGTACAGTGGGTCTCTCGATAACTCGCCTTAGCAGGCTCCCTGGCAGCTTTAAAAATGGACCCTATGGAACTCATCATCCTTTTATCTCTGCACCTCAGTCTTTCTCGTTTGGAAGGCTGGTGCTAACCAGAACCTTTGGCTCCTCAACGTCTGGGGCAATCCTGTTTATCTCCTCTGCCATTCCTTTTTTCCTGAAGAAAATTAAGAGGTCATAAATTTAAGTTTCTCTTCTAGTTTCTCATTCCCTACTACGTTCACACAGCAAAGGTAATAATAGCTTTTAAAAAACAGTTGCACACTTCATCCGCGCCCGCACCTCCAGGGATAGTGAACTCAGGCCCTCGGCTCTGAGAAACATCCCCAGGATCTTGCTAGGTCACTAAAATGCCCAGGCTGGGTTCAAACCTGTGATCCCCCCCTGCCTCAGCTTCCCAGAGTATTGGGGTTACAGATGTGGTCCACCGCATCCGGCCCCCTCATCCACTATCAAACCCTCACTGAGTACTTTGTGCAGGCAAGGTTCTGAAAATTTGGGCTGGATTATTGAATGGGGCTCAAGACTAAATCTAATGGAAATGGCTATGGTCTTAGGGACATGTGTAACAGTTTGTGGCACTAAGCAGGTAGTTGTTTCTGAAATGTTATTTTATATTGCCCTTGCAGAGACCAAGACAAGCTAATAACACCTCTCTTAAAAGTCTGCCTACAATTAGAAATTACTTGGGTCTTGTTATTGTTTTGATTTTTGTTTGATTATTTTTTCTTTTGAGACAGGGTCTTGAAATGTAGTTCAGGCTAGCTTTAACTGGCAGTGTAGTTTGGGTGGCCTCAAACTCGTGGTGATCTTTCTGCCCCAGCCTTCTGAGTGCTGGGATTACAAAGCTGTACTGCCACGTCCAGCCTACTGACAATATTTTAAACGTAGCTGAGCTGTATTATAGTAATGCAACATTACTACAGATATCTTTGGTCTAGCATTTCTCTTTCAAAAAGTGTATATTTCATGTATAAAGTATTTTACATTCATTTTATTTTTCTTAAAGTAAAATATTGACATTTTAAATTCAAGGGTACTTCAGAAGTTTTATAAGAACAACAAAAAAATTATCTGCTTTACCCTGCCCCAGTACCTCCAGATCTCTATCCAAGATACAATCACTTTCAACCCTTTCAGTTATTGTTTATCTAGCATTTGTACATTTCCAGTTTTGCAAGAAACTTGTATACGCTGTTACCTTTTGATTAATAAATTTTAGACAGTATCTGTAGATTTATTATAAATGGGGGTATAATTCTAAAATTTACTATCCTCTCCACTTTCTCTGTCTTATGTACCCAATAGTGCAATTTATTTTTTTATTTTTGATTTTTTGTAGAGCTGGGGATCAAACCCAGGGCCTTGTACAAGCAAGGCAAGAGCTCTACCACAAGGCAAGGGCCATATCCACAGCGCTACAACTTTTAGATAAATAAAAAATCTGTGTTTAGATTATTATGCTTATTCATACCACAGCATTTCATTTTGGTAACTGAACTAGACACTGCAGTGAAATGCTTTGGTGTGTATTTATTTTCACTCATTGTGCTAAGTGCTCAGAGAATCCTTCCAGTCTGGCATTTTATTTCTTTCAATTCTGGGAAATGCTTTTAATTATTCATTTATTTATTTATTTATTTTATTTATTTATTTATTTATTTTCGCGGAACCAGGGATTGAGCTCAGGCTCTTGTGCTTGCCAGGGAAGCGCTTATTCTTCTGAGCCATCTCCCCGGCCCCTGTTCATTGAATATTTCATTCATATTCTTTGTTCATTGTTTTTGGGACTCCAATATATACGTACTAGATTTCTATTTCCCAGCAATTACTACTATTTTGATCTATTTTCATTTGCCTATATTTTAAATAACTGAAATCATAATTGAATATATACTTTTGTATCCAAAATTAATATAACTGTGCAGTGTGGTGGCACATGCTGTAATTTTAGCACTTGGAATGCTCAGGCAGGAAGATTGCCACATGTTTGAGGGTAGCCTGGGCTACATAGTTCAAGGCCAACTTGGACTGCATAGCAAGACCCTGTCTCAAAAATAACTTGATGTTCAAGAAGAAGGGGGTGGTGAATCAAAGTAAGAGACAGGAAAAGGAATATTGTGGGACTGTCCTGCTTCAAAGTTGTATATGGTGAGATTTTTGGACTTATGTGCAAACATGAGAAGTATATAATTCTTTATTCTATTTTTAAAGTATAA
>NW_004524622.1:8805806-8822093 GCF_000260255.1 Octodon degus
ATAGGATCTCAAGTCCACATCTTGTACAGCAATTAGCCTCTAAGAAGAATATATGCAGTGTGTTATTTGTTGAATCTGTACTTCCGATTTGATCTGAAACTGTCTCATTGCTATCTGTTTATCAACAAAATTAAAAAAATAACTTGAGCATTCTCCCATCATCTTAAAATTCATCTAAGAATCAACAAATGGGATCATATCAAATTTAAAAGCGTCTGCCAAGTGAAAGGAACAACCAACATCATGAAAGGACAACCTAGAGAGTAGGTAAAATAAAATTGCCAGCCATACCTCAGACAGAAGATTAATATCTAGAATACATAAAGAACTAAAACAGGGCCTGGGGAGATAGCTTGGCAGCCTAAGCGCCTACTTGGCAAGCACAAGGTCCCAGGTTTGATCCCCAGTACCACATGCCGTGCTGGCTCCAGAACTGAGGCTGAGACAGAAGGATCATGCTGAGTCCAAAGTGCGCAGTGAGACCCTGTATGATAATAAATAAAAATAAAACAATTAGAGACTCTTAAAAGACCCAGTCAAAAAATGGGCAACTGAAATGAATAAAAACTTCTTGAGGAAATACAAATGGACACCCCCCCCCAAAAAAAAAAACAAAAAACAACAACCCAAAAAACCAAATGGGCTATAAATACATGAAAAATGTTCAGCATCTCTGGCCACTAGAGAAATGCAAATTAAAAGAACACTGAGATTCTCATACTAGAAACAATGCCCAGGGGGCTGGGGAGATGGCTAAGGAGAATAAGTGCTTCCCTGGCAAGTACAAGGGCCTGAGTTCAAATCCCCAGTTTCACGAAAAAAAAAAAAAAATTAAAATGAAAAAGGAGATCACGTCTGCATCATGTACTCTGAATAACTACTATGAAGACAACAATATGCAATATATTAGAAACAATGCCCATCATCATGAAATCAACAAATGTTAGAGGGGCTGCAGAAAAAACATTGTTGCTGGGAGTGTACAATGGTCCATAGACTGTGGAAATCATTATAGCGATTCCTCAAAAAACTGAAACTAGCAATTCTATTTGACCCAGCTAGTCCCCTTCTAGGTATCTTCCCTAAAGAATTAAAGACATGATATAGTGATACATGCATATCCATGTGTGGAGGACCAACAGGACAGCTCTCCTTGAAAGAAGAGCATTTGTCTCCATTTTGGCTAAACCTGGTCCTATTTCTGTATATTGATATATACAGAGCTGGCTAGGATATTTCTAAAGCAATGCAGATGGGTGTAGCTGAGGTACTGATGTATAGCCGCTAAAGCAGCACTTCTGACCCTCCTATAGCTCCCAAGTAGTATGCATGTCTGATGCCACACTGTTGGCTGAGATTGGAGGCTTGAGAAACAATCTATGATGTCTTGGCATGAAGACTAGCACTGACCCCTAAGCATGGGATACTCAATTTGTAGTATACAGATTTTTCTCTGTCTCTTGTCTCTGTCTCTGTCTCCCTCTTCCTCCCTCCCTCCCTTGGCATAAAGCAGAGGTGCTGTCAGGCTTCCTACCTAGCCTAGCTGTAGCTATTGTTCTAACCGGCCTTAGGACACCCTTGGCTCCCCACAACTACACATATATATTTATCTCTTCATTCACACCTTGAGTTGTACTGGAAATGGTAGATTAGAATTATTACTTTTTAAAATTCTAGTAATTTTTTCTTTGGGATTACAAATATAAATTCCATCAGACCATGATGAGGTCCAGGAAAGGCTATTCTATTCCCATGTTTATAGCAGCACAACTCTTTTAATAGCTGAATCTTGGAAGCAGCCTATATGTTCATCAACAAATGAATAAAGAAAGAAAATGTAATTATACACAATGGACTACTATGTCATAAAGAAGGATAAATTCAATCATTTGTGGGGAAATGGGTGCATGTTAAGACCATGATGTTAAGTGAAATAAATCAGACATAAGCTTAAATATTGCATGGCTTTTATTATATGAAAAATGAAAATATAAGCAAAGCAAAAAAAAGATAAACATTAGGAAACAGAGAGCTCTTTTGTAAAAAGGAAGGGACAATGAGATGGAGAAAAAGGAAAGGAAAGAGATTAGAGAATTGAGACATATAATGCACATGTAGCAGCTTCCCAAGATGAATGTAATCATTATGTGCTACAAACATTGAAAAAAGTTTTTGTTTTTTGGAGACAGGGTCTCACTATGTAGTATATAGGCTGGCCTTAAATTTGCTTATGTAGCTTAGGCTGGCCTCGAATTTGTAATGATAGTGATCCTCTTGCCTCTGCCTCCTGAGTGCTAGGATTATAGGCATGCACCACCACATCCATTGTTTAATATGGCTTTTTGAAGTAAGCAACACTTCTCTGAACAGTTGAAGATAACAGACTTGATTTTTGTCATTTGTTTTCATATTTGCTGTGATCACATTGGATTGTTACCATGTCTGTAGGTATTAACACTAAGGGGAACAACAATACCTATGTCTCTGAACATGCTTATAAGCTAAGGGAAAAGTGCAATTACGAACAGTTCATCAGCTTGTAAAGAACAGTCCATAATGCTTAAATACAGTTTTCCAAAACCCAAATTTTGGTAGCTCTTTTTAGTTTCCTAATAGGATCTTTGTAGTAAAAACTTGGAAGAGAAAGGGAAAGATATTTTCTACTTCATTTCCTGGCCTCCTGTCAGTCTCTGGAATATGGCAGTCTCTCCTATCCCAAATGATGTTTTCCCTGTGAGGAGATTTCCCTGTCATGTTTGCTTCCTTTTACCTTTCTAGCCACCATATACTCACTTCCTCAGAGACCTTCCCCACCACTCTTCTGCAGCAGTCTGCCAAACTAACAAAACCTCATTTACTTCTCTCTCTATGTGGCAAACAAGGTTACAATTTTACCCTCAGTTTTTTTTTTTTTCTCCTTGTCAAACCTTGGGAAGTTCTTTATTTATTATTGTTATTTTAGTACATGTTTGCATTTATCATCTTAATTCTTTTACATCCTCTTATCCTTGCCTCCTAGGAATTACATTCTTAGGGTAGGAATATGAAGAGAAAAATCAATATTCAATGTTTGTAACTTTAAACTAGAGTGAAGGGAAACCCCTGAAAGGAACCCCAGACAAGACAGAGGACTGGGCCTTCCTTGGGACATTGGGTAGAGCAAAAAAAGGCTGTGAAGGGAAGAAGCTAATTGAGGTCAAGAGATGTGAAGAAGAAAAAACCTCCATTGACAGCTGAGTATGCAGCTCAAACATGGAACCCTCTGCTCTGATTAGGTGGGCCTGAGCTGCTACCTAATCTGTGCCGTGTGCACTCCCTTAGCAATAGCCAGGACAGGTAGAAGCCTCTTTACTGCACAGGCTGAGACCCTTGTTGCCTACCCTGACTTGGAGGAGCACTGGTGAGGTGAAACAGGACAAGGAACTACCATGGTCACCCTAATAAATTTTAATCTCAATATGAAACTATTTGACGTAAAATTAACTTGCTTGTTTATCTAACACTATGGTACAAATTTCTAAAAATACACTTGGTTGTTCTTTTCAACGTTCTCAACATTGAAAGCAGGGCCAGGGCCCATAATATTTATTGGACAGATAAAGACTAGTTAGTTTAGATAGTCTAGATTGGACAGTTAAAGACTATTAGACAGATACAGCAAGTGGAAGGCATGGTGACATATGCCTGTAATTCTAACTCTGTGTGAAGCTGAGGCAGGACTATCACAAGTTTGAGCCTAGTTGGAGCAACTTAATGACTTAGCAAGGCCTTGTATCAACTTAGTGACTTAGAAGGACCCTTTTTAAAAAAAAAATATACAAAATAAAAGGATTGGGGATGTAGCTTAATGCGAAGGCCCTAAGTTCATTTCCTAGTACCAAGTATGAGTCATTTAGGAGAACTCTTAAATTCATAATTTTTTTGGGCAAAGTCAGGGATTGAACTCAGGCCCCTGCACTTGCCAGGCAAGCACATACTCTTCTGAGCTATCTCCCTGGCCCTTAATAGATTCATAATTAATAAATCATTTATCTAAAACATTTTTAAATTCACTTTGCTTTAGATATTTTACTTTTATAGGCTGTTATACATTTATTTTTATTTATTCTTTTTTTGAGACCATTCAGACTGGCTTTGAACTTATCATGTAGCCAAGGCTGGCCTTGAACTCACAGCAATCTTCCTGCCTCAGCCTCCCAAATGCTGGAGTTACAGGTGTGCACCACCATGCCCAACAGACTATTGTACATTTAAAAACCATTTATTATGGGAGAATGATAGGAAAGTGGTACATACAGTGCCAAGGAAGATAACATAAAAATATCCTTCATTCTGCTTCAGTAATGATCAGTTCTTGGCTAGTACTGGAGCTGTTGTGTATTTGCTTTGTGACAGTGTCTTTCTGTGTAGTCCTGACTGGCCTTGAAAACATGATCTTCTTGCATTAGTCTTCCTAATGCTGGAATTAAAGGTGTGCACTACTACGTTTGGCTACCAATACTGTTTATGTACACTTTCTCCTACCCCCTTTTCTGAACCAAATCCTAGACATATTATTTAATTTCATAGTATTTGAGGTATATCTATATCTATATCTATATCTATATCTATATATATGATTAAACTCAGTACCTTGCACTTGCCAGGCAGGAGCTTATACTGCTGAGCTATCCCCTTGGCCACAAAAGACTCTTTAAAATGCTGTAGCTTTGAGCCAAATATAATCTCACAAGTCTGTGATCCCAGCATGCTGGGAGGCTGAGACAGGAAGATTGCAAATTTGAGCCAAGCCTGAGCAATTTAGCAAGATCTTGTCTCAAATAAGTAAATAAAATTAAAAACAAAAACACTGGGAAGCTGGGCATCATGACACATACCTGTAATCCCAGCATTTGGGAGGCTGAGGTAGGAGGATTGCCCTAAGTTCTACACCAGCTTAGGCTGCATAATGAGTTCCAGGATACTCTGAACTACATAGCAAGACTTTTAAAAAACAAAACAAAACAAAAAAATTGTAGCTTCTAACATATCTATAAAGCTAACATCACCATTATCCCATTTTCCTGTTTGTGTCAAGTTTATTTTTTCACAAGAGGCTTCAAGTCAAAGTCCAAATAAGGACCAAACTTTTTACTTTGGTTAATCCCTCTGTCTCACATTTTGGAAGATTATGTAGTTCTGGAGGTTTTATTGAAGTATTGCAGACAGAAAAATGTAAATAATCTATAAATGTACTGCCCAATTGACTGTGAGTACTATATACACTGTGCCAAACAGACCCCGGCCTGCCTCACCTTATTTTTCCTTTCCATCACTGTCACCCCAAATCAGTACCCACTCTTTTGCCTTCTAGCACTGTGGAATGGTACTCTTTATTTTTGTTTTTAGTTATTTATGGTACTGGGGATTCAACCCACAACCTTTGTACTGTTCTTATTTTTTAAATAGTGTCTTACTAAGTTGCCCATTCTAGATTCAAACTTAAAATCCTCCTGTCTCAGCCTCCTAGAGTGTGAGGATTACAGGTGTGCCCAGTCACAGCAGGCACAGAGATTGGTTTTTAACTGTTTTCACCTTCATATAAATGGACAAACAGTACATATTCTTTTTTTCTTTTGTGGTACTGGGGGATCAAACTCGGGACCTCACACTTGCCAGGTGGGCACTTATGCCACTGATCTATCTCCCTGGCTCTTCCCCTTTAGTACATATTCTTTTGTGTATGGCTTCCTTTACTATCTTTGATTTTGTTGGTTTTTTTTTTTTTTCATTTTGTTTGTTTTTGGTGGTTGTTTGTTTTTTGTTTTTTGTTTGTTTTTTTTTTGAGACAGGGTCTATGTGGTTTAGGCTTGCCTTAAATTCACTCTATGCAAAAGCTGGAGAGTGACCCTTCAGTACAGAGTGAGACAGAGACAAAAGAGAGAGAGAGAAAGGAAGGAATCAGTCTTTCAATTAGGAAATAAGTATCTGCCAATCTATCACCACTGGGTTTATACCCACTCCCCATTCATTAGGAACTTTTAATTCAGCTCTATGGTGAACCTTATTTTAATTGGGGTATTGGAAAGGACTTATGACCAAGAAAATTAACATTTTGGTTCAAGTATGTTAGAACACTTGTATTTGAACATATATATAATTTTCCCATCTGGGTCAAACAGTGACTTCAGGGTACTACTAGTGTTTTCTCCTTTTCAGCTAAGTTCTGGATTGTACGAGAGGGGGAAACATACCGCAGATCTTTCTACTGCCCACTCTCTGTCATTACTCTGAGCTCTGCTCAAATGTCACTTCTTCACAGAGGCCTTTTCTGACCATCTCATTTAAAAGTAGTCCCTTGCCAGGGATACAGCAGGGGATGTAGCTCAGAGGCACGGTGGCCTGCCTGGCATGTATGTGTATGGTCCTGAGTTCCATTCCTGACCCCCATCCCCAAAAAGTCCCCTACTGCTTTTCTCCCTGTTCTCCTGTGTTTTTTCCACTCCATATTATTACTTGCTTATTTTCTGCTTCCCTGCATGGCCAGAAGCTCCACAAAGATAAACACTTTTGTATTTTTTTCCCATTGCTATAGTCTCAGCACTTTTACTATTGACATCTAAATGGCACTCAATGCATACCTGCGCAGCAACAAGTAAATGAAAGAGCCAGAGGATTTTGGAATCAGTCCTGGATTCCATGCACAGTTGTACATGACCTTTGTATGCCACACCTTTCTCATCCCTGGTAAGTGGGGGATGTCATTTTGGGGGTGGTGTGAAGATTAATGAAGGATCAACGGATAATGCCAGCCACATTATACACTCTCAAAATTGTGTTTCTTTCTGTTTATATCCTCTTTATTGAGACTTTATTACCCTTTCCTATGCAGCACATCCATTCCTACCAGAGGTAGTTATGAAGAAGATGAAATTAAAACTGCAGGGCCCTCTCTTGTGTACGTCTCAAACTGGGCATGCTAGAGAGGAAGCCAATTGGACCCTGTTGGGACTCAAATTCATGGCCTTCTGAAGCAAGCCCTCTAACACTAACACCCTTCTATAGAAGGTTTAAAAACTTTTAAATGCAGGGTCTCACTATGTAACTCAGGTTGGCCTCAAATGTGGTATTCTTTTGCCTCAGCTTCTTTAGTACTGGGATTATGCATGTGTGTGCCACCTGCCTATATTGGAACTACTTTTATGTAAACATTTCTTTTGGTACAGGAATCACATTTATGACCTGAACTACATCCCCAGCCCTATGTATGTATTTTTTTTATTTCTAATAAATAGTCTAATAGAGTTTTGAATCCCCAAGTCTTGAGTCATTTGCTGTGATTTATTTTCCCTTTCTAACTGTTTAATTTTATTTTATAGTCATAATTTGTATTCTATTTCATAAGGGGACACCCCAAATTGTATGTTTCAGGACCTACAAAATAAGAATCTATTCTATACTGAAACTATTTATAGATTCCATTAAATAAGTATGAATGCATTCAGAGTCTTCTGCTGTATGTTACGGGTCGGTGCTGAAAGAAACGACAAGACCTGATGACTATAACTTCAGAGGTCTCACTGAGATGAGTTCCTCTCCAAGTGAGCCCAGAGCCTCAGAAGCATCTCACATTTATTTAGGGCTAAAGGCAGGCTAAGGAATGTGCATAATTAGTTAAGTGAATACAGACTACTATCTCTGCTGACTTCAACCGTTTGCCTAACACTCGTTCCACACAAATGTTAGTTGATAACATCCCAGCAAGGGATCAAAGAACAGGGATCTGTTGTCTGCAAGAGAAGCTGTTGTCTGCAGCCTTGCAGCCCAGCTTGCCAGGAATTTACAAGTGAGAGCCAGCAGCTCTCCTAGGGCTCGGTCTATTGTTCCCTGCTGTCTTGGGACATTAGGCTTTTGTCTCATATCTATATTTCTATAGTGTTCATTAACAGTCATCAGAGCAGCTCCAAGATAATTGCCTTCTCTGCACTGGAACTAATAATTTAGGGTGGTTTTAAACATCACTGGGAGGTGGTGTACACCTGTAATACTAGCACTGTGGGAGACTGAGGCTGAAGGATCACACATTTGAGCCCAGCTTGGGCAATTTGGTGACTTACTGAAAAAAAAAAAAAAAAAAAAAAAGCCAGCTAGGGATATAGCTTCGTGTGCAGCCCTGAATTCAATTCCGAGTTTCCAAAATTAAAAATTTTCTTCTAAGAACCATGTATTTGCTGTTACCATCAAAATAAGTCTCTAGGTATTTCATGATGCATTCTCCCAACGTGTTACTGTGCCTTCCCACTGAATTGCCACTTGAGGCAAAAAACGAATTCTGATCCTCGTTTCCTTGTAATTTTTGGTTGGTCCCATCAGACACGTAGAAGTACTTGGCGAAGAGAGCTCACTATCCCTAATTGCGTTCTTCCCCAAATCACCCACCTACTCCCCCTCCCTTTTTTTTTTTTGGCGGAACCGGGGATTGAACTCAGATCCTTGCGTTTGCCAGTTAAGCGCTTATCCTACTGAGCCATCTCCCCGGGCCCCTTCCCCTTCTAAAAATGAAAAAATTCCAATCCATAACAAACACGGGGTTATTTGTGGGTGCAAAGCACCATGAAACCATCGGGTAAAGAAATTCTTGTCCTCGGTGACCGAAGTAGAGGGACAGCAGTAGGACTAGTACGCAGTAATCTTTCTGCTCTGAATTTGACCACAAAACCCTCTTTTTGCCGAGCCGGTCTCCTGTGCACCTGTGTCTTTAAACCGCTAGGGACCCCTCTTAGGAAATTTACGTCTGGGTCCCGGCTTCCCTTTCATAACTCCTCTGCTTCCTGCCCAGGCCTGGGTCCCTCCGCGCTGTAGAGGGAGCCCGAGGTCGCGCGCTCGCAGCCACTGCGGGGGACTTCGTCTCAACACCCGCGGAGCCCGGGCCTGGACCAGCACGGCTGCCTCGGGCACGGAGCGTATGCCCTCGCCATTCGCGACAGCGCCCATGCCCACTCCAGATCCCCACTGCCGCCCGCACGGGAGCGCCAAGTGCGACCCTCTGCAGAGAAGCCTGGGGGCCGAGCTTTTGAAGCTAGCGGGCCAGAACCCGGCTCTCGCCCGCTCTCCAGCAACCCACTCGCCGCAGTCCTCGCCGCGTCGGGCTCCGTGGAAAACCCGGAGCGGAAGCTTCTCCCGGCGGCGCGGAGCGGCTCGGCGCGCAAGGAGCATGCGCAGTGCGCGGGGCCGGCTCCCGGCGCAAGGAGGAAGCGCTCGCTGTGATCCCAGTGGCTGCGCTGGGGTATGCGGTACCGGCTCGCGTGGCTGCTGCACCCCGCGCTGCCCAGCACCCTCCGCTCGGTCCTCGTCACCCGCCTGCTGCCCCTGGAGCGTCTCTGTGGGTAAGCGGCCAGAGCGCCCGGCCCTCCAGGCCCGCGGGTCACGGCGGTTTGGCGCCCCGTTGCAAAGTGGTGATTCAGCACTTAAAGCCGCCGCCGCCGCCCCTCACGCAGCCGGTCCCGCCAGCCTGGGGCGCGGGCGACCGCGCTGAGGCTGCCTGAGAGCCTGGAAGGGCGGCTCGGCGGCCTGAGCTGGGGCCCGGTGAGGGCGCGGGCAGTGAGGCGGCTACGCGGGGCGGGCGTCACGAGTGCAGGAACGTGGGGTCTGACCGAGTCCCCGGGAGCCGCTCGGGCCGTCGGCCTGGGGGTTGGCGACCTGCCGGACGCCTTCGCCCTCGGGTGGAGGGATCCGGTGAGCCCCGGGGAACCGCTTCTCACCTTGCTCTCGGCTTTTTCCTGAGGCTACTGAGTTTACAGGACCCGGGAAATGCCCGCGTTGGGAACTGTAAAAGTTTGCCCGTCTCAGCGGCAGCAAGGAGACAGTATGGAGGTTATCGGGGACCCGAAAGACCCCTTGCGATCCTCCGTAGCAGCTCCTTCGTGTACCCCTTTGACAACTGCGGCCGAAGGGGATCGTGTGATTTCCCCCTAGTTGCCGAGATTGTGTCAAAATCAGGATTAGGTCGCTGGTTCTTTTTGCCATCCGGTGGCGCGCTCCTTCCACTTCAGCACTGCTCTGTGATACTAGAAATTGTCAGTGGTGTCGGTAACGCCAGGTATCTTTTATTGTAAATAGAGATAGACGTGCTTGCTTTGGCATCACATATAGTAAATAGATATAGATAGGCAGTGTTGTCTGGTCCTACTTAGGTCGTTATTTGAAGTCCTTCTGGTTTCAATCAATAATATGTGGGACCTGTTACACATGCAGGGTACCAGGATAGACGCTGGGTGCAAGCACATGGTCTGCCTGCCTCCCAGGAAACTTTGACTTGGTTGGAGAGGTTTGACATGCTTTCATAGTATAGCCATCTGAAAAGATGAATGTGATAAGGCTAAGAAAATGGACAGGATGGACAGTTCGTGGTTTAGGAACACCATGAGAGACCGCGATTTAGCTTGTCTAGGCTGGCGTTAGAGGGAATGGCTGAAGGGGTGGAATGTGCGTAGGTGTGGGTGTAATCCAGCCTAGGTGTGCAGGTAATTTGTGTTGAGAGGACAGCAAAGAGATTAGTTGAAACTTCAGAGAATTTTCCCTGAGGGAATTAGGAGGCCCTAGTCCCATACCATAAAGATAGGAACATGCTAACCTGGCCCTTTTTTTTTTTTCTCTCTCTCTTCTGTAATTGGGAATTGAACACACCACCTCATGCTTGATAGCAGGCACTGTGCCACCGAGCTGTCTCCCCCCCCCGCAACCCATTAATACAGTAGAATAATAATGAATATTGGATAGGAAGTCATTAAGAGTTTTCAGCTGGGATTATCTAGTAAATATGTAGTTTTGAAATTCTGTGACTGCATAGGATGTAAGGGAGGAGAGAGAGAGATGGACATCTGAGGCAGAGAAACCTGCCTTTGCAATGGACTTAGTCTCTACTGCTTGGACTGTGATGGTAGCAGTGATACTAAGAGGGGGCTCGTGCAGATGAAGAGTCTATGGAACTTCTCCCCCGCACATATTTTCCAGGACACTGTAACATCCTCTGCAGTGCACAAAAAGATCTTTGGGCAAAAAGAAAAAAGTAGTAGGGTGCCTCCTTTCATCCTCTTGCCACTCAGAATGATTTCTTTTGTTCTAAATTCATTCATTGCAGATTAGGCTTAGCCCTGATTGTCCCCAGCATTCACAATTTGTAGTTCTAAAAGAAGCATCCATTTTAACAGTTTTATATACTTAAATGCTTTGTTTTAGATATAGATTTTCTGCATGGGTCTCTCCCGCTGTACTTTCATTGAAGTCCAGGGAATAGGATGACCAACCAGTGGTTCAAGATAAAGTTTTTTGAGAGGGAAAGTCACAGAATTGAAACCAAGATAATCACACATCTCTTTCCTGGAAGACCATGGACTTAATCAATGTATATATGGCGTGAGAGCCTGAGCTATTAACCTGTTTATTATACCTCCTCTCTCAGTATTTGGGCATTTGTTTTCTGGTCAAATATCTTTACATAGAAATATATAAGACCATATGTGATCAGTATATAAGAGGCATATAATACCATATATAAGCTGGGCATGGTGGCATGCCTGTAATCTCAGCATTTGAGAGGCTGAGGCAGGAATTGACATGAGATCAAGGCTAGTCTAAACTACATGGTGAGACCCTGTCTCAACAAACAAAAAAGATCCTGTATGTTGTCCTGTATTTGGATAATTTCTTAGTTTTTCTTTATGGTTTATCACATCTGAAATCTTACATTGTATATTATTTTGTCTGCTTTTGATCTTATGGGAATTTTTTCTGAGTTTTTTTTTAATTTAACATTTTTGAGACCCATTCATATATATGTGTATATATGTATAATGAACACATGTGTATGTCATATATATAGTATATAAATACAATGATTCATTGCTGAGTTATGTTTGAATATAGCACTAGATATTTTTCTGTTCTGTTGTTGATGGTGATCCCCCCCTCATCAGTAGTCCATATTATTGACCCACACTCATACCCAAACTTTAGGCATCTTCTCTCCTTGCTCTTGTCCAATTAGGATCCTCCAATCACATTGATTTACATTCTGTCTGCATATGGTTTGTTGGGTACATAGCCGCTAACAACACGTATCTATTTGAATCAATGAGAATTAACAGTTCAGTTACTCAGACAGCCCAGCCATTTTTTTTTTTTTTTTTCTTTTATTTGGTACTGGGGATTGAACTCAGGACATTGCACTTGCCAAGCAGGCACTTAAGCCACTGAGCTATCTCTCAGGCTCAGCCTGGCCATTTTTCAAGACACATACCACATGAGATAGTGCACATATGGAGGCTAACCATCATTGCAGGAATTCTATGCGATAGGCCTGAGTGGTATTGCGATAAATACCAAATGTCTACCTAGCCAAAAGCTCTCCTCTGAATTTCAGATTTAGTTTTTCTTTATGATTTATCCCATCTGATAAATTTCCAGCTCACATTTCCTCTTGCATACTGTGACTATTAATTCTGATATGTCAATTTCATTGGATTAAGAAGTGTCACACATTAGTAAAGCATGCTTCTTGGTATATCTGGGTGGGTTAGGGAGCCATGACCTTGGATACTACATGTGGTCCCTCAGCCAGTCTTCTCTGGCACTGTTACCCTTCTCTGCTTCCCAGACACCATGAACTAAGCAGCTTTGCTCCTCCACACCCTTCCAACGTGATATTTCTGCCTTGGGACCAGCTTATCGTTCACTGAAACTGTGAGCCCAAATAAACCTTTAAATCTCTGGTGTTGGATATTTTGTCCCAGTGAAGGGAGGATGATTAACTTTTACCAGCAAGTGGGATTGGGGTTTTGTGGTTCAGAAGCCTTTGAAATAAGTTTGCTGGAGTTTGGAAAGCTTTGGAGATGTGGGCTGGAGAAGAAGCTTTAGAATACAGATAGCAGAGCTTAATTGATGCTTTCGGTTAGAGCTTGGGAGACCAGAGTGCTAATAGGAATGAATGCAGACAGTAAAAGCCAGGCTCAATAGATTTCATTTGGAAATAAGAACTCTGATGGCATTTGGACTAGAGGCCATATGAGTTATACAATGGCAGAAATTTTTCCTATATTTTGGCTGTGTCCTGAGACTTTACAAGAGGACTGAGATTAAGGGTAGTTGACTAATCAAGTGGAGGAAATTCCAAGATAGCCCAACATTCAGGCTATGGCTGGGTACTCCTACCTGCTTTTAGTTACATTTATAGTGAGACTCAGGGACAAAAGGCAGAGCAAAAAAAATTCAGAAAACTTAAATCTTGATCCAGAAAGAGCCATGTATAAAGTTGGGACCAAAAGAGAGGTAGGTGGCTGCTAAAGTGACTAGATCATCGAAAAGGATCCAAGTCCTTTGCATAGGGATAAGAAGAAAGATGGTTTGAGGGCATCTCAGTGAACAAGACCTTTAATTTGGAGAGAGTGTCTGAGAACCCCTGCTTAAGAAGAGCCTCTGTGGAATTGGTTTCTTCAGGTTCATTTCACTGTGCTCAGCCAGACAAGAATTCAAAGGTTTCTATAGCCGCTATCCAAGGGGGCTTAGTTAATGTTCCTGCTGCCAGCATATCTTGTCATTGTCTTTGTTATGTTGGTTATACTGGCATTGAGAATGAGAGGGTTGTGGGGTCAGTGAGAGTTCCATCCAGATTTCAGAGGAAGACCTGGTAAGTCAGGTAAAGAGCCTCTGAGAGTGTAGTGTGTGAGATCCTAGGAAGTTCTTGTAATATTTGCTGAGGAAAGCTGAGGGTTGTGAGTGGAACTGGTCCAAGAAAGGCTATGTGGGCTGTTCTCAGCAAGGCCATAGGAATGGGGCCACCCAAACCCTTTGGCAGTCATGTCTGCCACCATTGCTGTAGATGATAGACATAATTGGCTTGATATTTGCCTTGCTGGGGTTTGATCTTGCTTTGATGTGATTCTTTTCTGTCCATTCATCCTCCTTTTTGGAAAGGGAATGTTTGCCTTGTACCATTGTACCTTGGAATTATGTAGTATGTTTTTGATTTTTACAAATGTTAACAGCTAAGAGTTTGCCTTGTGTCTCAGAAAAGAGTTGGATTTTGGGGAAGGGATTATTGAATTTCTGCTTTTGTGTGGGATAGTTCTATTATATGAGGTGGAATTATGAATTTGCTATTGTCCTCATTCTGTATATGGTCTCTTGCCCATTTCTCTCTGGTACTGTTCCTCTGCTACAAAATGAATAATTTTGCTTCTCCACATCTTTCCCCTGTGCTATTTCTGCCTTGGAGCCAGCCAGTCACGGATTACAGATGTGTGAGCCCAAGTAAACCAAAACTGTGAACCAAAATAAACTTCTCATTTAAACGCAGGTGTCAAGTACTGTCATGAGAAAGTGACTGACGGAGATGCTCAGTACAGTGGCACTTTGGTTCGCAAACTTAATTCTTTCCACAGTTCTGGTCACAAACCAAATTGGATGAGAACTGAATCAAATTCAATGGTTAGGTTCAATTTTTTTTTTTTTTTTTTTTCAGTACTGGGTATTGAACTCAGGACCCTGCGCTTGCCAGGCAAGCTCTTATTTTACTGAGCTCTCTCCCCAATCCCTTAATGTTGATTTTATAAAGAAGTTTGATTCAGTTATTGTCCAATTCAATTTGCAATCAGAATCAGGAAAAAAATTAAGTGTGTGAACTTAATTTAATACTGAGAGTTACTTTGTATTTATTTAAACCTATGTCTGGAACCTATGTCTGTATTTGTGTGTGTGTTGCTGGCAATTAAACCCAAGGCTTGGCATGTGGTAAGGATTGAGGTGCATCGCCAGCTCTTTCTTGATATCTCTGTCCTCAAAGCTATTCTGTCTCCAGTGTATCCCCCATCTTAGTGATGTCTGTATTCTTTTACTTTTTTAAACTAATGAATTGGAGTCATCTTTATCTTCTTTCTTGTTTGTGTGTCCCCGTTCAGTCAGTGTGTACATCCCAATTTTACTTCTTATTTCTTCCACTCTGGTCTCTTACCCACCTTAGAATGCCTCTGAGCAAATTTCCTTGAATCTATACCTGTTTCTCTATGTATGGCCTGTTCTCTGTATATGGATTGTTTTTTCTACGTATGATCTGTTCACTGTCAGCATGATTTATTTTTAATTCAATGTAATTTTTTTAGTTTTTCAGACAGTCTTTTTTGTTTTATTTTATTGAGAAACAAATATCAATGAGACAGTTTCAAAGCTGATTAATAGGACACTTTCAATATTAATACAATGTACATTGTTATCTTCTTAGTGGTTATCCACAGTATAAGAAGCAGACAGGATATCCTGTCCAAACACTATTACTACAAATCTTTCTTCTCATTGAATTAAGCGGAAGTAGCTGTTTATCTATCCTAACTATTCTGTATATACAAATACAAAATGGTCCTTCCTTTGTATCCCCTTTTTTGTTTAGTCCTGTCAGAGATGGGTATTCTATTGGCATCTAAACATTATAAGTGCTTGAATTCAGCAAAACAATCCAACACAGTCCAGCAGTCCACAACAGTAGTGGGTTATCTGCAGAAGCTGTTGACTTGAGCCTTTTACAGCTCAGCATATTAATATGGCCTTACTTTATATACCTTGTTTTTTTACTTTTCTGCTGGATAGAGTCTTTCTATATAGTTCAGACTAGTCTTAAACTCACTATGTAGCTAGCCTGGTCTTGAACTCACAGCAGTCCTCCTGCCTCAGCCTCCCAAGTGCTGGGTTACAGGAATGTGCCTCCATGCCCAGCAGCATGATCTCTTTTGAAATTATATATATATATATAATTTTTTTAAATTTATTTAGTACAGAGTTTACAGGGTCTCACTACACAGATCGGATTCGTAGTGATCCTCCTGTTTTCAGCCTCCTAAGTGCTAGGATTATAGGCATGCACCACACATTTCATATTTTTATGTCTTGTTAAATCTTGCATTTGATCTGCCTTTTGCTTAGATTTAAAAAGTCTCTCTAGTGTGCAAGAAGACCCTAAAGGGTCTGGCCTGTTACCATCCCTCTGATCTTTTGTGTTCTTTTTGAGAGACAGAGTCTCACTCTGTAATTCAGGCTGGCCTCAGACTCACGACATAGCACAGGCTGACCTTTAACTCATGACAATCCTCCTGTCTCAGCCTCCTGCATGCTGAGATTATATGCTTGTGCCACCATAGCCTGGCTACCTCTCTAATCTTTTTTTTTTTTTTTTAAATATTTATTTACTTTTATTTATTACATTTATTTATTGTGTGTGTGTGTGGCCAGCTCAGCCCACCAGGGGGCGGGTCTGGCTGGCAT
>NW_004524622.1:8822193-8837913 GCF_000260255.1 Octodon degus
CAAGTAGGTGCTTTAGACCACTGAGCCATCTCTCCAGCCCTACCTCTCTAATCTTGTCTCTAACATAATCCCTTTTCTTCCACTTCAGTAATAATGGTCTCTATATCTGACTTGGTTTTGTCTCAAGTCATAGTATCAAGTCTTCTCATTGCTGTCAGAATGGTCTCCCTGTGAGATCGGCAATTGCTCCACTGAATACATCCGATTGGAGCAAGTGTTTTTGATGCAAATATAAAATGTGAATAGACAGGGATAGGTCAGAGAATATTTCAGAAGGTAGAAATGCTGTTAGCAAAGGCCCAGAAGTGAAGAGATGGACATGATCAAAATACATTACATGAAGTGAATCCCCCAAAAATGTGAAATTAGGGGGGATGGTGGGCACAGGAAGTAGTGGGATGGGGCTCAGAAGTAGGAAGATCCACAATATAATAAAAAAGACAGTGATATTTTATCTTATAGGAAGTAAAGAGACCCAGATACTTTTATTTTTTTAATTTAAATTTTTTCCCCATAATTCCAGATACTTTTAGAATAATAATGTAAAGTATGAAAATTATACTTTTGGTTTACGCTGGCTGGCTTTTAGAAACACAGTTTGAAATGCTGATAGAAATTGATGAAGGATTAAGAAATAGCATAGAGAGAGCTGGGTGAAGTGACAGACACCTGTAGTCCTAGATATTCCAGGCTGAGACAGGAGGGTTGCTTGACCCCAGGAATTTGAGGCCGCCCTGGGGAAGATTGTAAGTCCAGCAAAATAGCCCAATATAGTCCAATAATCCATAATAGTAGAGCGTTATCAGCAGAACTGGCAAATATCTGAAGTTTTTGACCTGAGCCTTTTACATCTAGCTATGTAGCCCACACTGGCCTCAAACTCATGGTAATCCTCCTGCCTCAGCCTCCTGAGTGCATGGATTACAGGTGTATGCCACCAAGCTCAGCTACCAGAATCACCAATTTTAAATATATTTGGCATTTGCCTTATGATTTTATAATTATTGTTTGCTACTGAGCAGCATAATACTGATTATATTTTTTTTTCTTACTCATTGTTTTTGCTTTTGTCTTGTTTTAAAAATTTTTGTTTATTTTTTATTTATCCCATTTAGTCCTGCAATTATTTAACACAGTTTTGTTTGTTTGTTTTGTGTTACTGGATATTGAACCCAGGGGTGTACTGAGCTATATCCTCAGTCCATTTTTATTTTATTTTATTTTATTTTGTACCAGGAATTGAACTTGGAACCTTGTGCTTGCCAGGCTGGCACTTATGCTGCTGAATTATCTCTCCAGCCCCCAATTTTTAATTTTGAAACAGTGTCTTATTAAGTTACTAAATTGTTCAGGCTGCGTTTAATTTATAAACCTCCTACCTCAGCTTTTCAGAGTGCTGGGATTACAGGTATGCACCTCTGTCCCCTGTCTTATTTTTTAATTTCAGATAGGGTCTTGCTTAATTATCCAGGTTGGGATCAGTGATGAAATCTGTTAGGTGGTGTTTTGGGCCCTTATTTTTCCCTTGGAGCCCGTCTTTCTGGATACTTTCCTTCTGCTGTAGTCTGAATTAGTTTTTCTTTAGGACTGTTATAAGAATCTCTCTTCATTTTTTTTCTTGTGATGGGTCAGTTTCCTGGATCTCAAGGTTTGTTCCCTTTTTCATCTGCTGCTTCATTCAAGAGGCACGTGGCATATTTGGGACACGTCTTCTAGTAGCTTCTTGAGAAAAAGCACATGGGAGAGAACTCTGGTTCCTGTGCTTGCCTAAGCAGGCACTTAGTCTGCTGATCTGTATCCCCGGCCCAGAAATTCTTTTTTTTTTTTAAATCATCTTTTTATTTGGTACAGGGTCTTGCTATGCAGCTCAGACTCATAGTGCCCCTCAGTCTCAGCCTCCCTAGCGCTGGCACCATAGGCCTGCACCACCATGCCCTGTTTCAGTAGCCTGCATTGTTCCCAGGTTGCTGGGGCCAGCACATCTTATAGTACTGGCGATGGAACCCGGTCCTTGTGCTTGCCAGGCAGGTGCTGAGACTGCCAAGCTATCTCCCTATCCAATGATTGAGTTTTTATGATAAGTAAAGACTCTCAAATCCAGAAAATATAAATAACCCTTTGTATATCTTTGTCCCTTTGTTTCCTATTCTTGAAGTTGGATTTGAGATTCTAAAGATATGTAGAGTATATTGTTTTAGTGTGTTTCTCATGGCTAGAACATAATACTTAACATCTGCAACTTAAAGGAGACGTTTATTTGGACTCCTATTCTCATACATAAAGAAGAGCGTAGTGTTTCCGGCCTGGCATGGAAGAAAGCTGCTCACGTCATGGTAGCTGGGGAGCTGAGATAGAAGGGAGGTGAACCCTCCCGGGTCATGCCCCTATGACCCTGCTCTTCTGACCATGTGCTCCCTCTTAACATCACATTTAGCTATCACACCCCAGGGGGCTAATCCTCTTCTGAAAGCTCTATTTCTGAATGCTTGAGGCTTGAGAAATTGTCCAGATATAAACCATAGCCGTAATACTGCTTCTAGTTACCTACACCACAGGCAGATTTTCTCATGCTGCCCTTCGTCAGCAGCCAAGGCTATGGAAAGCCTTTTAGTTAGATTCCGGAAGCCCTTCTACCTCTGCGTAAATTGATACAAAATGCACACTGAGAACCTGTATGTCAAAGCAGAGACACAGAGCTCTAAACAAGAAAAATCAAACAAGGAAAAGAATATGCCCACTGTCCAGATTGAGATTGAATAATATATACCCATCTCCACTTATTTTTAGGTTGTATGTTCATGGACTAATTTGGGACAGCGTCTGTGTGTGTGCATGTGTGTGGGGTCTCACCACACAGCTTGAACTCTTGGTGATCCACCTGTTTTCAGCCTCCCTAGTAATGAGATTACAGCTGTGCACCACCACTGTAGGACTCCATCAGTGGCACAATGTACCTGGAACATAATACTTAACACCTGCAACTTAAAGGAGACATTTATTTGGACTCCTATTCCATACATAAAGAAGAGCGTCGTGCTGGCAGGGCTAGCATTGTATGTAGTGCTAGGGATCGAACTCTGGTCCCTGTGCTTGCCTAAGCAGGTGCTTAGTCCTCTGAGCTATCTCACTGGCCCTTGCATGGACTAACTGGGGAGTAAATCCATAATACTAAAACACTTAAAGGCTTATTGTATTTCATCATGGTTTTCCCCAGCAGGTTCTATGGCAGCCTTCAAGTCACTGGCAGAATTGGACTGTACTTGGAACTGGGGTTGCTGA
The DNA here is from genome assembly GCF_000260255.1 of Octodon degus. Taxonomy (NCBI): domain Eukaryota; kingdom Metazoa; phylum Chordata; class Mammalia; order Rodentia; family Octodontidae; genus Octodon; species Octodon degus. The sequence continues at coordinate 8,825,473 of NW_004524622.1, forward strand.
ATTCCAGTCTAGTTGCATAATGTTGGAAGATTCTAGAAATGTTCATGAGTTGTCCCTCATAATGGGAATAGTTGAGTTCCAGGTACTGACCCTGAGTCACAGTATTGCTATTTTTTGGGTAATAGTTTTTCTGCTGCATCTTACTTTTCCTTTTTTCTTTGTAGAACTGAGCCTGAACTTGTAGCTTTGTAGCTAAGGTTCAGTATGTTGAAAAGTTACTGAATCTGTGTAAGACTGAAGTATTTCTGTTTGTGAAATCACTGAACACACAGTTGGGTATGAGATTATGACTTTGATCTGGGTTTTTGGTCTGGCTGTTACCTTTCTTCCTGCACTACTGTATACAAATTTAGGTAGTCTTAGTTTGGGACTGATAGAAGAATAAGGGTTCTTCTGAATAAGCAGAGATGTGGAAGAAGAGAGACAGTCTCTGAGTAGGGCACTTTAGTAGATAATGTTTACAAATATGCATGATTTTCTTCAAATGTAAATTTCAGGCCAGAAAAGAAGTCCCTTTGATTGGATGCTCCAAGGCAAGGCAGGTTTTGGGAAGCAGCTCCATCCATATATATTCCTGCTGTGAAAAAGGAGGAACAGGGGAGGAGTGGGGGTGAAGCTATACTGTTAGAAAGCCCAACACCTTCCAAAACTTAATAGTTTTTGCTTTGCAGTGCTAGGGATCAAATCCAGGGGCTTGTGCATGCTAGGCAAGTTCTGAATCACTGTGCTGCTATTTCCAACCAAGAAATAAAATTTTGAGAACCATTGCTGAGCATGGTGATTATAGTTAATGTATTAAATATTTCAAAATTGGTGAGAAAGCAAAATTCAGATGTTCTCACATAAAGATGAGTGATAAATATGTTAATTAAGTTAATTTAATCATTCTACAATATACATGTATAAAAATATCACATAGTACATATATGCAATTATTATTTGTTAAAAATAGAAGACAAATAGAAAAATAAAGCGGAAGACAGGGAGAAAATAGGCAGCAGTAAAAAGGGAGAGAGAGTTTTCATTGATACAATAGATAAAACCTCATTTCCCATTCATATTTCATCAGTTGTCCCACTTATATTTCATTTATGGAAAACAGTTATAATGAAAAGATTCAGTTGAGAATGAATTGTCTTTTACATTTTTTTTAGTTTTCTTGGACTGCAACTATTTCAGTCTTTTCTTGCCTCTAATAATCTTGACTCTTAGAATTTAGACCACTTACTATACTTTGTAGAATGTTCCTAGTTTGAGTTTGTCTAGTTATTCCTCATGATTAAATACAGGTTATTCCGCTTTGGCAGGAATGTCATAGAGGTGATGGTATCTGTTTTCTTATTGCATCCTGTCAGATGGGAGTAAACTTTGATGTTTCTTTACTGATGATGTTTACTTTGATTAATTTAAAATGGTTCATCCTAAGGGCCGGCCAGATAGCTCAGTGGACTAAAGTGCCTGCCACAAGTAGGGTTCGATCCTGGGTGTGCTGTGTTGGCCCTGAGACAGCGATTGAGACTGGGCATGGTGGCATGCACCAGTAACCCAGTGCTTGGGAGACTGCAAAAAGGAGAATCACTATGAGTCCTATCTGTGTAGTGAAACCCTGTAGACCCTGTAGCAAATTCATGAAAAAAAAAACTTAAAAAAAAAAACCATAGTTCATCCTAGGCTTCTCTGCTGTAAAGTTATTTTTTTTAGTTTTCTCTAAAAACTAAAAGATGGATTTGCAAGAAAACAATCTCAGGTAGCCTGAGATGGGGTGTTTTCCTTTTTCTTTTGCTTTGTTATCTTCTTGAAGATATGGTAAACTATTTCTCATCAAACTATTAATGTGTTCACATATGTATATCAGTATGGATTTATGATGTCTTATTTTACTTAAAGATGTTTTTATTCCGTGCTCTCCTTATTTAATCTAGTACTCAAATTGTCCCAAATGTGGGCATTGGACCCTTTAATGCTGGCTCCTGCTTTTATTTAACATCTATTATTCTTTTAGTGTGGCCTTCCCATCTTTTTTTCCAGAGTCATGGTTGCTTTTTTTTTTTTTTTTTTTTTTTTTGCTGGTACCAGGGATCAAACTCAGGACCTTGTGCTTTCCAGGCAAGCACTTATTCTGCTGAGCTATCTCCCCAGTCCCCATGGTTGCTTTTAGTGAAGAATAAAGATAATAAACTAAGTAGATATATTTATTGCTGTTTAGTGAGGAAGGGACGATTCAGTGCTCAGGCCCTCTTAGTGGGTAGACAGAGCTAGGAAATACATAGTATGCAGACAAATAAGTATTTTACTTATGTGTGTGATTGTATGTGTCCACATATGTTAATTCATATACATACATATGTATACCTATTCATGGACCAAGCAGATAGCTCAGTGGACTAAAGTACCTGTAGGCAGATCACAGGGGTGGGGGTTCTATCCCCAGCACCACAAGCTGTGCCTGCCCCACCACGAGGGTGCGGGAGAAAGCAATTGAGACTGGGTGCGGTGGTGCACACCTATAATCTCAGCGCTTTGAGAGGCTGAAAACAGGAGGATCACTCTGAGTACAGTCTACATAATGAGACCCTGTAGACCCTGTACTAAAATACATACATATGTATACCTATTCATGAATATAAATACATATGCAGAGACACAGGTATTTTGTATCTGGCAATAGATACTGAAAGCCACAAATGTATACCAACAACTCTGATGCTAATCCAAAACTAGAATGTTCCCTTTAGCTTTTGTCGTCTCTCATTTTTTTTTCTTAATTGAGAAACAAATAGCAATGAGTTTCAAAACTGATTAATAGGACAGTTTTAATAATTAATATATTGTAGATTGTTATCTTCTTAGTGGTTATCCATAGTACAAGATGCAGACAGGATATCTGGTCCAAACACAATTAGTACAAATCTTTCTTCTTATTGAATTAAGCGAAAGTAGCTGTATATCTATCCTAACTATTCTGTATATATAGATACAAAATAGTCCTTCCTTTGTATCCCCTTTTTTTGTTTAGTCCTGTCAGAGATGGGTATTCCATTGGCATCTAAATACTATAGATGCATGTATTCAGCAAAACAATCAACACAGTCCAGCAGTCCACAATAGTAGTGGGTTATCCACAGAAGTTGTTGACTTGAGCCTTTCACAGCTTAGCATATTAATATGGCTTTACTTTACCTCATTTTTAAGGATGGTTAAAACCAAGATAAAGCAAGACCTGTATAACAAGAAATGTAACTTTTGTATCTGATAAGGTCAGTCAAGTACCCTCAGGATTTATCCTGTAACCCTGTAACCGCAGGTTGCAGGTCCTTTGTCAGGGTCAGCCGTATGGATGAGTCACGGCCATTGCTTGACCAATTTGCTCTCTGTGAAAGCCTGAGAGAATGTTTTCTCTCCAGGTGATTCTCCTTAGGCACACTCTACATCATCTATCACATTGTTCTGTGGCCCCATAATCTCCTCAATCAGAAAATTTGGGACACAACTGAATTGCATGGTGTTGCAGTATAGGTTCTCCTATGTCCTGAGTCTTCACCGACTTTGAAAGGCTAGGGTCAACATGTTGGCTGTCCTTGCAATCCTTCTATTTCTCTAATGTTTGGTCTGCAAACTTAGGTTGTTAACCCTCCAGAAGAGAAGCTTATTTGTAATTATTTTCCAAAATAGTGAGAACCATGTTTCTCGGTGTCCTCAGTACACAACACTTACTGACTACAACCTTCCAGCTTAACTACTGCTGCCATGCCTTTGCCCCTGAAATTGATTCTGAGTTTCTGTCACCCCATCACAGGCTACCTGGGGTTGTTTTCTTGCAAATCCGTCTTTTTTTTTTTTTTTTTTGCAAATCCGTCTTGGAATTATGCCTCTTTATACCTGCAGACTTTAGCTGCCATGTTAGATCCCCAAGGGCAAGAAGGATAGTCTTCTCAATACACTAATGGATTTAGATGTTTCAAACTTGCATTGTTTATTTTCAGTACCCTTAAAGTTTTTAAGTAAAGCTCAGTACAGAGCCTAACTTTATGTGTTGCCTGCAAGGAATGGAGTATAGGCTGACCTAAAATTCACAGCATTCCTGCCTCAGCCTCCCAAATGTTGGCATTACAGGCATGTGCCACCATACCCTGCAAAACAGTACTGTCCTCCCTTTTCCTTAACATATGCTGGTTGTAAGTGAAACAAGTACAGAGTGGTTGTTGGGCTGGAATTTGTAAGCACTTATTGTGGTGGAAAAGTATTGTGTGTAAATTTATTTTCCAGAAGACGATGGTTTAAGAATCTGTTTATTTCAGGATGTTGAAATCTAAGTAATTCATATTTCCTTTTTAAAATTTTTTAAACTTTATTTGGGACTACATAGATAATTGTGTTTCTGTATTGTGTGGATAATTATAAAATTTTTCTGAAGAATAAGAATTTATAGGGGCCAGGGAGATGGCTCAGTAGAATAAGCGCTTGCCTGGCAAGCTCAAGGGCCTGAGTTCAATCCCTGGTTCCACCAAAAAAAGAAAAAAAAAAAAAGAATTTATAAGGCCAGGAATACAGCAACTGCCTGGCAGTCACAAGGTACTGAATTCAATTCCCAGTATCCTCCCCCCACCAAAAAAAAAAAAAGATAATAATAAGAATTTATATATTGTATGGCCTGTTGCCTGGGTCTTATTCCTAGGAAAACTTTTGATAAACATAATTTTGTTCCTTATTGTTGCTTTATTATGAGTTTTTAATATATTCTGAATATTTACCTTTTATCAGATATAATTTTTGAAGATTCCTTCCCATTTCATGAGTTGCATTTTTAGTGTTAATTGTATCTTTTGATGGACAGAATTTTACTTTGAGTAGTTAGTTAATTAAATTTGGGGGCAGTACTGGAAGTTGAGCCTACGCTCTTCTACCACTGAGCTACATCTTCAGTCCCTTTTATTACTGGGTTGTTCAAGCAGAACCTGAACTACTTTGGACCCTTCTGCCTCAGCTTTTCCCAGTGCTGAGTTTACAGGCCTGTGCTGCTGCATAGAATGTGCCACTGTGCCCTGCTATATTCCTGCTACCCCAGCCCACCCCAACTATGGGGGGTTGGGCTTTGTGCTGAGCTACATCCTCTGCTATTTTGTTTTTTATTTTGAGACAGGCAAGTCACTAAATTGCCCAGGCTGGGCTTGATCTTTTATTTTCCTGCCTCAGTTTTACAGAGTTTTGGGATTACAGGGATGTGCTACTGTGCCCAGCTAGGAGTTCCTTTTAATAGATAATTTTGGATCTGGGTAAGAATGTGGGCAATTTTCTGAGTGGCATTGTTACTTGGACTCTGCAGCCACAATATCTAGACTTGAATCCTGATTCCAGTTTGCCAGTAGGTGGCCTAGGATCCATTACTTCCTTTTCAAGCCTTTTGTTAGTGGTGACATAGATGTGTAGTAAGAAATCATAGCAAGATGCATGTGATGTTCAATAAATGAATTAATAATAATGTCAGCATAACCATGGAGAGAAGAAAGTACTGATGTGTTTTATTATTTTTCTGGATAACACACTAGGGGTATAATTTCAGAGTTGTCAGCATCTGGCTAGATGGGAGCTGGAGGAATGTCATTCCACAAAATCAAAATCTGTATCAAAGTCTGTAAAAAAAAAATATGCTGCTGTAGCTAGCATGTGTTTGATTCTCAGTGCTGTACAATAGAAAAAAAAGGCATGAGAAAGGGGAGAAAAAAAAAGAGGGAAGGAAAAGGAAAGAAACAATAGCATATATGATTTAGAAAAGAGAATTTAGATTGTTATTTTCTAAAGTGGCAGAGGCCATTATTATCATATGTGCAGAAAGAAACCAAATAGAGACTAAAGTTGACAGCAAACAGTATTAAGCCAAACCACAGTGGTTCAACAGTTGAGTGAGAAAGTAGGATCTAGAATTAGATGGTGGGTTCTCTGTTCTATTGTGTGCTTAGACCTTTCATCCCACAACACAAAACATTTAAAAATCTTTTGGAAATTGCTGTCATTATGAGCCAGCAAATTAGTTTTTTAAGGTAATTGAGTTGTCAGCAACAACAGTGAATGGAGATAGAGTATGGAGTTTTTCTCTGTTAGCCCTGTTATGTTGTGATGCAGATAGTCCAAGTTAAGAAAAACAAATTTGGTTTGGGCTTATAACTTTATTAAGCCTAGTGCACAAGAGTCCAGTAAGATTATCTTTTCAAAAATTAAGACTAAAGATCTCCCAGCTAGGCATGGTTACATATACCTGTAATCCCAGCTCCTTAAGAAACTGAGGCAGGCAGATTGCAAGTTTGAGGGTTGAGTGGGCAATTTAGCAAGACAGTGTCTCAACGCTGAAAAATAAAAAGCTCAGGGTAGAGTGCCCCTGGGTTCACTCCACAGTACTGGGAGGGGGCACCTGATAGTGTAGAAAACCCTCCTCCCTGTTTCTATCCTTCCTGAAATTTAGTGTGTAACACAAACAAGACTTTTTAACTTAGTGAAGTAATTAAGGTACATGCTTTGATACATAAAAAATTAGATATGAGTCCTAGTTTTGTTTAGTGCTTCTGTGGCTCGAATCAGATAACTTCTTTGAGGTTTAATTTCTCCATACAGGAAAAGTAGTAATAAGGTCTATCTGATGAGTTCATTAAGTCTAAACCCACCAAAAAGTATATGTGCTGTGCAAGACGCTAACTGACCATTCAGTAAGGGGCCCAGCAGTGCACTGGCTGGCTCCTTTCTAAGACTGACTCCTTTATTTGTGCACTAGATGCTTACTCAAGGACAAGATTCCTGTAAACCCTTTCTGTCTTTTCTTTTCCACATCAGTATTTCTCCTCTCCCTATTAAAACCTTTTCTGGTTTAGATTTAAAAGGATGGATGGATAGATAAATAGGCATGCAAAACAGATAACTTTCCTGTATTTTGATGAAGCTGTCTCCTGGGCTTAGTTTAAGTGAATAGAATTGGTCCTAGTGATTCTTAGCCATTATTTTTAGGTAATAAGATCAAAAACTGAAAGCTTGAATCTTTCCTCCTTAGGAAAATTACTGGCATTTTTGGCCAGATAATTGTTGTCATGGCGGTTGCTATATGCACTGCAGGTGCTTAGCAGGATCCCTGACCTCTACTCACTACATGCCAATAGCACTTTGTGACAACTGGAAATGGCCTGCAGACATTGCCAAATGTCCTCTGGGGGGCGTAGGCAGAATTGTCACCTGTTGAGAACTACTAATTGGCTCACCAGTAACAATTATACAGGGATAATTATTTGCCTGTTTTCCTCATAGTATTATAAATTACTATACTATTACCAGCCTGCCCAATGAATGTTTTTGACTCCTGGAGATGACAACATACAACTGGAATTTGCATGATTATGTGTTCAGAATGCCAGTAATGACCTGGTGGTTGTTGAAGTAAGTCTGCTTCCATCTCACTCTCATAGGAGCATAATGATGATTATAATATTAAGGCTGCCATTTGTGGATGCCTGCTATGTAGGAAGGTTTTATGCTTTGTTTATTTAAACATTTTAAAGTTGGGCATAGGGCCAGCCTGATAGCTCAGCAGACTGAAGTGCCTGCTCACGTAGAGTGCAGCAGTCAGGGTTTGATCCTGGTATGCTGTGCCAGCCCTGTCCCCGGGGCATGCTGAAATGGCGACTGAGACTGGGAGTGGTGGCGCAAGCCTGTAATGCCAGTGCTTGGGAGGCTGAAAACAGGAGGATCACTACAAGTCTGTTCTACATAGTGAGACCCTGTAGACCCTGTACTAAATACAAAAGAAGAAAAAAGAAAAAGCTGGCCATAAAATAGCAGAACGGCTGCCTATCACGTGTTAGGCCCTGGGTAGATCCCTAGCACCATCACCCACACCAACAAACAAACAAACCCATATTGTTTTTCTGGAGTAGTCTATGAAGGCTGCCCAAATCTGACTGAGTTAGATGCCTTTATCAGTGTAGGTGCCATGTAAAAATTTCACCTGACTTGATTGGCAAAACTAAATGAATTTAGAAAGTCCGATTTGACCAAAACAGTCCAGCAGTGTGTAGGAACAAAGGGGTCATTTGTTAAAATAATGACACCGGAATAGGCTAAAAGTACTCAGTTGGTCAGGGTAGGCTTGAAGAGTCATGCTGAGGGAGAAGACAGATCAAGTTTCCTGACTCAGCATTATCCAAGGTGGGCAGATTGTCTTCTCTCAGAACCAGAGTGTCCATAATAGATGTAAATCAGCTGTCAAGTGGAGAAATAAACATCTATAAAGAAAAATTTTTAGCCATTTTGTTTTTATTTGTATTACTTTTAGATTAAATTTTATTTTTAAACTGAGGTCTAAAGTAAATTACTGAAAGTCATTTACCCTGTGTCATTAACTTGGTTTAGTCATACTGTTCTTACTTAAGCTTCCTATTTCTCATGGCCAGGATAGCATCAATGGAAATAATTGTCTCCGGATACACCCAAGAAAGCTTAAGTAATTACCACATTAATCGGACTATTATTTTTTTAGCCTTTTAGATTAGAACCTATGGGTAAGCTTAGCTACTTCCTACTATTCAAGTAGTACTAGTTCTTGGATGACTTTTGGTGGCTGTTGTTTATATCAGTAATTCATGTATTTCCCCCTTTCCTTTTATCTTACTGTGTGTTATATTTTCAAAAATGTAAGAAGTTTTATTGATCAAACAGTAAGTATTCTGCCTGCTACAAACTGGACATATGTGTGTCATTGGCACGCGACCCTGAAGCTCTGGTGTGCTCCCTTCTAATCACTATTACTTCCAGGAGTAATTGGCCATCTTGACATGGAGGCATAGTGTAATATTAATAGTCCTTGTGCTATAAAAGTTGAATGTTATAATATTTGTTTTGTGCTTCTTTCACTCCATCTTATTTTAGTGAGATTCATCCTGATCATTTTATTTTGTTCAATATTATTCACCTTGATTGCCCTATATATTTCATATAATACAACTATATTTCTTTTCACTATAGGTAGGTATTTAATCATTTTTAATTTGGGCTATTATGAATAGTGTTGCTATGAGTTGCTATGAATATACAAATTCATTAACTTTGGATATATATTTAAGATTAGAATTGTTAAATTATAGTGTCAGGTTACACTGTTAACTTTATAGTGTCAGTTTGCATTTTTATAGCACCACATGAGAGTTTGAGTTCCTCTGTAAGTCACAGGACTTTTTTTTATACAATACTAGGAATTAAGCTCAAGGCTTTACTTATGGTGGGCAAGTGATCTGCCACTAAACTATATCCCTGGCTATGTCCGATAACTTGTGTAACACTTGATATCTGCAGGGGTTTTTTTGTTTTGTTTTTTTCATTTTAGCCATTTGTTGTAGTTTTGGGCTTTCGCAAAGGGGAAAATATAATATAGGACACATATTTTATAAGATTATTTGCCTAATTCCTGGATCTCTGTTGTGCGCTGCACTTTGGCTTCACTGTCACAGCTTCATACCTCACATTTGCAGAGGTCCCCAGCCGGGAACCCACCTGCTCTGTCTGACTGTGAAAAATTACCTGGCCTCCTAGGACTTCCTTTGATGTTTGGGTGGAAACCTGACTGATTCCATAACTTGGATTCTCCATGTCCAACCACCAGCATTGAGTGGACAATGCCACACTCTGTTGCCATTGCCACTTGTCGTTGGGGACAATTGGACCATTGTTGTAATGGCTTTTCAGTGCCTGGATGAATGATGGAACATGGTGAAAAAGTAAAAATGTCATCTATAGAATGAGAACTAGGTTTGCAAATCATGTGTCAGACAAGGAAATTATAGAATATATCTTTAAAACTTTTATGATTGTAACAATAAACTAAATAACTTGATTTTAAAAAAATTATTTATAATAGTCACCCAAAGTATCATATACAAAAAGAGAGTTCAGGAAATCTGTCCACACACTAAAGACCAAAATCTAGCTGAAGGCCTGGATCCCATGGCAATGTCCTGCATGAGTCCAGCTGAAGATTCAGAGCTTATTACAATTACAGCACCCCTCTGCGAGTCCAACTGGAGGCCTAGAGCCTACGACAATGTCTCATGCAGGCCTGTTTCACGGATCTGTGCTGGGAAGGCCCAGAGGTCAGTGGTGGAAACTAGAAAGTCTGTGTCAAAAGGGATGAAGGATCTGTGCTAGCAGGCTGAGGGATCTGCACTGGAGCCAGGAAGCGACGTTCAAGGTGAGAACCAGAGCTCCCTTGAAAAGTAGGATAGCCATTCTCAGCGACGAGGTCCCAAGCTCTTCCTCCAATGAAAACAGCTGAGTTCATCAGGAAAGCCTCATGACAAGGTCACCCGACAGAGTAGCCCAGGAGAACAAGCAGTTCTCTAACAGCTTCCCAACAGCTTCTACCAGCTCCCAACAGCCTCCCTTCTTCTCCAGTTCTGTCTCTTATACTGCTGGCAACAATCTTCAGGTGGGCCTCCCATACCCAGCACCATGCTGATTCAGTTCAGTTGTGTGTTACAAGCTGACCACCAGTTGTCAATCTACCACACCATTCTGGTAGATATTTGGTGATATCTTAGAAGTATCTTGTGGAACATGGCGGTAATCCCACCTACTTTCAAGGCTGAGGCAAGATCATAGGCTCAAGGCCTGGGTAACAGTGAAACTGTCTCAAAAAAAGGGAATAGACGGCTGGAGCTGTAGTTTCAGTGCATAGGGCCTTGGTTTAATCCCCAGTGGGAGGGGGAGGAGTCTTCTGTGGACAAAATTAACCGGAAATCGGGGTGCTCTTGAGGCTTTAATCTGTCACACACTAACCTCATGCCACTACTTAGAGCTTTAGTGATCTCCCTTTTTACGCAGTAGAGTTTGGACCTTTGGATCAAGAATGATTTCCAGGTGTTGTGGTGTACTCCTGTCATCCCAGGACTTGGGAGGCTGAGGCAGGAGGCGTGCCACAAGTTTAAGGCCCACCTGGGTTACATAGTGAGTTCAAGGCCAGCCTGGACTACACAGCAAGACTGTGTCTCAAAAAAACAAACAAACAAACAAAAAAAAAAAAAAAACAAACAGTGCTCACTTTGGCCGCACGTGCAGTAAAAATTGGAACAATACAAAGAGCAAGGATTACATGCAGATTCATGAAGCTGTTCCATATTCTAAATGAACAAACAATGATTTCCATAAGAAATCAAGTGCTGGGATTGGGATTACAGGTGTGTGCCACCATAACCAGCTCATTTATGTATTTTAAAAAGAAGTCAGCAAGGGGGACAATATAATATAGGACACATTTTATAAGATTTTTAATAATCACCCAAAGTATATACAAAAAGAAAGTACAGGAAATCTGTCCACACACTGAAGACCAAAACCTAACTGAAGGCCAGGATCCCATGGCAATGTCCTACCAGTTTTTCTGCTGCCCTTTCCCACTCTTACGTGCTTTGCTCCTTTTCTTGCTGTACTGAACTGTTGGAACTACCAGCATAGTACTGACTAGGAGAAGTAGTAATGAGCTAGTTGTGATTCGGGCACACTGGGAAACTGAGGCCAAAATTGGGCACGTTAGAGACTTAGTTCAGCACTGTCTAAAAGTATAAAAGCTTTTAAATGGTGAGGAATGAGTGGGTCTGTAGCTCAGTGAGAAGGCTTCGGGTTCAGTCTACAACACTGAAGAAAAGTCATTGTGGTACCCTGTTTTCAGGGTTGGGTGTTGGGTGCTACTTCCCCATTGAGTATGATAATTGCTATACTTCTTTAATACTCTTTTTCATGTCAAGAATTTTCCCTTTTGTTACATTTTTCTATTTTGCTGACTTCTTTTTAAAATACATAAATGAGCTGGTCATGGTGGCACACACCTGTAATCTTAATCCCAGCACTACAGCGGCTAAGGAGGATCACCCTGAGCTTGAGGCTAGCCTGAGCTACTTAGTGAGACCCTGTCTCAGAAAAAGAAAGAAAGAACATAAGTTGTTTTTGAAAGTATTTTGATGCTTTTTCTGCATCTGCTAAGATGATTATGCTTTTCTTCCTTTTTTTCCTATTCATGTGGTTCAGTGTAGACTTCTGCTTTTTTCTTTAAAGCAGTGGCAAACTTTATGTGAAAAAGTAAAAATGAAGAGGAGGAAGAAACTGACTTGACAGAGCAAGCTTGGGTCAAGTAAAAGAGGAAAAAAGAAAGATAAAACTACATGCTGGGGGAAGCAGGACAGGTTGTCCAGGAAGAAAACCACAAAAGCTTAATGTAGACGTCTGAAAAATAAGTCACATGGAAATGTACTATGTCTACTGTAGTAATTTTTTTCTCCTTTTCACATATAGTTCTATTTAATCTCTCTAACCTGTCATGTATTTATTTATTTATTTATTTATTTATTTTGGCAGAACCGGGGATTGAACTCAGGCTCTTATGCTTGCCAGGGAAGCACTTATTCCACTGAGCCATCT